>NC_057409.1:29438679-29741851 GCF_019320065.1 Cervus canadensis | reverse complement strand
AACCGCAGAATGCCTCTCTGAGGCCACCGAGCCACCACCACACACACAGAGGCTGCACAACAGCCAGGTCCATGCTGAACCACCCTGGCGGAGCTCCGTGAATCCACAAGTCCAGACCAGGTCACAAACCACGCTGAATCGCATCTTCAATCAAAGTATCATTGAAAGAAATTTAAAGTGCTCCTTCCTCCCGAGAAAGAAGGCCTCAAATTTTCTGGAGTAAGAAACCTCTCAGAACTGAGAGGTGACCAGTAGAAGTGATCCCTTCATAAACCAATCAGTGAATGCGAAGCGCAAGAGGTATCTTCCCTTCTTTAAGGAGCATAGCTTGGAATCTGTCAGCAACAAAGACAGGGAATAAGTTCTTCTCAAAAGCGGTCAGAGGAGGGCAGGGGGATGGAGGAAGCGATGTCTGATTCCACTCTCAACCAGATCCATTTCCAATTCACTCTGAATAATTCGGTGCTGGACCCAACAAAAGAATGATGGCATTTGTTTGCTTTTACATTACTTTAATACCTTGCAGGGGGAAATACAGTATTCTTGTTAGGGGTACCACTGACTGAAACTGCCCACCCTGGCTAGGCACAATAGTAACCATTTGCATGAGTTACAACAGGAGGTCCTGGTAAGGAACATGGAACTAGCAAGCTACTGCCCACCAGAAAAATCTGGGAAAGGTCAAAAGGAGAGAGAAGATGCCAGTCAACATGTCTTACCAACCTCCCAGATTCCTTCTTGCTGGAATCCATCTTGGCTGAGTGATGCTCAAGCCACCAGGAAGGACCCTGAACCAGAATGACTGGCCAGAGACAACCCAGAAACTAACCCCGTTACCATAAAACCCAAGACTAAGGGCCACTTGGCAGAGCAGTTCTCCTGGGTTCCCTTACCCTGCAGCTATCCCCACCCCTACACCCGGATGTCCCCTACCAGTAAAGTCTCTTGCTTTGTCAGCATGTGTGTCTCCTTGGACAATACTTTTGTGGGTGTTAGACAAGAATCCACTCTCAAGCCCTGGAGGGTCCTACTTCCTACAGACTTAGAAACAGCATCCTGCATGGACAATTAGGATCACAGCACCTGTCATAGTCCCTAGATCTGCCACTTTCTTAGGCAAAGTCTCCTGAGGCTAGTGTAATTGCACTCTGGTAGGTAGACAGCACAAAGCAAGATGGAGAATTTGAACAGCGAATCACTGCTAATGGGTACCAAAACGCCGATGAGAAATCTCCCCCATCCTCAATAGGCGGGCTCCCCCGCATAAGAAATTACCTAGAGGGCAGGATCTCAAACACACCTTTCTTACAGACACCTTTCTTACAGACACCTTTCTTGCAGGGAGCATACACCTTTCAAAAAAAAAAAAAAAAGATCTTTTGGACTCATCAATTTTATGCAGCCCAGCTGAAATGGATCAAACCTCAAATCAAACCTCAGAGTCCTTCTTTCCTTCATTCCTGGGTGAGGAGAGGTAGATAAGGTGGTGGTGGGGTTGTGTCTTTTAAAAATCATTTATTATCTTGTTCTCTGGATAATTACAAGTGTATTCCGCCCCCTTCCTCTTTTGTTCCCATCCCTTCCGGAGGATGAAGCAGGATTTTCTCCCTCTCGGCTAAGGCTGCCCCTTTCCTTTCCAGCCAGCTGCACAAAGCAGCTGGAGCCAGAGCAACGCTCTCGACACCACGCCCTCCGCGGGAGGGCGGAGCAAGGCTCCCGAGCTGCAGCCTCTTTTCCCAAACGCACCGGAGATTTAATTTTAATTAAAACCGTGAGAGGTATACCACTGAGGATTAAATTTTTCAAAATAGAGCACAGCGCCACTTTTTGTCTTCTTCCCTTCCCCAACAGCATCGAAATAAAACACACACACAAAGAACAAGGAGTCTCACCTACACGTGCTGCGGACCCAGGCAGGCGGAGAGCGCTGAGCGCCGGGATGCAGCCGCTGGGGAACGCTTCTGCACTGGGGGGACTGAAAGCCGCTGCGACGGGCGTGCCAGGTTGGGGATCGGGGTGGGGCGGGGTGACGGAGAGGGGCGGGGCGACGGAGAGAGGGCGGGGCGACGCGGGCCAACGAGCGTGGTCGGGGCGGGGCCCGGGAGGTCACGTGGGCGTGACCTCGGTGACTTAGCTCGCCCTGTTCTTCATCGCTCAGACGCGTTACGGCCATGAATTCTTGGGTTAAGGGCAAGAGTTGCTTAGCAGCAGGCTTGCTGCAGCACCAGGTGGCCATCGTCACCGGCGGGGGCACGGGCATCGGGAAGGCCATCGTGAACGAGCTCCTACATCTGGGTGCGTGAGCAGGTCCCTGGGCTAGGGAATCCAGAAGGAGGGGTCCTCAGAGGCTTGTTTAACCGGGGAGGGGCGGGGGTTTCCCGGTTCGGGAGCCAGCGGGTGGTACGCGGGCTTAGGAGAGCGTGGAGTTGCAAAGCCAAGGAAGTGTAGCTGTGGGTGAAATTAGAATCGCGAGCGAGAGTGGGGAGAGAGTTCTTTCTAAAAAGTCGTGGACAGGCGTTGGATGATGAACCACTATTTGTAAACTAAAGGGCAAATTTCGAGCCAAAGGTACATGCCCGAGGTGGGGGTTAAGGAAATGCGTGGAAGCTTGCTATGGAATTAATTATGAAACCATTGTCATTATTAATATGGAATTATGGAATCGTTATGGTCAGTTAAATTATTCATATGGAATTGGTTATGTATTTTGCATTAATTCTAGGGAATTTCCTGGCGGTCCAGTGGTTAGGACTCAGCGCTTTCACTGTAGTGGACCCAGGTTCAAAACGTGATCAGGGAACTAATATCCCGCAAGCCATGCAACTGTGGGCAAAAAAACCTCTGTTTTTTCATTCTGTTTATTGCCTGATGAATGATTAGGAAATATGGAAAGACTACTGGAAAAGTTTTTAACATGTGGAGAGGCTCCCATCATATAGTCTTGAATCTCTTTTAATATTTACCTTGACTTGGGAGTTAAGTAGGTAGTAATGGCCATGAAGTTTTTCACCAGGGTCAGATTAAGAAATGCTAATTCCCCCCTTTTTTTCTTATTAAGATGTATTTTTTCATTTTTTTAAAGCATACTTTTTTAAAGTTCATACTATGTGCGGAGCTTAACTTGACTTGGGTGAAGGGAGGACTTTGTGAGTACATAAGGAGGAAAGAAACCACAAAATAGAAAATAAATAAATATGAAAATGTAAATCCTCGTTGAATTAAAAAATATATATGAATAAAATTTGAAGGTACATGAAGAAAAACATTTGCAATATGCAACAAATTTACTGTATAAAGAGATCTTATAAATAAGGGAAAGATCTAACACACTGATAGAAAAATAGGCTTATGATAATGGGCCACACATTTTAAATAAAGAACTAAACAAAGGCAGTAAGTGCATGAAGAAACAGTCAATTTTTTGGCAATGAAATGCAAAATATAGCAATAAAAAGGTCCATTGTTTTTCTAACAAAATTTTAAAACATTAGGGAGAATGAAAATGTTGATGACAGAGAGGACAGGGAAGAATGTAAAATATCGCAAGCTTTCTAGAGGTTAGCTTAAGGGAAAAAATCCAAACATGTTAACAGTGTTTGTGCTGTGTGACCTAGTAATTCCTCTGTCAGGAATTTATTCTTTGGAAATAATCAGGAACAGGCACAGATATGTGTAAAAGAGTATAATGTTCAGTAGTGAGATGTGATAAGGGAAATGAGTAAATCAGTAACAATGAAATATGCTGCTAGACTTTATATTGTCAAATGCATACCATGTAATTTAAACAGTAGGATTCTAAACAAAATATAGCATTCCAATTTAATTGTTAATGAAAAATCTATATGCAGGAAAGACTGGAAAGAAGTTTACAACATTGTTTATCAGCAACTGCTTTTTCTGGAAATGATTTGAATGATGAGTGGTTAAATTGTATTCATTTTTCAGATTTTTTTTAATGAACATGTAAATTGTCTTTGCTTCCCATATGTTTCTAATTCTCGGCACATAGTATGAGCTTAAAAAAATGAAAAAATGCATCTTAATAAGATAAAAAAGGGAAATTAGCATTTCTTAAAAGTCCGTCTAGTCAGGGCTATGGTTTTTCCAGTAGTTATGTATGGATGTGAGAGTTGGACTATAAAGAAAGCTGAGCGCTGAAGAATTGATGCTTTTGAACTGTGGTGTTGGAGAAGACTCTTAAGAGTCCCCTGGACTGCAAGGAAATCCAACCAGTCCATCCTAAAGGAGATCAGTCCTGAGTGTTCATTGGAAGGACTGATATTGAAGCTGAAACTCCAATACTTGGGCCACCTGATGTGAAGAGCTGACTCATTTGAAAAGGCCCTGATGCTGGGAAAGATTGACAGCAGCAAGTAAAGGGGACAACAGAGGATGAGATGGTTGGATGGCATCACCAACTCAATGGACATGAGTTTGAGTAAACTCCGGAAGTTGGTGATGGACAGGGAGGCCTGGCGTGCTGTGGTCCATGGGGTCACTAAGAGTTGGACACGACTGAGCGACTAAGCTGAACTGAATCTGACCTTGGTGCAACTTCATGGCCGTTACTCTCTACGTTACTCCCAGCACCAAACTGTATCCCTGTTCAGGAAAATCCATAAGAAAAGTAGACTCGGTTGTCATTTTCTGTGAAGGTCAGATACCAGGCTTCACAGCGGATTGATCAGATCCTGGCTCAGCCTTCCAATGTACTTGTAAAAAACAGTAGTGGTGTATCAGAAATACATTCCCTACAATGAAAGACTATGCAAATACCTTTTACTCTGAGTTGCTCAGCTTAATTTTTTTCTACCAGAATTAATGGCTATTTCTGAAAATTGTTACAGAAACCCAAATCAGGCAAATTAAACAATAGCCAATTCTCTTTTCATTGAGAAGGCTCCTATTTTTTGGCGTGAGATACAAGTTGGATTTTGAGGCAAGTGGTGATTATTGTGTTGTCTTTCACATCCAAATGATTTTGACTGTTCCTTTTCGATGAGAATGGTGAAAGCCCTAGCTCACAAGAGTAGGATATAGTGAACAGAATTGGAACTCTCTTTCATCTATTTGACAGATGCTGTTAGACAAAGGGAGCCCTGATTCCATCAAGGGATATTGAACCTAAGACCATTCGCATTGAATTCAAGCCAAATCCTTGTCTCTGTCCTCAAGTTAGTCACTCCCTTTCTATGACAGTGGCTCAGCTGGTAAAGAATCCGCCTGCAATGCGAGAGACCTGGGTTTGATCCCTGAGTTGGGAAGATCCCCTGGAGAAGGGAAAGACTACCCAGTCCAGTATTCGCCTGGAGAATTCCATGGACTATACAGTCCATGGGGTTGCAAAGAGTTGGACACGACTGAGCAGCTTGTACTTCCACTTTCTGTGACAGTGCATAAAATGAAAGTAGGAATTGCAAGTGGAAATTGTGAGGCAGGACAGCACTTTTTGTTGCTCTGGTGACTAGGTTCTTACCAACACCTGGGACCTAGAAGGTGCTGAAATGGGGCACTCTGAGTTGAAGGTTGAAAGGAATCAGTATCAACCCAGGCAAAAATCAATATATTTGGCTACAATTGCCTCAGATGTGGAAATGACTCATTATTTGCTAGTTATTTCAGTACCTTGTTCTAAGCAAGTTTATCGGTCTGAGTTTGTCTTGCAACTCATATAAACAAAAATGTCCATCCAAATCATGTAGCCTAAGGGTGAGGAGAAGGATATTATCTGATAATTTTCTAAATTTCTAAATGGATTTTCTAAAATAAGAACATTTAGTTATTTATTTATTGCAATAAATTCAGGCAGTATTGAAGTATATAAAAGAAAACTAAAATGAGCTTTCCCATTCTGCCCATCTCCTAAACCCCCTTCTATAAGTCACCCACATGCACAAATATACACACGTGTATGTATTTTTTCGTTTATAAAACCAAGACTGTAATATTGTTGTTGTATGCATATGTAATAATTTATTTAACCGTTCCTTTAATGGAATTGTAAGTTTCTAGTTTTACCCACCATTGCAACATTCTGCCTTGTAATACCTTTATACCCTGGTTCAAGTTTATATACCAGTTAAAATAAATAGCCTTTTAAAGTTGTGTCCCAGAATAGTTCTACTAATATTAAATAACTCTCCAGAGGCGTTCAGCATTCAGATAGTAATTAGTGATAATTTGATAATCTTCTAATTAGATAATTCCTGTGAATAATCCTAGTTTGAGACCTTGGACAAAGCAGGCATTACTCACCTAGAATTCTTGAGAAATTTTTTTTTTTTTAATGTGGCTTAACTTCTTAATGTGGATTTAGGAAGAGTTATAGATATCCAATTTCCTTACCTTGTTCAGCCTGTGCTCTACTCTGGAAACTAAAACAGATAATGCTTGTCTTGAAGGCAAGAAAGATTGAAGAAAGAAGGGCACAGGGCAGAGGCCATGGCTGATCCAGGGGAACTCGTTTCTCCTTTCCATTTTACTAATCGGATTAGTTCTTCCTCCTAACTCAGGGAAACTTGGTTAGACCTGGGCTGAAAATGTGTGTTTCAATTCTTTCCCCTCCTGAGGAGGGGAGAAGTTTCCTTTTGGAAGCAGAAGCAGAAAGGAATAACAGTACTCCTAACAATATAATATATGCTTTGTTGAAAATTACGCATTAATTTTGATAAATTGAATTCTGTTTTAGTCTTGTCTTACAAGGAATTCATGGTGAATTTAATACTTGTTTTGTAAAGCTCTCAGATTACCTACCAGAATTTCCAAAAGTTGTCTGCATATGGAATTCACTAAATTATAACCTAAGCTTGAAAGATAGTTTTTTTTTAAGTGCCTTATTTTAATATGGAGAAACTACCTCCTCATATACAACTAGTTTTGGCCAAAATGCAGAGCCGTTTTACTTTTTAACGTTTCTAAATGTCATTTGTTCCATATGTTAATATTGAATGTGTGGGCTGTTTGTAGTGTACCGGTTATAACAATGACAGGGTCCCAGTCCTCCAGGAGACAAAAGTGAGTGGGAGGAGACTGTGAATTATCATCCAGTGCAGGCTTAAATGCTCTCTTAGTGTAAGGGATACAGCGGGCTTCCCATGTAGCGCTACAGGTAAAGAGCGCGCCTCTCAATTCAGGAGACATTCATGTAACAATTAAATGCTGTCCTCATACATTTTGTTTCTACATATGTGATAAAGCCTACAATACATTGATATCATTTTTACTTTCAACAGTCACCACCTTTTGCAGGATTTGAATAGAAATAAGTCTTCATATTTATTTACTCACATAGTGACCATTTCTGGTTCTCTTTCTTCTTTTCTATAGATTTAGATTTTCATCTCGTATCATTGTCTTTCTGCTTAAAGAACTTCCTTTAATCTTTTTGTAGTGAAGTTCTGTTTTCATGAATTCTTCTGAATATTATATGTGTGAACGAATCTTTATTTTGCCATTATTTTTTAAAATATTTATATTATTAATTATTTAATAGATATATATATAGTTTAACAGAAGTGGGAACATTAATATATTTATGGGAGGAGAAAACACAATGGCAAGCAGTACATTTTTCAAACCCCACTGATAACATCAAACAATTCAGACTTCATTTTAGTGGATAACAGCACCATTCATTCTTCCCTGAAACTGGAGTTTAAATCTATTTTCACTGGGTAAGAGTTATAGGTTCCAAAACGCCCATCTCCTCTCCCCACCCCTAGTGCCTTCAAGTACTTGTCTTGGCTTGCGTTGTTTCTGAAAAGAAGTTTTCTGTCTTTCGTGTGTCTTGTGTTCTTTTTCTTTGGCTGCTTTTAATATTTTCCACTGTATCCCTGGTTTATTTAATTATGCTGTTGGTGTTATTCCTGGGTCTCTTTTTATTAATTCACTTCTCTCCTCATTCTGGGTTGTATTTCCTTGCTTCTTTGCGTACCTTGTGGTTTTTCGGTGGATGCCGGACATTTGAATTTTACTTTGTTGGAGGCTGGTTTTTTATTTTTTCTGATGTCTTGTTACTCTTAGAACATCTCTTTTTGACTGGACTCAGAAGTGGAAGCTCCCGGAGAGGACAGCCTCCCTCTCTTGGCAATCTGTTCCTGCCATTTTTCTTTGGCTTCCTTCAATCTGTTGACCAAAAGTTTAGTATTCTGCAGGCTCTGTCCTTATTTTTCTTAAGTAGGCTGTTTCTTCAGAGCAATATGCCTGTGTGTGTGTTGCAGAACACGGGGAGTAATAAGATGCTTAATCTTGGGTGCTTGGGTCCTAGGTAACTTTGTTACTATCATTGTATGGTTATTTTTGTAGTCTTGCAAACATTGCTGAACTTTGTTCTGTGATGTACTTAACTTGGTAGCAGTTTGATACTTTAAAGAGGCTTTCTTTCTGTTAAGTACTGTCCTAAACAGTCTTTAGTCCCGGATTAATTATGCTTCACACTTGAGGCCATACCCTCCAGTTACTTTGCTCAATACCTTGTGAGAGTTTTTTCCTGGTTGGAACACTAACTTTTGCCTAGTGCTGGACGAGTGTCAGAGTTTGTTCCTTCTATTTATTTTGATTGGTTCTCTTTTCTCCTCAGATTGTATCTTTTCTCCAATGTACCAATCAGTGCTCAGTTGAAGATCTGAGGGAACTCTCGAGATCTCTGGAGTTCTGACCCTGTGTATCTCCCTCCTCTCTCTGTTCCTCTGTAATCTAGCTGTCTTAGCCTCCCCAGACTCCCAACTTCATCTCTTCTACCCAGGAGCCTGCTGGGCTCTGAATGGATTCTTCCTGCCTATGCTTCAGTCTGAAGACTCTCTCTAGGCAGCAATCTGAAATAATAATAGGGCTCACATTGTTTGTTTCCTGTGTTCACTATCACTGCCCTGTGCTCCCTGATATCCAATGCCTGGAAATCCTTGTTGCATATATTTTTTCAGTGTTTTAGTTGTTCTAGTTGCTTTGTTTGAATTAGGATCAATTCAGTTCCTATTACCATAGTAGAAGTTCTCATTCATATTTCTATTCCTATTCGTATTTTCTAAACATTTTTGCTTTTGGAATGTAGACAACTAATGAAAATATATCAATATTTACCTGTTCTCTGACTGTTGTCTCCTCAGGATGTAATGTGGTCATTGCGTCCCGTAAGTTTGATAGGTTAAAATCTGCTGCAGATGAACTGAATGCCAATCTGCCTCCTACCACCCAGGCTCAAGTTACTCCCATAAAATGTAACATCCGTAATGAAGAGGAGGTAAAGCTAATCTCTCTTTTTTTTTTTAATTGAAATATAGTTGATTTACAATGTCATGTTTAATTTTTGCTGTATAGCAAAGTGACTCAGTTTTATATAAATATATGTATATGTGTGTGTGTATATTCTTTTTCATGTTCTTTTCCATTATGGTTCATCACAGGATATTGAATATAGTTTCGTGTGCTATATAGTAGGACCTTGTTGTTTATCCATCCTGTATAATAACTTACATCTGCTAATCCCACACTCCCAATTCTTCCCTCCTCCTTGGCAACTACAAATCTGTTCTGTATATCTGTCAGTCTGTTTTTGTCTTGTAGACATGTTGATTTGTGTCATATTTTAGATTCCATATATAAGTGATGTCATATAGTGTTTGTCTTTCTTATTTCACATAGTATGGTGTTTTCAAGGTCCATCCATGTTGCTGAAAATGGCATTATTCCATTGTTTCTAATGGCTAAGTAATATTCCATTGTATGTGTATGTATATCTGTGTATATATATGTATATAATTTTGTATATACACATATAACACATCTTTATCCATTTATCTGTTGATGGACATTTAGATTGTTTCAGTGTCTTGGCTATTGTGAATAGTGCTGCTATGAACATTGGGATGAATGTATCTTTTTAAATTTTAGTTTTTTAGAGGTATATGCCCAGAAGTTGGATTACTGGATCATATAGTAAGTCTA
This sequence comes from Cervus canadensis, assembly GCF_019320065.1. Lineage (NCBI taxonomy): Eukaryota > Metazoa > Chordata > Mammalia > Artiodactyla > Cervidae > Cervus > Cervus canadensis. The sequence goes on along the minus strand of NC_057409.1, from coordinate 29,731,909 downwards.
GTTTTCGTTTTTTGAGGAAGGCAAATCTATCTCATCATTTATTCATTTGTTTTAATTTAGAGTAGCTGTCCCCAACTCTGACTGTGCTTTAGGTTTTGCCGTGGTAGCTGTCTTAGATGAGGTTCACTAGAAGCAGAGCCTGTGAAGGTGATTCTTGAGCTAATGATCTATTGAGCAAGTGGCCTCAGGAGAAAGAGAGGAAGGGAAGACATGGAGGGAAGCCAAGCAAGAAGAGTTTAGTCTGGAGGTTACATTTCATGCCTTCTGCCCTTTAACTCATTTTGTAATGTCTATTTCATCACTCTCCAATATTCTGAGTTGGTTGTTTACAGATTGTTACAGATTATTGGATGAGTGATACTAATCCTTGGATAAATCTTGTCATCAAAATTCTAAATTTAGCATTATGATCTATGGGTATTGAAACTGGTGACACAGGATTTTCAAGTTTATTCATTGTGACTACATCTTCATTTATTGTGGTTCTCAGAGTTACTATTCACTGTGAGATACTGTAAGCTCTGCTACTCTCCTAAAGCAGATGTGATAAAGTCCAGGTAGCAAGTTAGTTATTAATCAGTTCACTCTTAAAATTTTATTTGTTTGCTGGAGTATAATTGATGTACAATATTACATAAGTTGCAGGTGTATAATATCATGATTCATAATTTTTAAAGCTGATACTCCATTTATAGTTACCATAAAATATTTGCTGTATTCCCCATATTGTATAATATATTCATTTAACTTATTTTATACCTAATAGGGTATAGCTCTTAATCTCCTCCCCCTACGTTGTTGATCCCTGCTTCCCTCTTGACACTGGTAACCAGTAGCTTATGCTCTGTCTCTATGAATCTGCGTCTTTTTTTTTTGTTCTATTCACTAGTTTGTTGTACTTTTTAGATTCTACATATAAATGCTGTCATACAGTATTTGTCTTTGTCTGTAACTAGTTCCCTTTTATTGTTTTTCTTTAGGTGAATAATTTGGTCAAATCCACCTTAGGTATTTATGGTAAGATCAATTTCTTAGTAAACAACGGAGGAGGCCAGTTCTTCTCTCCTGCAGAAAAAATCAGTGCAAAGGGATGGAATGCTGTGATTGAAACCAACCTGACGGGCACCTTCTACATGTGCAAAGCAGGCAAGTGTGGATCAGTAATCCAAAAAGTCAAAGTGTATTTATGTTAAGATCATAGGGCACCTGAAAGAGAAATTGTTAGGAGCTCAGAAGCTCCATGTCATCAACACTTATTGCCCTAATTTAACTTATATACAATATAGCCATGTAAATTCCTACATTTCTGGAGAGTAATTTGGCAGTGTTTTAAAAATATGAATTTGCTTGATCTGTTGATTTTATTTCTAGGAAGTTATCATGTAAAAATGATTAAGAATTTGTGCAAAGATATAGCTACAAAGTGCTTCATTAAATTAAGGAAAGCTCCATACTTATTTTGTTTTTAAGAGATGAATCTGTTAAATCTGTTGTATGGACCTATTATTTCCATGAAACCTTCAAGGAGAATACCAGAGTCCACAATTTTTCTGACTAATAAGTAACTAGCACACATGCATAGTTTTTGGATCAAAGGTTATCTTTCATAGGTGGTAATATTCAACCCTGAAATTGGATAACTGAAGAGTTTCCTTACAAGCTACTCAAGACATTTCTACACTGCAAAATGTGAAATGAGTATAATTCTGACCCACAGGGTCTTCACCCCAACATGGATTAGGCTTTATATTCTTAGTATTTCCAAATCAAAGGTCTTGCAGACATTTTCAGGCTTTATCTTTATCTAACTGATAATACAGAGTTCTATATTAATTGTGATAACAGGATTGACTGCTGAAGTGTAGCGATCCAGAAAAAAATAGGAGCTTGAATAAGATAGTTGATTTCTCCCTCACATAAAAATTCAAGGTGTATGGTCCAGGGATAGTATGGTAGTTTCATAATCATTAGGGAATAAGGATCTTTCTTCTTGTTTACTGTCTTTAACATGTCCATCCCCTAGTCCAAAATGGCTGCTTCAGTTCCTGCCATCATAACCGCATTCTAGACAGCAGAAATTCAGAGAAGTGTAAAACTCATTCTTTTTAACAGCATTGTCTGGAAGTAGCACCATTACATTTACTGACATTCATCATCAATTAAAACTCAGTTAATTGATTATACCTACCTATAAGTGATACTGGGAAATAGAATCTTTAGCTATGTGCCTAAGTACAAATTCAATTTCTTGTAAGAAGAGAATGAGTACTAGGAGACAGGTTTTAGTCTCTTAACTCAGCCTTCATAGTTCAGCGCTTTGACATCTTCCAGCACTCAAGTCATCGATCTCTTACAAACCTTAAGTTCCATTAATTAGAACTTTTCAGAGTCTAGATTCAGTTATGATTTTTATTAGCCAGAGTTGAATTAAAGAATCCAAGGCCTGTAGTTTTTATTTTCTGTTTACTTTAAACAATGGGACTTTTGGTTTTGACAACAAGGAATATGGAACATACATTTTTCTATACCAGAATAATAATAGTGAAAAACTGAAAACCATTTAAATATTTATTAATTGAGTGAAGTTTTATACATCTATAGCATAGAGTACTATGCAGCCACTGAAAATATAGGTACAAAAGTCTACTTCTCAGTATGAAAAGATATTCCTAGATATCACTGAGTGAAAAAAAAGGTTTAAAACATTCTATCCAGTGTGATCACATTCTGCAAAAACAGTATGTATTTATTATATGGCTGTATATAAATAGACATAATTCTGAAAGAGTTTCTAATAAAGCATTGACATCTCTGGGAGGTAAAATTGCATATTATTTTCTTCTTTTTCTTTTTGCTTCTCTGCTTTTTCTAATTTTTCTAAATTGCATGTGTATTGTTTTATGTAATTAAAATGAGTTAAGTCCCTGACTTAACTGCCCTGAAGTTCCAGCTTCTTCAGCTTGTACTCTTTGACACCATATGCTGCTGTTAAGGAATTGTGGGAAGATCCACGTTTAAATTTCTGGTGAATTTAGACTTTTCTATAACCTTTAATTATTCATTTTACTAATATAGAAATTTTTTTCTCTCCATTTATTTTTGGAAAAATTTTGAATATAGAAAAAGTAAAGAAATAATGCAATGAACTCTTCTAAGGCATACCTTGTTTTATTATGTTTTGTTTTATTGCCCATCAAGCAAATCTGTCAGCAATGTTTTTCTAACAGCTTTTGCTTACTTTGGGTCTCTGTGTCATATTTTGGTAATTGGCACAATATTTCAGGCTTTTTCATTATTATACTTGTTATGATGATTTGTGATCAGTGATCTTTGATGTTACTATTGCAAAAAGACTATGACTTGCTGAAGGCTCAGGTGATGGTTAGCACTTTTTAGTAATAAAATATTTTTTAAATTAAGGTTGTACTCTTTTTTTTTAGACATAATGCTGTTGTACATTTAATAGACTATAGTATAGTGTAAACATAACTTTTATATGCACTGGGAAAGAAAAAAAATTTGTGTGATTCACTTTATTGCAATATTGCATTATTGTGGTGGTCTGGAACTGAACTTACCGTATCTCTGAGCCCTGTCTGTGTACCTTTCATTTAGATTCACCAAGTGCTAACATTTGCCATATTTACATTCTCTAATCTCCATGTCTTTCCCCCTCTCATCCTCCCTCCCTTTCAATCTCCCCTCAACCCCCCACACCCTTTTCACAAATAATTTAAAAGTGAATTGCATACATCATCACACTTTGACTTACATTTTTTTTTTTTTTAATTTTTTTATTAGTTGGAGGCTAATTGCTTCACAACATTTCAGTGGGTTTTGTCATACATTGATATGAATCAGCCATAGATTTACACTTATTCCCCATCCCGATCCCCCCTCCCATCTCCCTCTCCACCCGATTCCTCTGGGTCTTCCCAGTGCACCAGGCTGGAGCACTTGTCTCATGCATCCCACCTGGGCTGGTGATCTGTTTCACCATAGATAATATACATCCTGTTCTTTTGAAACATCCCACCCTCACCTTCTCCCACAGAGTTCAAAAGTCTGTTCTGTATTTCTGTGTCTCTTTTTCTGTTTTGCATATAGGGTTATCGTTACCATCTTTCTAAATTCCATATATATGTGTTAGTATGCTGTAATGTTCTTTATCTTTCTGGCTTACTTCACTCTGTATAAGGGGCTCCAGTTTCATCCATCTCATTAGGACTGGTTCAAATGAATTCTTTTTGACGGCTGAGTAAAATTCCATGGTGTATATGTACCACAGCTTCCTTATCCATTCATCTGCTGATGGGCATCTAGGTTGCTTCCATGTCCTGGCTATTATAAACAGTGCTGCGATGAACATTGGGGTGCATGTGTCTCTTTCAGATCTGGTTTCCTCAGTGTGTATGCCCAGAAGTGGTATTCCTGGGTCATATGGCAGTTCTATTTCCAGTTTTTTAAGGAATCTCCACACTGTTTTCCATAGTGGCTGTACTAGTTTGCATTCCCACCAACCGTGTAAGAGGGTTCCCTTTTCTCCACAGCCTCTCCAGCATTTATTGCTTGTAGACTTTTGGATAGCAGCCATCCTGACTGGTGTGTAATGGTACCTCATTGTGGTTTTGATTTGCATTTCTCTAATAATGAGTGATGTTGAGCACCTTTTCATGTGTTTGTTAGCCATCTGTATGTCTTCTTTGGAGAAATGTCTGTTTAGTTCTCTGGCCCATTTTTTGATTGGGTCATTTATTTTTCTGGAATTGAGCTGCAGGAGTTGCTTGTATATTTTTGAGATTAATCCTTTGTCTGTTTCTTCATTTGCTATTATTTTCTCCCAATCTGACGGCTGTCTTTTCACCTTACTTATAGTTTCTTTTGTAGTGCAAAAGCTTTTAAGTTTCATTAGATCCCATTTGTTTAGTTTTGCTTTTATTTCCAATATTCTGGGAGGTGGGTCATAGAGGATCTTGCTGTGATTTATGTCGGAGAGTGTTTTGCCTATGTTCTCCTCTAGGAGTTTTATAGTTTCTGGTCTTACATTTAGATCTTTAATCCATTTTGAGTTTATTTTTGTGTATGGTGTTAGAAAGTGTTCTAGTTTCATTCTTTTGCAAGTGGTTGTTGACTTACATTTTTAAAGAATAAAGAAATGTTTTCTATGCAACTGCAATACCATTATCACATCAAAGGAAATATACAGTAATTCAGTAAGATCAATTATCACATAATCATATTGGAATTTCCCTTGAAGTCTACTAGTGTTGGCGATATTATTCTGAGACTTATGGTGTGTAGTGTGGGCTAAAGCGAGTAAATCAGTTCAGTTCAGTCGCTCAGTCGTGTCTGACTCTGCGACCCCATGGACTGCAGCACCCCAGGCCTCCCTGTCTCTGTAAATAAGTTATTTTAGTACAATTGAGAACCAAGATTTTTGGCATTGGCAAAAGGAGAAGTGAATGTAGACAGATGAGGCTGAATAAAAACCCCTGTAGTCCGGAATTTGATTAGAAACATTGTCCCCTGAAAAGAAACAGTTATTAATTCAGTGACAGTGCGTCCATCCTAGCATCCTTTATGTGATCTCTGAATGTTACTTCCAATTAAAAGGAACTGGGATTCCATAGTGAAACAGCTTATTACAGGGGAAGAAATGTGCAAGATAAGCCTAGAATATTTTGTTTCAACAGAAATCTAGGAAGCTATATGGATATGTTACTGAACCAAACTTGGATCTGCTCGCTTGTGTGTGTTGAACCCTCATGCATTTCTGGTGAGAATGTAAAATGGTGAAAACACTTTGGAAAACAGTTCAGCAGTTTCCTAAAAAGTTAAGTGTAGATTTAACATGTATGCGTGTTTGTTAGTTGCTCAGTCGTGTCAGACTCTTTGCGACCCCATGGACTGTAGCCCACCAGGCTCCTCTGTCCGTGGAATTTTCTAGGCAAGAATACTGGTTGTCACTGTTAAGTCACGCAGTCATGTCCAGCTCTTTGTGACCCCATGGACTGCAGCACGCCAGGTTTCCCTCTCGTTTACCATCCACCAGAGCTTGCTCAAACTCATGTCCATTGAGTCGGTGATGCCATCCAACCATCTCCTTCTCTGTTGTCCCCTTCTTCTCCTGCCTTCTATCTTTCCCAGCATCAGGGTCTTTTTCTAATGAGTCAGCTCTTTGCATCAGGTGGCCAAATTGCTGGAACTTCAGCTTCAGCATCTGTCCCTCCAATGAATATTCAGGATTAATTTCCTTTAGGATTGACTGGTTGGATTTCCTTGCAGTTCAAGGGACTCTCAAGAGTCTTTTCCAGTACCATGGTTCAAAACCATCAATTCTTCAGTGCCTCAATAAATATTTTTATAAAAAGAAAATATAAATTAGGATTTAGAAAATATCATATAAGCAGCAAGCTGGAATAGTATCAGGGAAGAGTCAAGCACTATTTAATAGGGCTTCCCTTGTGGCTCAGCTGTTAAAGAATCTGCCTGCAATGTGGGAGACCTGGGTTCGATCCCTGGGCTGGGAAGATCCCCTGGAGAAGGGAGAGGTTACCCACTCCAGTATTCTGGCCTGGAGAATTCCATGGACCATATAGTTCATGGGGTCACAAAGAGTCGAACACAACTGAGCGACTTGCACTTTCACTTTCTTTTCATGTCAATGCTCAGCTTTCTCTGGTCCAACTCTCACATCCATACATGACTACAGGAAAAACCACAGCTTTGACTATATGGACCTTTGTCAGCAAAGTAATGTCTCGCTTTTTAACATGCTGTTTAGGTTTGTCATTGCTTTTCTTCCAAGGAGCCAGTGTCTTTTAATTTCATGGCTGCAGTCACCATCTGCAGTGATTATGGAGCCCAGGAATACTGGAGTGGGTAGCTATTTACTTTTCCAGGGAATCTTCCTAGATCCCTGGAGACCCAGGGATTGAACCAGGGTCTCCTACATTGCAGGCAGATTTTTTACCATCTGAGCTACCAGGTCATATGCAGATATAGCATATGACACAGCAATTCCACTCGTAGGTATCTCCCTACTAGAAGTGAAAACATGTCCACACAAAGACTTGTATTCATAATCACTCAAAGTGGAAACTGTCCAGTTGTTCCATCAGTTGGTGAATGGGTAAATATGGAATGTGCACACGATAGAATACTATTTAGCAATAAAAAGTAGCATTTTTACTTTCATGTGTTACAGTACGGAGTTCCGTTCAGTTCAGTCCAGTCGCTCAGTCGTGTCCGACTCTGTGACCCCATGAATCACAGCACGCCAGGCCTCCCTGTCCATCACCAACTCCCGGAGTTTACTCAAACTCATGTCCATTGAGTCGGTGATGCCATCCAACCATCTCATCCTCTGTCGTCCCCTTCTCCTCCTGCCCCCATTCCCTCCCAGCATCAGGGTCTTTTCAAATGAGTCAACTCTTCACATGAGGTGGCCAAAGTACTGGAGTTTCAGCTTCAGCATCAGTCCTTCCAATGAACACCCAGGATTGAGCTCCTTTAGGATGGACTGGTTGGATCTCCTTGCAGTCCAAGAGACTCTCAAGAGTTTTTTCCAACACCACAGTTCAAAAGCATCAATTTTTTGGTGCTCAGCTTTCTTCACAGTCCAACTCTCATGAACCTCCCAAAAACTATTCTGAGTTAAAGAAGGCAGACACAAATGACCAAATATATGAAATATTCTGGAAGGGCAAATCTATAGAAAGAGAATGTAGACGAATGTTTGCTTGGGGATGGATTGGACTGCAAATGGTCATAAAGGGACTTTTTAGAGTGACAGAAATACTTGAAAACTGGATTGTGGTGATATGTATTTATTAAAAACCATTAAGGCATACACAGAAAATGGGTGAATTTTATGTTATCTATATGTGCTGCCGAAGCAAGCACAGAATTTTATGATATGTAAATTGTACCTCAATCAATATTTTTATAAAAAGAAAATATAAATTAGAATTTTAAAAATATCATATAAGCAGCAAGCTGGAACAGGGTATCAGGGAAGAGTCAAGGCACCATTTAATAGGATTGTCTTTCTGTCTCCTGCAGTTTACAACTCCTGGATGAAAGAACATGGAGGATCTATTGTCAATATCACAGTACTTACTAAAAATGGATTTCCAGGAGCTGTGTAAGCACTTACATTTTTTTTCTTCCTATGTCTTTGGGTTTGTCCGTTGAATAGCTGGGGAGTAGGTAGAGCGATTTTCTTAAGTATATATCATTAATCCCTTTAATGAATTGTGACTTCAGTACTTAAAATTCCATTTATTGAACTTTGAAACATACTTCTAAAACATGACCATTCATATTAGGGTTACCCAATTTTCCAAAGAAGTAAGAACAGTAGTAGGCCCAGTTAAGTAATTTTTTTTAATCAGTATGTCCAAATATCTCATGGAGCATTCTTGTTGTGTTTGTTTTGGCCACACAGTGCGCTTGTGGGTTTCTAATTCTCTCACCAGGGATAGAACCCATGGCCTCCTGCAGTGGAAGGGTGGAGTCCTAAACACTGGACTGCCAGGGAATTTCCACATGGGGCATGCTTATGCCAAAAATGATTTGTTGTCTCCTGTAAAAATTCACATTTAACTGAATGTCTTGTATTTTATCTGGCAGTCCTAATCCAGATGTAACTAAATGTGTCTGGAGACATCTTTTTGGTTAAAATGAGGAAATGACACCAATCTATGCTAATTTAGTTTTGAGCATTGTGGATATACCTATCCAGATTAAAATAGAACTGCCAATAAATTATTGTTCCATAATAGAATTTGACCTATTTGACTCTTATTCTGATTTTGATAAGTTTTTATTTTGGAAACTGATTTAAAATTTTTTTTTAAACTTTTTTATTTTATATTGGTTTATAGTTGGTTAACATTTTTTTTTTTTTTTAAGAAAGTGAATGAACAGCCTTCTGGCACAGTTGATTCTTTCATAATAGCCTAAAGGCTACTCAAAACAGAAAGTTGAAAAACAACATACCAGGAAGCTACTTGACCAAGTTTAGTTGTTAAAGAGTATGATGTTTTTTAAAAAATGAGTTGTGCTGATTTCTTTTGTATCTTGTAAGCTCTGATTCTTTCCAATTTTTTAAATTAAAATTTTATAAAAAACTTTCCAACATAGAATTTCTGTTTTTGTGAAGTAGACCTATCTTAGTATTAAATTATGCATGCTAGTTTAAACAAACAACTATATAATGTAGAAAGTCAAGTCCTCCGTACTCTTTCATCCCAGAGATAACCTGTTAATTAAGTAAGATGGTGATCTTACTTCATTTAATCCCTCTATAATTAGTAAGTAATTGATAAGGCAATAATTTGGTACTGTGTTAATAGTGTTTGCCATCATGATTTTAGCAACCACTGTTGACCCTTTTCAGAGAAGGCAACAGTAACCCACTCCAGTACTCTTGCCTGGAAAATCCCATGGATAGAGGAGCCTGGTAGGCTGCAGTCCATGGGGTTGCTAAGAGTCGGACATGACTGAAGCGACTTAGCAGCAGCAGTTCACCCTTTTGTGAATCACTCATTGCACTGGGGCTGTGAAAATGTTTGGTTTTTCTGATTTCATAATTGCTTCTATGCTTTTTAGTTGATGGTGCAGTGCTTAGTCAGTCATGTCCGACCCTTTGCAACCCATGGACTGTAGCCCACCAGGCTCCTCTGTTCACGGGATTCTCTAGGCAAGAATACTGGAGTGCATTTCCTTCTCCAGGGGATCTTTCCAACCTAGGGGTTGAACCTAGGTCTCCTGCATTACAGGCAGATTCTTTAGCTGATACTCTTTTGTAGAAAGACTTTTATTTACATTACAACCATCACTTCTTTAATATATGGTATTATAATTATTAACTTTTTTGGTATACCACTATGAAGTCACAGACTTCTTTTCAAATTGATTGTTTCAAATGAACACATTGTCTCAAATTTAATAGAAATTTGTGTTGTTTCTAAGTTTTGCTATTACAGATAATTCTGCAATGAATAACATTGTAAATACTTCTTTCACATTTGCAGAGGTATATCTTCAGGGTGGGCTTCCCAGGTGGTGCTAGTAGTGAAGAACCCATCTGCAGATGCAGGAGACATAAGAGATATGGGTTCCACCCTTGGGTCAGGAAGATCCCCTGGAGAAGGGCATGACAACCCACTCTAATATTTCTTACCTGGAGAATCCCATGAACAGAGGAGCCTGGTGGGCTACAGCCCATAGAGTCACAGAGAGTCGGACATGACTGAAGCGACTTAGCAACAGCCGCAGCAGCATCTTCAGGGTACATCCCAGAAGTTAGGATTGCTGGGTGAAAGGTAAAGGCATCCTCTTAGGCATTTGCAAGTTTCTTTGCATTTTGCTGTCCCATCAGCAATGAATGAGAGTGCCTGTTCCTCAGAGCCTTATGAAAAATGTGTCTTGTCAATTTCTGGACAACTCTGATGGTCAAGATACAGTATCTCAGTGGAGCATCTATTCATTTGTTAAAAGGCTCCCTGAGTATCTCTTGTGTGTGTGTTCGAGTTGCATTGTTGTTTTCACACATGCTTCTCTGGTTCTCATCATTTCCTGACATTTTCAGTGTCATCTAAGAGTAGCCCAATTTCCATTATAGTCTATGCAAAGCAGCTTAGACTGACCTACTGATCTTTTGGGTCCTTGTCAATAATTACCAGGGCAAGAGACAGGCCAAACAGCAACTTGATATCTCTCATGGAGAGAGAATTCGTGGCCCAAATACCTACCAATGAATGAATGAATAAACAAATTGTGGTATAGCTATATAATGTATTCCTCAGAAATGAAAAGTGAACTATTGATTCATGCAGCAATGTGGATAAATCTGAAAATAAATATTCTGAGTGAAAGAAGCCAGATGGAAAAGATCATGTATGTATGATTTCATTTATATGTTTTAAGGTTTAGAAGGATTTAAAAATTTTGTTAGTGCTAGATTCACTGAGAGTTGGATATTATTTTACCTCCTGTTCATTAATTACAGGAAGGAAATGGAGCAGTGTGATAGCCTTTAAGGTGGTTTATCACTCATAATCTCTTCCTGCACAGATTGGTAGACATTTTAATTCGCATCTGATACAGAAATAAGGCCTTAGTGTTTCAGAAAATGTTCTCAGTGAAAGAATGGCTATGAGGCTTGTTATTCAGATGGTGAAATGAAATCTCACAGAACTTGTAGTCTAGATAAATGCCCTTCCCTTCCTTCTCTCTGGGCTTTTGCTTTAAAAGAAGAGTGGCTGGAATAATGCCCATATAACACGGTCACCAACCTGCAGCTGAATTGTCCATCATCTGTTCTGTCTTGATGGGGGTCACTTTCCCTTCCTGGAAAGGGTGTTTTTAAAAACCCCGTGGTCCATTCAGGTGTCTCACCCACCTGGAACTTCCAGCAATGCCAGCCAGAATCAAATCCTTCAGAACATAGGACTACTGGTGATGCCACCAAAATCTTACTTTCCTCCGCCCGTTGAAGCTGAAGAAAAAAATACAGAGAGTTTAGAGGAAATAGAAAGGTGACTTTAATCCTCAGCCAGTGGAGGGGCGAACACAGTAGGCTTATGCCTCAAGAGCTGTTGCCCCCGCCTTCCTAGAGGAACCTGGGGGATTATATAGATGAGGGCTACCAGTCAGGGATCGGAGATGAGGAATAAAGGTATAAGGATCTTGCATTCTTCTTCCTCTTGCACTGTTTCAAAAACAGTCATGGGTTGGCATCAGATAGCCCAGTAATTGGGTCTGGCAGTCTGGTAGCCTGGTGGTTGGATCCACTGTCGTTTATGAACTGTACTCCGGCCCTCTTTCTATAATGCAAAAGAGAAAAACCAGAGTGGGTGGTTGCAAGAGACTTCTGTGCAGGTGGCACCGAATTCAGGATGTAATTAGCACAGAGTTAAAGGACAGCAGGTGCAGAATGTGGTCCATGCAGAGTTAGGGGGCAGAACAGATTCAGTTCAGTTCAGTCGCTCAGTCGTGTCCGACTCTTTGCGACCCCATGAATTGCAGCACGCCAGGCCTCCCTGTCCATCACCAACTCCTGGAGTTTACTCAGATTCATGCCCATCGAGTCGGTGATGCCATCTAGCCATCTCATCTTCTGTCGCCCCCTTCTCCTCCTGCCCCCAATCCCTCCAGAAGGACTTACTGAGGCTGAAGCGCCAATACTTTAGTCACCTGTTGGGAAGAGCTGACTCACTGCAAAAGACCCTGATGTTGGGAAAGATTGAAAGCAGGAGGAGAAGGGGATGACAGAGGATGAGATGGTTAGATGGCATCCTTGACTGAATGCACTTGAGCAAGCTCCTAGAGATGGTGAACAACAGGGAAGCCTGACCTGCTGCAGTGCATGGGGTTGCAAAGAGTCAGACACAACTTAGCAAATGAACAACAACCACCACAACACCAACAAGGTCCAACTCAAGTCTTACCCACTCCAGGAAGTTCTTTTTGATTCCTTCTCATCTCCAGTAAATCATCTCTCCTCACTTTCCTTAAGAGTTACAGTCTGTCTGCACCACTTGGTACTTGATCACATTAATTATACTTTGCCTCTGCTGGCCTCTCCTTTTTCTGTGTGTGGAAGCTTTGTCACTCCTATCTGGTTATGAGCTCATTGGAGCATAAGTAGATGCCCTGTCAGCTTAGCGGTGTAATGTAGAGCAATGAGGGTCATTCAAACACATATTTTCCCTCTTCTTCCCAACTGCAAGTTCCTTTATCTTGATTTCCCAAGATAAGCCCAGGGTCTCTGTCTGGTGGCAGGTCAATAAACGATTGCTGGCCTTTTTATGTTTTCCCTCCCAGTCTGTCTCTGATTGGGTGACTTTGCTCCATCCCCAGATTCTAGAAGGTTAAGGCCAGAAGGATTCTGAGACCTCATCTCGTCAAATCCGTCTTTGAAAAAAAAAAAAAAAATCCGTCTTTGGACAGCAAGGTCTCAGAGAGTTCTAGTGTGTTATTCAAGGGCATGCACCTCACAGGGACCCAGGAGGGAGTGTAGGACTTTTCTGACCAGTCACCGCCACCCATCCGTTCCTTCCTCTTTGGACAGATGTAGACCCTTCCTGTGAGTGCAGGTGGGAAGTAGCTTTGCCTGGAAGAGCTGACTGAATTCTGTCTGAGACCAGCAGTCCATCAACCCAACTGGCTTGCGACTTCCTCTGTGGAATGGCTCCCAGAAGCCCCCTGAGAATCTCCAGGAACCAGCTGCCTGTCGACCACTTGTTAAACTGGTTTCCAGATGTCTCCATCTCAAATAGAGGAAGCAGGAGGTGAGTGGGGGGCTGGGAGTGTGTCTGTTAAATGAAGTCTGCGCGATAAATAACATCGTGCACCAGTGGAGCAGGTGGTCTCTGGAGATGGGTTGATGCAGAGGATGTCCTTGCTGAGGGCTTACATGCGGATAAGAGAAGCCGACCGACAGCCCAGAATATTTGCGGGCAGGGACAAGAGAGAGGATAGATGGACAGGTAGTTAGAGAATAAGTGGAGGTAGGGGAGACCTTGCAATTGTGAGTGCATCAGAGAGAGACAGGAGCGAGATGAAAGGAAGCAGAAAAAGAGAGACGGTAACCGAGGGCCAAAATTTGCCATGTATTGACTGCCAGGGAGTGTGTCCTTCAGACCAGTCTATAGCCCACTCTTCTTGAGGATTTCCTCTGTGCCAAGCCCTGTGTGTTTTGCAGATATCAGTTTTTCTACTCTTTCCAACAATCTCAGGAGGTAGCTGCTGTGGTTATGCCCATTTCACAGACAAGGAAAATGAGGCTGAGACTATAGGGAACTTGCTTAGGCTTACACAGTAGTAGAGAAGTCTGGCTCCCACATTGCACCCTTAACCTCTCCACTCTACCTGGTGGTAACATCTGGGGGAATAACATTTCCAAGTTTGCCACCTTCCACTGAAGAGCACAGAAACTAGCTGGTTGGTGCTACCTAAACCCAACATCATCCTTATAGGGTAATTCCGAGTCTGCCTGAATGTGGGCACAGGTAGAGAGCAAGAAATGTAAACATCCTGTCTTCCAAGTACTAATTTTGAAACACGTTGCTGATAGCCAGTTGAGTGGACTTATTTTTTCCAACTTTAAGGACCATCCAGCTTAGGAGCCTCTTGTCAGCTTCAGGCACCATGAGCAAATGTTCACATACACGTGAGAAACTTGAGTGCATGGGTTTCTTGCGGCTGCATCACCAACTATCATGAAATTGGTGGCTTAAAAAGACAACAGAAATTTGTTTCTTCATGGTTCTGGAGCCAGAAGTCTGAAATCAAAATGTTGGAAAAATCATGCTCCCTCTGAAGTCTCCAGGGAAGAATTCTTCCTTGCTTCCTCTTAGTCTGGGTGGCTCCCAGCAATCCTTGGTGCTCCTGGACTTGTGGTTACATATTTCCAGTTTCTTTCTTCATCATCTGGGCTTCTTCCTTGTGTCTCCTCTGTGTCTCTGTATCCAGATCTCCCCCAACCCCTTTTCTCTTAAACAGGCAACAGTCATGGATTTAGGGCTCCCCTAGTCTAGAATGACTTCAGTTTAACTTGATTTCATCTGCAAAGACCATATTTCCAAATAAAGTCACATTCATAGGTACTAGGGGTTAGGACTTACACCTGTCTTTTGGGGGAACACAACCCAATCTACTACAATGAGGATAAGTGAAATATATAAGCAATAAAAAGAGGAATGAGACGGGTGCCCAGGACTGGTGCACTGGGAAGACCCAGAGGGATGGGATGGGGAGGGAGGCGGGAGGGGGGATCGGGATGGGGAACACATGTAAATCCATGGCTGATTCATGTCAATGTATGGCAAAAACCACTACAATATTGTAAAGTAATTAGCCTCCAACTAATAAAAATAAATGAAAAAAAAAAAAAAAGAGGAGACTAAAACACAGTGCTAAGGATAAGTGTGTGACACATTGATACTTAGACATTACCTTCAAAAATAGAATTTTAGACTAAGGTTTGTGCCTCTTGCCTAATCTTCAATTCCTTCTCCACACCCTCCCCATGTGTTGCTACCTGCTTTGTCCACCTCCTAGACACTGTCCTTATGTTTTTAGAATACCACTGGGCTTCAGAGTTGGGATGCTTTTAAAATTGTTAGAAATTTTAAAAAGGTATACTATTTTGGGGGCATATATTCTGTTTTACTCAGAAAGTCAGAACTGACTCCTAAGTTCTTTAACCTAAGTTCATTTCCCAGAGCCACCTGCTTACTGCTAGTGTAAAGAATGTAATGACCTTAAAATAAAGTGTGAGACTCCATGGAAATATCATCAGGGCCATGTGTAATAGCATGCTCTGTGCATCTGATTCACTTTGAACATTGGACTCAGGTTACCCTGCCCTCCATGGACTGTTCTTAAATCTGAGATAATCCTTCAATGCTGGTCTTTCCTTGTGGCTCAGGTGGTAAAGAATCTGCCTGTAATGCGGGAGACCTGGGTTCGATCCCTGGGTTGGAAAGATACCCTGGAGAAGGGAAAGGCTACCCACTCCAGCATTCTGGCCTGGAAAATTCCATGGATGTTATAGTCCACGGGGTCACAAAGAGTCAGACACAACCAAGCGACTTTTACTTTCACTTCCGATGCTAGTTAGGACTCTTGGTGGCAAGGGGTATAAATACATCATCAATAACCTTTTTCCCAGAAGTGATCTGCTGGCTCATGTTATTGGGTATTACAAGGAGTGGACTAGCTTCAGATATAGCTGAACCCAAGAGTTCACTGATATCAGCTAAATTCTCTCACTCTCAGCAAAATTCTCCCATGGACTCCAGAGATAGAGATTACCTAGCACAGTTCAGGAAGTGACTCTGTTAACCCAGTCTGGATTCTACATATATCACTGATACATTACCATGGCCAGAGAGAAGGATTCCCTGATTGTCCAGGATGAAGTCACCAACCACAGTTGAACCACAGTTGAATAAATAAATACAATAATAATTTGTTGTTCAGTTGCTCAGTCGTCCAACTCTTTGCGACTCCTTGGACTGCAGCACGCAAGGCTTCCCTGTCCTTCACCGTTTCTTGGAGCTTGCTCAAACTCATGTCCATGGAGTCGGTGATGCCATCCAACCATCTTGTCCTCAGTCATCTCCTTCTCCTCCTGCCTTCAATCTTTCCCAGCATCAGGGTCTTTTCCAATGAGTCAGCTCTTCGTATCAGGTGGCCAAAGTATTGGAACTTCAGTTTCAGCATCAATCCTTTCAGTGACTATTCAGGGTTGATTTCCTTGAAGTTGACTGGTTTGATCTCCTGGTAGTCTAAGAGACTCTCAAGAGTCTTCTCCAACACCACAGTTCAAAAGAATCAGTTCTTCAGTGCTCAGCCTTCTTTATGGTCGAACTCTCACATCCATACATGACTACTAGAAAAACCATAGCTTTGACTATATGGACTTCGGTTGACAAAGTAACGTCTCTAACTTTTTAATATGCTGTCGAGGTTTGTCATAGCTTTTCTTCCAAGGAGCAAGCGTCTTTTTATAATAATAAATAATGAATAAAAATAATAAGTAAGGAAGCTTTAGCTGCTGTAACAACAAACCCTGAAACTCTCAAGAGTTTGACACAATAAAAGTTGACCTTTTAGTCATATAAAGTCCAATCAGGAGAACATTTTCAAGCACACAGGCTGAGGGAGATTTTACCATCTTCAACTTGTGACTTCCAAGGTCACCAAGAGCATCAGCAATCAACCAACAGATGGAGAGAAACTGGATCAGTGCAGGAGGTTCTTTGGAGGGCCATGCTCACATTTCATTGGCCAGAACTCAGGTCGCGAAACATCACACACAACTGAGTGACTAACACTTTCACACCTTTGGTCACACACATGGACTGGAATATTGTCTGGGTCATGCAGGCTGGCTGTGAGCTCCTCAGGAAAGGAAATAGGTTTGTTGAATGTCTAGGTGTGTTTATTTCTGCAACAAGTTGTCATGCTGGCAGCATTATCAGAGACTGAGGCAAGAGTGGCTTCTCTTCCCGAAAGGGGAATCCGAGCCGATTTTTAAAAATGTCCTCTCCACGGAGTCATGTCTGTTTCAGACATGTCTTTGCTTTTTGTGCTATACTTGCATCTGGTACAGACACTATTGTCTTGCTGGAGACAAACTATCCTGTGTTTAGTGGTTTATGAGAATCTTGTTATATTTTTCTTATATTTCATGGGTCAGGAATTTGGGCAGGGCTCAGTTGGGTGATTCTTTTGCTCCACATGGTGGCAGCTAGGGTCTGTTAGTGGTTTTCAGCTGGCAGATGGACTGGGCTGGGTGTGGTGGTGGGGGGGCGTCCAGGACACCTCTGCTGCCATGTCTGGTGCCCTGGTGGGGGGTGGCTGGAAGGCAGAGCTCAGCTGGCACCTTTTTCTCTCCATGAAGTCCCAGCCTCACCATGTGGTCTGTGCAGCAAGGCAATCAGGCTTCTTTCACGGTGGCTCAAGACTCTGAGAGAGAGTGTTCCAAGATACCCAGGGAAAAGCTCTGAGGCATCTGAAGAGCTAACCTCCGAAGCCCTTGGGTGTCCCTTCTGCCACATTCTGTTGTCAGGCAGGTCACCGGACCAGTCCAGAGTCAAGAAGAGGGGAATGAGACCTTCCTTCTCAATGGAGACCAGCTTCAACTGGCCACAGATGTTTTTCAACTACATGGCTTTTCACATGGGGCCTTGGAATTTGTGACTCATTAAAAATGAGTCTTTATTACCAGCTGTCCTGACCATTGAGCTTCTTGTGTTGTAGTTCCTGCCTGGAGCTGGGTCTGCAGAGGAAGGAATCTACACTCTGGAGAGTAGTAGTTCCAGGCTTCCACACGAAGGAGAAAACAAGAGGATTCCTCATGGGTGGGGTGTGGTAATGGGAAGGGATGGACCCACTCTTGGAAGAGTTAACTATAGATAAATGTAGTTATCTATAGCTATAGATATAGGTATAGTTAAAGATATAGATACAACTATATATATAGCTAAAGGGTTAACTATAGATCACTCTATAATATATGTACTGTGATTATGCTCTTTTCATAAAATAGGAAGCTGGGACACCAGGAGGTTAAGTAACTTGCCTGGGCTCTTACTGCTGGAAAGAAAGCAGCCCAAACTCAGTCCCAGGCAGTCTGGTTCCAGAGGCCAGGGGACCCTAGCGAGATCCTAAAACCAGTCACTGCCTTTGTAACACCATGAGCTTTGTGGTTTCCTGCCACCAGCAGGGGCTTCCCAAGTCTATCATGAGCACTACCGAACTGACTTATCTTCTGTAGGAAACCAGATACACCCTTTGTGAGTTTGTAGAAAACTGTGCTGACAGTTCTTACCAACATCTTTTAGTTAGTGTGACTCGTTATCTCCCATGGTGCCCTAGGGCTCATATGCAAATTAAGCCAAATAAGTCTGGGTTGCACTGTAACTACATTATTGCAAACCTGGATTGTTGATGTCAAGTCAAATGAATAGCTCTACTGAGGAGCTAGTGTCTGTGTGAGGCAATGCGAATCATCTTCATGTGAAAATCTGACGTCTGAGTTTTCTTCTGAGTCAGCAGGGACTAGAAAACCATGTAAAATCCAGGCTTTCCCAAGGAAAAAACTGCTGTGGGATTCCCATCAAGGCCTCCCGTCTCTCCTAATTCCACATCCTGACCCTTTGCTCCTCACTGCATGCACTTTGCATCTGCTCTCCTAAACCAATTTTCTTCTGAGCAGAAACAGAAAGTCCCCAGGGAGAAAGGAGCTGGACTCTCGCGGGCATTTTCTAGGATCAGATGGTTGCGGATGCTTGGCAGAGGTGAACACTATGGCCTGGGCGTCACGTAGGATCTGTTTATGACCCTCCAGCAGTCTCCCTTCTCCTACAGGGATGGCAGATGGCCTGTTTTTTTTTAATAATTAAAAAAAAAGTCAGAGGGAAATCGGGCTCAGCAGGAAGAATTTGGAACCATCCAGGCAGCACAATTGAGCTGTGAATTTGTTTGGAAATTGTACGTGGTGTCTTCCCATTAAGCATGCCCATAGCCACTCCCCTTCCAGGAAACCGGAAGGGCCCCTTGTAATAACTTTCATCAGCAGGGCTCAGCTGGGGGTGGTGGATGGATGGGAGCCATTGGCAGTCCCAGGCCACCTCGCACTCACAGGATTGCTCCTCTCAGGTACCATGGCTAACAATTTGTGAGACTTCAATCCTGCCTCCTCAGTCTCCTCTTCGCTTCACAGTGGCCCTGGGAAGCAGACATCTCAAATGATTATGCAAATCAGCCTGCAAGAGTGGCTTTGGATCATTAAGTGAAAAAGAGGAAATGTCCAGCTTTAACAGGAGGGCTAAAAGCCTATCAGATGTGATGTCGGAGGTCCTACACTATGTTGGATAGTACGGTGAGGTGTGGAACTCACTGTTCACTTCATTGGCTCTCCATTTAGTGGAAACTTCCCTGGTGGCTTAGATAGTCAAGAATCTACCTGCAATGTGGGAGACCCAGGTTCGATCCCTAGTCGGGAAGATTCCCCTGGAGAAGGGAGTGGCCACCCACTCCAGTATTTTTGCCTGGAGAATTCCATGGACAGAGACTACAGTCCCTGGGGTCCCAGAGAATCAGACCATGACTGAGGGACTAAGACTTCCTCTTTTCACTTTCAGAGAAGCAAAGGAGGAAAGGTCAGGCTGGGAGTCCAGAGCCGCAAGCTCCAATCTTGGTCTGAGATCTCCAGCCAGGTGGTATCCACCTGGTCATCTTCCTTTTCAGGGTTTCTGTTACTTTATTTGTAAAAGAACAGAGTTGAATTTTATAGCTGAAAGAGGCTGTAGAAGTAATAATTCCTGTATGTGACCTAAGTCCCTAGAGAAGGACAGAAAGATCTCAGAGGCAAAGATGGCTATAGACCAGAGAAGCTGGGACCTTTGACTTAGAAAAGATAGTTGACATATGAATAAACATGGGCAGCATAGACTGGGTTGAGGAGACTCAGATATGAGGTCCCAAGGACAACCTTTCATCTTGGATGTACCACTAAAGAACGGGGGCCCCAGAGACCATTGACGGCACTCCCTGACCCCTATCAGCAACCCCTTTCCCTTGCCTGATGCTGAGTCAGGGTCTTCTAGAAGCAGTCCTGATCTGTGAGCTGCTGGCTGAACAGAGGTGTGGTCCATACCTGGTTAGAGGCCGCCACATCTCAGCATCTCTGATGGCAGGAAGGGCTGGGAATGGGCATTCCAGAGCCTGAGGGGTAAAAGAAAGCTACCCCTCTCTGCCCCTACCCTCCATCTCTCCTGTTCAGCCCTGGATCCTACCGACCACCTGCCCCCAGGGGCGAATCAGCCCAGCAGAAGGTGTGAGGAGGGAGAGACCCCATCAGTGAGCGGCACAGACATGGCAGAGACTGTGCGCTTGGGGGGCTCTGTTCCAAGACTGCTGCCCTCTCCCTTGCCTCCCCCCATGTCTTCATTATTCATGCAGCTTCTGGACTCTTCTTCCTTTCCTCTTCCCAATGCCCTACTCCTCTTCCCTCCCCATCTTGCTCTCTTTAACCGCCACTCCCTTTTCCTTCTGTTCTCTCAGCGCCTGCAGTCCTTGGCCAAAAAAAAGAGGGCGGGGCCAAAGTTAGAGGTAAGAGCTTCAGGTGCCCACGGTGTTATTAGGAGGATGGCTCGAGGGATCATGCTTTTGGGGTCACATTTTCCTGGCCCAAGAGTCCTGGGTTGAAAGAGGTGCCCCCCACCCACGGTGAAGACCACAGTAGAACGCCACTGGCCGGAGGGTTAAGAGCAGTACTGTCAGCTCAGAGCAGTGAGGTCAAGGCCAGGGAGGCCTCAGATTGCTGGTCTGCCTGAGAAGGCCAAGGTGAAAACTCCAGTGCTCCGGAGGATTTCATTCCAGATCACAGAGAGCCCCTTGCCTGCACACTCCATCTCTCCTACCATTTGGAAGGAGATGCTTGTATCCACACCTCCCCTATCCTCTCCTCTTCCTGAAAACCCTGGGCCCTGGCTGGGGAGAGGGCTGAGCCTGAGGCCTCAGGTGTTTCTCCATCTTCCTCTTTGGAGCCCTGGGCATTTGGGAGACTGGCCAAATGCCAAGGCTAAGGGTAGTCTCAGATCCTTTCACTGTCACTTCAACCTCTTTTGACTGTGCCTGTCCCCCTGCCTCCCAGAATCCATTCCCCTGGGAGCAGGCTGCAGCCAGAACAGCTCTGGCCTTTTCTCCCAGGAATTTACACTGTTCTCAGTCCAGACCAAGAGGACCAGAGACGTTCCTGAGAAGAAGGAAGAGAGCAGAGATGGCTTGAAGGAGCTTCAAGCTCAGCTGTTTCTATTTTCCTGACTCCCCTAGACTCCCAAGCTCTATTTTCAATTCTAACACTGCACTCTCTCTAGAATGTTCTGTCACAGTGGAAATACTCTGCGTCTGTGCTACTCAGGATGGTAGCCACTAGCCACATATAGCTATGGAGCCCTGGAAATGTGGCTGGTGGGAGTGAGGAACTGAATTTTGTTTTAATTTTTATTGGGGTATAGTAGCTTTACAATATTGTGTTAGTTTCTGCTATACAACGAAGTGACTCAGCTTTATATTTACATATATTCTCTCTCTCCTGGACCTCTCTCTTACCCCCAACCCACTTGCATCCCATCCATCTAGGTCACTACAGAAGTTTAAATTTTATTTAATTTCAACAAATTTCAATTTAAATCACCGTGAAAAATGTCAGTCACTGAGTTGTGTCCAACTCTTTGTCACCCCATGGACTGTAGCCTGCCAGGCTCCTCTGTCTATGGGATTCTTCAGGAAAGAACACTGGAGCAGGCTGCCATTTCCTCCTCCAGGATATCTTACCAGGGATCAAACCCAGGTCTCTTGCATTGCAGGCAGATTCTTTGACATCTGAGCCACCAGGGAAGCCCTTAAATCACCAAATGTGATTATATTGAGCAGGTGGCATTAGAAATGAGTCTTGAGGAGAGAGTGAGACATGGACAATCAGAAATGAGGGGGGAGCAGAGATAAGACAAGATCACAGGCACAAGCAGGGGGAACTGCCCATTTGAGGAAGAGACACTTCATATTAAGGAAACTTTTCTGAAACCTTCTCTAGAAACCCACTTAAACAATGTTCCTGCAAGGGCAGTGGGTGGCAGGAAACCCCCCAAATAACAAAAGGCTAGGACGGGGGGTATTTGACACTAGTGCTGCTTCTGCCAAGTATACTCTGCCTTCTCCCTTCTGGGCTCTAGTACTTCCAGCTGCCTCCGTTTCAGCAGCCTGGGGGTTAGTCCCTGGAAACTAATCAAACATTAGACATTTTCTGCATAGTCTGTGTGACTTTAAACACAGCACAGAGCCTCCAGCCTTCCCCGTCTCGAGGTGAGTCCAAGCTGCCATCTAAAATCCGACAAGCAGCATTCTTAGCCCTGAAACCCCTACCCTGGGTTCCCCTTCCCCAGCTCTATGATTCCCTTGGAACTGTCTCCACCCTCTTCTTTCTGGCAGATGCTGACACTGCCTGCCACTATGAGTCAAACTGCGACTTCAGTTAGACCCTGAAAATTGGAGCCTGTGCTGGGCCCTCACAGAAGGAGAGATCCTTGACATCTCCATACATGCCAAGTGCTGTGTCCAGCCCTGGGGGTGGTACCCCAAGCTAGACAAATAAGGTCTCTCTTTAAGAAGTCTTGGCCCAGGAAAGAGCAGCTATGGTAACAACCTCAGAGGCCTAGATGTTCCTAGTTGGTGACCCATGTGGGCCTAAGGAAAGATACAGGGGACAGTTGAGGTTAGCCCAACTGGAGTCTTTTTCATCTACTTATTTCCACCTTGTTATGACCACACAAAAATGTGGGCAGAACATGCCCAATGGTCCTTTTTGCAAAGAGAAACTGAAATCTGAATTTTAACTGGAAATTTCCCATCTTTTTTTTTTTTTTTTTTTTTTACTAAAAGAAGGCATACTGGCCAAATTTCATCTAAGAGTGAAAAACATTTCCACTTCTTTCTATGCATCGGCACGATCCCTGAAGTTTGCTGGGTGGTTAAAGAGAAGAAGGAACCAGAAGAGCTGGCCCCTGGAAGGTGCACATGCTGGGTGTGGGACTGTTTCCTATCTTCAGTGTGGGCTCAGGACTTGTTTGCTCCTGAGTAATTAACCGGAAGCTTGTGATGGGGTGAGTTGCTTCTGCCTCTCTCTCTCATCTGCATCCAGGGCCAGTAAAGGACACTGGTAAACTTTCCCATGGATCATGAAGCCAGAACTTTCTGTTGTTGTTGAGTCACTAAGTCATGTCTGACTCTTTGTGACTCCATGGACTACAGCACGCCAGGCTTCACTGTCCTTCACCATTTCCCAGAATTTGTTCAAATTCATGTCCATTGAGTCAGTGATGTCATCCAGCCATCTCATCTTGAAGTTTCTAGGCCAAGGAAAAGTTGAGAACAAGGCTTAGGACTCCCCACCAAGCCTCTACCTCACAAACAAAAACGCACTCGCATTTACTTCGCGTGAAATACCCATCTTTATACCAGTGGCTGTGTATTCAGTGCTCCTAGGGGATTGTAGGTACATATATGCATTGTGCTGTGTTCTTGGCAAGAGTATTAATCTGTGTCCTCCAGAGAAATAGAACCAATAGAATGTATGTGTGTGTGTGTGTGTGTGTGTGTGTGTGTGTAGGTGTTTGTGTGTGTTTATATACAGCTGAACCTTGAACAACATGGGGATCAGGGGCACCAATCCTCCACACAGTAAAAAATCCACATACAGCCTATAGCTGGTGCCCCATATACATAGTTTCTCCACATCTATAGTTCTGCTTTCCTGGATTCAACCAACTGTGGATCATGTACAGTAGAACATAGTAAAAAAAAAACCTCTATCTGCATGTAAGTGGACCTGTACAGTTCAAACTTGTGTTGTGCAAAGGTCAACTTTAAATACACAGAGAGAAAGAGAAAGAGAGACAGAGACTGAGACAGAGAGATTTTAAGGCTGAAAAGCCTGAAATCTGCAGGGAAAGCCAGCAGGCTGGAGACCCAGGAAAGAGTCTGAAGGCAGCCTGGAGGCAGAATTCCTTCCACTTCTAGAGATTTCAGTCCTTTTTCTGAAGACCCTCACTTGATTAGACAAGGCCCATCCCACATATAGAGAGTAACCTATTTCATTTGAAGTGTACTGATTCACAAGTTAATGATACCACATTTTCACAGCAGCATCTTGACTGGTGTCTGACCAAATAACTGAGCACCATATCTAGCCAAACTGACACATAAAATTAATTATCCAAGCAGAGTGACCATCTGAACACTGTCAATGAGTTTCTAAACAACACAGGGAGCAACCTGATTCCTGAGAAAACAGTTGGATAGCTGTGGCCAATGGTCTTGAAGACAATCGTCCAGATAAAGGTCTTTTCAGTGTTGTTTCATTTTCTTATCATTTGAATTATCAAATAATCACAAGTTGATCTAATAATTAGCCAAAAACCAAGGTAGGAAATAGGTTTCATTTTCTGTGACTATTCTGATTCAATTGCTGGTGGTTGATGTGCTAAGTTATAAGAAGCCCAGGGCTGACCTCAGCTTACTCAGAGAGTGTTGTGCTTAATTACCCATGTCTGCAGTAGCAATAGGTAGGGGGAACGGTGGTGTCCGTGCTTGCTTTCTATTTTCCTATTTGTCATCCATGATCAAATTCAAGTTTTCATTAGAGAACAGGAAGGGGATCAGAGAAGAGAACTCATCTGTGTGAACTCACATAGCAAGCACATGTCAGGCGGGGGATGAGAAAGTAGAAATAAGGTTTCCTAATTCATGGCACAGAGTCTCTTGATCAACTAAGAAATATCTAGTTACATCTCTCAAATGACTAGTAGTATAAGTAATTTTCCTGCTTCCACTATGGCTTTTTTTATTAGGAAAAAATATTGTCATTGCTAAAGAAAGCCCATGAATCATTAGAGCTACCAAACTGTATAGTTATAGAGCTGTATAGAACTGCATAGTTACACAGCTATAGAATTGTATGAAGTGAAGTGAAGTGAAGTCGCTAAGTCGTGTCCGACTCTTTGCGACCCCATCCATGGACTGCAGCCTACGAGGATCCTCAGTCCATGGGATTTTCCAGGCAAGAATACTGGAATGGGTTGCCATTTCCTTCTCCAATAGAACTGTATAGTTCGGTCCAAATTTGGACCTCCAAATTTTTATCCTATTGCACTAAGCCACAACAAAATTTTATAATCTACAGCTATGAGGTCCAATCTGTAGCCACTAACTTCATGTGGCTACAGAGAACTTGAAATGTAGCTAGTGTAACTAAAGAACTGAATTTAAAACATAATTTAAATTAAAAAAATTAATTTAAATAGCCACATGTGACTAGTAGTTGCTAGTCTATCTCTATCCTCTATTCGCATAGAGGTAGAACATTTCAGTCATTTCAGAGAGTTCTACTGAACAACACTAACCTAAACACATGTCCAACTTTCTTTCTTTGACTTCTCGGTTCCTACCAGCCTAACTCTTCAAAGGTTTGACATCAATAAGACTTTCAGTAGCTCCAATTCCCAATGTCTTTTGACCGTCTCCTGTTTTATTTCTTTTTAAGCCTCCTCTTTGTTTATATCCAAACCAAGGCTAGGCTTGAGGTGGGACCTGAAGAGATATGTCACAGGTAGACTTTATGTTTGTGTCAGGGGTTGGAAAAGCGGGGATGCTGATGCTGGTGGGGAGGGAGCCCTTGGGAAGACTGGCAAAGTCAATGCATGGTAGCCAGTCAATCTGAATTTTTTTATCTACCTGGTTTTAAAACTCCAAATCTTTTTTAAAAATTAATTAATTTCTTTGAATTGGATGCTAATTACTTTACAATATTATAGTGGATTTTGCCATACAACGACATGTGTCAGCCACAGGTGCACATAGTCTCCCCATCCTGAACCCCACCTCCCACCTTCCTCCCCACCCCATCCCTCTGGGTTGTCCCAGAGCAGCAGCTTTGAGTGCCCTGCTTCATGAATCGAACTTGCACTGGTCATCTATTTTACATATGGTAATATACATGTTTCAGTGTTATTCTCTCAAATCATCCCACCCTCGTCTTCTCCCATAGAGTCCAAAGATCTGTTCTTTACACCTGTGTCTCTTTTGCTGTCTTGCATATAGGGTCATCATTATTGTCTTCCTAAATTCCCTATATATGGGTTAATATACTGTATTGATGTTTCTCATTCTGACTTAGTTCACTCTATATAATAGGCTCCAGTTTCATCCACCTCATTAGAGCTGACTCAAATGCATTCTGTTTTATAACTGAGTAATATTCCATTGTGTATATATACCACAACTTCCTTATTCATTTGTCTGCTAATGGACATCTAGGTTGCTTCCATGTCCTAACTATTGTAAACAGTGCTACAATGAACATTGGGGTACATGTGTCTCTTTCAATTCTGATTTCCTCAGTGTGTGCCCAGCAGTAAGATTGTTGGGTTACAAGGCAGTTCTATTTCTATTTTTTAAAGGAAACGCCACACTGTTCTCCATAGTGGCTGTACTAGTCTACATTCCCAACAGTGTAAGAAGGTTCCCTTTTCTCTGCACTCTCTCCAGCATTTATTGTTTGTAGAGTTTTTGATGGCAGCCATTCTGACTGGCGTGAGATGGTACCTCATTGTGGTTTTGATTTGCATTTCTCTGATAATGAGTGGTGCTGAGCATCTTTTCATGTGTTTGTTAGCCATCAGTATGTCTTCTTTGGAGAAATGTCTGTTTAGTTCTTTGGCCCATTTTTTGATTGAGTCATTTATTTTTCTGGTATTGAGCTGCATGAGCTGCTTGAATATTTTGGAGATTAATTCTTTGTCAGTTGTTTCATTTGCTATTATTTTCTCCCATTGTGAAGGCTGCCTTTTCACCTTACTTGTAGTTTCCTTCATTGTGCAAAAGCTTTAAAGTTTAATTAGGTCCCATTTGTTTATTTTTGTTTTTATTTCCATTACTCTGGGAGGTGGGTCATAGAGAATCTTGCTATGATTCATGTCAGAGAGTGTTCTGCTTATGTTTTCCTCTAATGGTTTTATAGTTTCTGGTCTCACATTTAGACCTTCAATCCATTTTGAGTTTATTTTTGTGTATGGTGTTAGAAAGTGTTCTAGTTTCATTCTTTTACAGGTGGTTGACCAGTTTTCCCAGTACTTCTTGTTAAAGAGATTGTTTTTTCTCCATTGCATATTTTTGCCTCCTTTGTCAAAGACAAGGTGTTCATAGGTGCATGAATTTATCTCTGGGCTTTCTATTTTGTCCTATTAATCTATATTTCTGTCCAAGTCTTACCTCCTGTTTCATCTCTGTACTTTTAAATTTAGATTTCTTGATTCCTTTTTTCTCTCCTGAAGTCAGTTCAAAATTTAACAATTTTCTCTTATTATTTGTCCACTATTATTCAAAATTCAGCTTTGATATGAGGAAAGGTCTTCGGAGCCGCCTCCTCTGAACTCTCATTGCCCTGTTCTTACTTTTCTTTGTGAACTTGGCCGCTGGGGTAACACTGTCTGTCAGTACCATATTATAAGAATGCAGGCTTTCAACTCCAGGTCCACTACTCATATCTGGATGATACAGAGCATGTTACTTAAACTTCATGTATTCCATTTCCTATTGTAGAATGAGGGTGATGCTAATAATAGGACTTACTTCCTAGGTTTTTGGAGGATTAAATGCATAGTGCTGAGAAGAAGTCAGCCTGCCATTGGTAGGTCCTATGTGAACATTTGATAGAATTGCTACTGTAGGTGTCTATTTATGTGTTTCTCTCCTCTAGTAGAGTGCAAACTCATTGAAGGAAGGGTGCAGCATAATGCCTGGCAGGTGGTAGGATGCCCATAAATATTTGCTTAGTACACAGGTGAGTGAATTGCTGGGATTGGTTAACCACTTCCTACTTCATTCAAATATTTCTGCGTGAACTTTCAGATCAGCTCTAAGTTCTACTCCTGGCTTCTGCCACTCACTGCCTTCTGTATCTCTGGCCTTGTTTGTTTCTGTTTTTTTTTCTCATTTTCTGAGCCCCTCTGCTAACGAGGCCCTTTAGGAGTCGTTGAATCCAGTCTCCTATTTTCAGCAAGTTCTAACACCCATCCAGCTTCTGCTTCAGCTTGGAAGCTGGGCCGCGGGAAAACATCCAACACAAAGAATTTAAAAATTCCCCAAACAGGAATTCTCTCTCCCTTTAGGAAAGTCCCGGGGCTACAGACATGAGGACATTGGTCTGTCTTCCATGACGCATTCCCTGGGCACTGGGGCAAGGAAGTGGGTGGGTTAGAAGAGATGTTGTCACTGGCCCCCTCCTCAAGAGATTTTGGTGGGGGATAAGCGCTCCTTTCTGCCATCTTGCCCATGATTTTGAACCTGAAAACAGCCTTGGCTTCTTGACTCTATTGTGTGGCCCAACTCTTCTTCCTCTCATCTCCTCTCCTGACACAGAGGCGGTTTTGTCCTGACTTTGGACCTTTCTGAAATATCAAACTCCATTGCATCATGGTGCACCAACCAACAGCTTGTCCAAGCCAGGAACTTGGAGACCATGCAGCTGCTTAAATTCTCCAGAGGTTCCTGTTCCACAGACACACTCATAATTGTCTAATGTCAACATGGCCTTTAAGAGCAGTGCGAAGGAGGGATCTCATCAACTCCCAGCCCTCTGGGCTCAACGTCCAAACCATCCCCTGGTTTGCCTGGTAGCACCACAGATCATGACTCGAATGAATTGCAACTTCCTTTCAGACTCCTTCCATAAGTCCCTTCCTAGCTGCTTCCTTCTCCCCAGCTGTCTACTGCCCCCGTTTTCCTCTCGGAAGCCAGGGATCCGACAACAGGCTGGTTTTAACCAATGAGCAGCCAGAGGGAAGTCATGACTGATATTTGGCAAGATAGAAAGTCAAGAGTGGACTTACCTGGCTCTGGATGCTTCTCTGTTGGCCAGAATGGAGGTCATCTGGCCTCAAGTTGACTTCATTAAGGGTTCCTTTCATTTCTAAGAATTAAAGACAGAAATGTTGTCTATTAGATTTTGCTTGAGGCAAAATCCAGCTCTTCTTCCTTTCTTTCCTTCCTTCCATCCACTATTACTTATTGTCTGGCTCTCAAATGTTAAAGAACAAAGTCAAATATTTAAATAATCTCAATTGTTTCTTAGAATTTATACTGGAAGAGGAGAAACATACTCATAAGCAGATATCTATAAATGAATAAAAAAAATACAGTCACTGAAATAGTCCCAGGGTGCTGTGGGAATTCAGAAAGGGACCTAAGCCAGACTGTGGCAGAGATGATTTGGTTAATGGAAAGATGGTTCCCAAACCCTGATCTCCAGATTCAAACCACTCCGTGCTATTTTTCACAGCTTATAAGAGAAAGGAGAATAATGTGGACAATGTAATATGAGTATATGAATTCAGATCTGGTGGGAAATACTGTCTTTATTCTGAGATACTGCAACATTTTGATGTCTTATATAAAATGATGGTGACATTAGGCTGTCATGACAGAAATGGGAGTGATTGTTTTTGTGTCTATGTCTTTATTTGATGAAATAAAAGAGGATGATCACATATCAATCCTTCAAAATTTTTGCAAATATCACTGATCCATGAAACCTCTGGTTTAGGGACCTGTGTCTTAAAGGATGAG
Organism: Cervus canadensis; assembly: GCF_019320065.1. Taxonomy (NCBI): domain Eukaryota; kingdom Metazoa; phylum Chordata; class Mammalia; order Artiodactyla; family Cervidae; genus Cervus; species Cervus canadensis. Next base: position 29,702,200 of record NC_057409.1, on the reverse strand, counting down.
TAGGAGATAGACTGTCAATGATTGAAACATTTCTGGCTGAGGGCACCTGAGCTGGGTTACTGGTGTGATGTTCTGGCTGAATACACACGCTGTTCTATGCAGGGGGAATGCACAGGGTGTCTGTTCTTATTCTAAGATGTCACAGGACCAGCATGTAGGAAGTGTTTTATATTATTTCTCCAGTAGAAATGATAGAATTTTCACTAAGCCTTTCATATTCTTATACCTATTCCTCCCAATGACAAAATGAATGCATTTGCGAGATGGTTTACTGGAGGAGGGGTTCAGTTTGTGGTCATGGGAGGGAAAATGAAAATGGCTTCAACTAGTAGTCAAATTTATGACCTTGGTTTGTGAGCTACCTTCACCAACACATGGACCTAACCAGTTCCCAACAAGCTCATTGTTCATGGTGGAAGGTGAGAGTTGGCATGGAGAGTAGACAGAAAACCAGGTTGTAAGATTGAGACCCACTGTTTCCTGGGTGTGTGGCCTTGACTGTGCTGCTTCTCATTTTTTTTTCTTTCTTTTGCCCTCAGTTTCCTCATCTACAAAAAAAAAGTGGTCCAGAATACTTTTAGACCTGTGGTTCTCAAACATTAACATGTATCAGGACCACTGGGAGGGTTTGTTAAAACTCAGATTACTGAGTCCTCCCCACAGAGTCACTGAGGTAGTAAGTTCGGATGGAACCTAAGATTTTGCATTTCTAAACCTTTCTACTGATGCTGAAGCTGCTGGTCCAAGCACTACCCTTTGAGAACTGGGTCAGAAACTCTCAAATTCTCCACCCCTAAAAATCCCATTAGTCATCCTGGCCTTTAAAAGGTTTATAATCTGATCAACATTTTTCCTGTGAGAGTGGAGATGGATGATTTCATTTTTTCAGTTTCTAATCAAATATTTATTTGGCACCTTCTGTGTACATATGACTACAAGTGGAGAAAAGAAGGCTACCACTCTTCCCATCAACACTTCCCTGAGAACCTCTGCATTATGTAGGAGCTTTGATTCCTATAAGGCACTTTGTACAGACAAGTCTACTATTTGTGGTCCCAGGGACAGGGAGTCTGGAAAATTGAGATCAACAAATGGTGGTGAGTCTCCTCCCTCCAAGCACTTTTTCAGGGATGACTGGTAGAAAATGATGATGCAGAGAGAAGCTTGTTTATATATACACACCAGAATGGAAGAAGCAGTGTCAAAAAGGATTGCCTGCAGATTAGTATGCCCAGTCTGGGTCACAGTCACCTCCTCCATGTCCCCAGAACAAGGCTTTTGTTGAAAAATATCATCCATCGGAGTCATGGTGGCTGCCACACCAGAGGACAAAGACAGATGTGGCTCTTGCCACCTGAAATATAGCCCTCAATGCCGACGGCACTGGACATCAGTGGTCATGTAAGGACAGAGCTTAACTGGCACAGGGTAGAATAGGAAAGATTTATGTTCACTTAGAGGTTTTTTTTTTAATTTTAATTTTTTTATTGAAGTATAGTTGATTGACTGTATACACATATTCTTTTTCACTTTATTTTCTATTATAGGCTATTACAAGATACTGAATATAGTTCCCTGTGCTATATAGTAGGTCCTTGTTGTTTATCTATTGTATATACAGTCAAAGCTATGGTGTTTCCACTATTCATGTCCAAATGTGAAAGTTAAACCTTAAAGAAGGCTGAACACTGAAGAATTGGTGCTTTCAAATTGTGGTGCTGGAGAAGACTCTTGAGAGTCCCTTGGACAGCAAGGAGATCAAACCAGTCAATACTAAAGGAAATCAACCTTGAATATTCATTGGAAGGACTGATGCTGAAGCTGAAGCTCCAATACTTTGGCCGTCTGATGCTAACAGCAGACTCATTGGAAAAGACTCTAATGTTGGGAAAGATTGAAGGCAGGAGGAGAAGGGGATGACAGAGGATGAGATGGTTGGATGTCATCACTGACTCAATGGACATGAGTTTGAGCAAGCTCTGGGAGATAGTGAAGGACAGGAAAACTGGGCATGCTGCAGTCCATGAGGCCACAAAGAGTTGGACACAACTCAGTGATTGAACAACAATAACAGAGTAATGTATATTTGTTAACCCCAAATTCTATGTTTATGCATTTTTGACTTTGGGAAAAATGAGGGAAAGTGGGACTGTGAAGGGTAAATAAGACGTAGCTAGAAGTAAACATGTATATTCATCTAACCATTCGTGTTGGCCATCTTTTATCTCCAGCTCACATCCTCTCAGTCCGGATTTCTCCTCTGGCCATTGCTTCAGCACAGTGCGTGCAGGTATGGCCTGGCCATGCTCCACCCCAGCTGCATCACTTCTCTCCTGCTTTCTGCCCTAGGCTTCCTGCTGCAGTGTCAGCAGGAAATCTGAAGTGCTAGGGGGTGAATACTATGGGGCAAACTTGAGCAGTGGGGAACCAGAGCTGGGGGATAAATCCTTCTCTGTTGCAGTTTCAGACAATTATGAGGCATAGCTGTTCAGAGGATCTTCAGCAGGACTGAGTTCCAATTGCCCACAGAAGCATAAACAGCTCAGATAACACATGCTTGATTTAGTTGTTTCTCTTTTCTTATTTTATTCTCCCAAGTCCACCTCTTCTGAACTCTTGGAGTCATTCCACAGGATAAACCACTTGCACGCAAGCCCTTGTCACAGAACTTACTTTTTGGAAGAACCAATGCTAAATGATGAACACATTTCAGATGTATGTCAGCATTTTTTTTTTTTTTTGGCTGCGATGAGTTTTCATTGCTTTGTGTGGACTTTCTCTAGTTATGGTGAGTGGAGTCTATTCTTCATTTCAGTATACAAGCTTCTGATTGGGGTGGCTTTTCTTGTTGCAGAGCACAGGCTCTAGGGAATGTGGGCTTCGGTAGTTCCAGTACATGAGCTCAGTACTAGTGGTGCACAGGCTTAGTTGCTCTGTAGCATGTGGGATCTTCCCAGACCAGGGTTGGAACTCATGTCCCCTGCATTGGCAGGCAGATTCTTATCCACTGCACCATGAGAGAAGCCCCTGTTGGCATTTTAAGCTTCTGTTTTTTGGTACCATTGAGGTGCCAGGTTCTTTATCTTTTTAAAAAAATAAAGATTACTTTTAATTTCCTTTAAATCAACACATATATAAGATATTTAAGCACAAATAGCACATGATAAAATGAAACACTAATTCCCTATTCAGGGTTTCCCAGGTGGCTCAGTGGTAAAAAATCTGCCTGCCAATGCAGGAGACACAGGAGACAAGAGTGCAATCCCTGGGTCTGGAAAATCCCCTGGAGGAGGAAATGGCAACCCACTCCAGTATTCTTGACTGGAGAATCCAATCCCAAGGACAGAGGAGCCTGGTGGTCTACAGTCCATAGCATCACAAAGAGTCAGACACGCTTGAAGCAACTTAGCATGCATGCAGGCTTACTGGATGACAGTTTGGTTCTTTTACACTCCTCACCCCACCTATTCTACCACCTCACTTATGATTATTTTTTATTGATTATGATCAGTGTTTACATTATTATGACTATATAAATGTCATTCATTGGTGATCCAAGTACTATGGCTCCTTGTTTATCTTTCTGTTTCCTAGAGCATATACTATTTCTCCTTTAAAAAAATATTTCTTAAGACTTTTATATAGGTATTGTTACTTCTTTTCTCTATTGTCCATGTGACCAAATGCACCAGATCACCTTCAATTGCATTTTTAATCCTAGAGCCCTAGGTCCAGTTCTATTCAACAGAGCCTGCTGCAGAGTTGTCACTCTGGAACTTTCTCCCCACTTCTTCCTTTGACTGTTTCTCTTCACCACTTTTCTACTGTGTTTCCCCATTTCCTGGATTAAATGTTCTCCACTTTGTTAGTTTACTTCCCAATTTTTTAACCATCTCTTCAGTAATGTCTTAAAAATGGATGAGTGAATGGAAGTCAGAATTTTTAAGACCTTGTCTAAAAATGTCGAGCTAGATATATGATTCAAGATTGGATATAACCTTTACTCAGAAATTTGAAGTATTGCTCCTTTATCTTCTAAAGTCACATGTTGTTGTTGAGAATTATGAGGCCAGTCTTATTCTTATTCTCAGCCTTGATGTATGACCTTTAAGTTCATAGAATGCTAAGCATCCTTTTCCTATTATAATATTCTGCAGCTTCACATTGATGGACTTTGAATTGGGTCTTTTTGTGTTCATTGTACTGAGTACTTGATGGGCCCTTTCACTCAGAAAACTCATTTCCACCAAATTTATAAAATTTCTTCGTATTGCTTTTCTGATGAATCTGTCCTCCCCTTTTCCTGTGGTTTTATTTATAATGAATCCTTCAGCTAATGATGATGAACCCTCTAGATTGATCATCTAATGAATTTACCCCTTTTCTACTTGTCCTTTTCTTTCACTCTTATTTATTTTTGTGTAGTTTCTAGGGGATTTCCTTGTCTTTTAAAAATTTTCAACCTTTCTATGAAATTTTATATTTAGTTATTTATTATGCCTTCAATTTCCAATAACTTTTTCTTCTTGGATTTTCAGTAATAGAAAATATTTTCATTGTTTCATGAATGCAACCAAAAAAATATTTTTTTCTTTCTGGAAATACTATTTTTGTTGGTTCCCTATTGTCCCTTGCTTGTGTTTTGTATCCTCTAAGTTTCATTTTGTATTATTTGATATGATTTCTGTCTTTTATCTTACAGGCTTGCTTTAAATGTCTTGTGATTCTTGGCTCTCTATTTTTATTTAAGGAAGAGGCTGCAACTGGAATATTACTATTTGAATAGATTGCCCAGTGAGCAGAAAACCCAAAGAATCTTTAGACAAATTCTTAGAATTTGTCAAATAATTTAATAAGGTTGCTGAATATAATATCAACACACAAAGTCAATTATGTTTTTATGTAATAGTGAAAAACACTTAAAGATACAGTTAAAACTGATATACAATTTACACTGGGAAAAAACATATAAATTACCTAAGAATAAGTCTCACACAAAAAATTAAGTCATTATGGAGAGAATAATTAAAAACTTTTGAAAGCTGTTGAAACCAAAATAAATGAAATGGCTTACATGTTCCATTGATAAGGAAATTCAACATTGTGACAATGCCAGTACTCTCCAAACTGATTGACTTACTTAGCATCGTTCAAAAAATAATCCAAAAGTGGTTTTAGTGGAACTCAATAAGCTGGTTCTGAAATTTATATGAAGCATTTGATTTAGGTCATATCTGAATGGCCTAGTGGTTTTCCCTACTTTCTTCAATTTGAACCTGAGTTTTGCAGTAAGGAGTTGATGATCTGAGTAACAGTCAGCTCCAGGTCTTGTTTTTGCTGACTGTATGAGCTTCTCTTGTCTTCAGCTGCAAAGTATATAATCAATCTGATTTTGGTATTGACCATCTGATGATGTCCATGTATAAAATCATCTCTTGTGTTGTTGGAAGAGGGTGTTTGCTATGACCAGTGTGTTCTCTTGGCAAAACTCTCTTAGCCTTTGCTCTGCTTCATTTTGTACTCCAAGGCCAAACTTGCCTGTTACTCCAGGTATCTCTTGACTTCCTACTTTCGCATTCCAGTCCTCTATGATGAAAAGGACATATTTTTTTGGTGTTAGTTCTAGAAGATCTTGTAGGTCTTCATAGAACTGTTCAACTTTGGCTTCTTTGGCATTAGTGGTTGGGGCATAGATTTGGATTACTGTGATGACTGAATGATTTGCCTTGAAAATGAACCAAGATCATTCTGTCGTTTTTGAGATTGCACCCCAGTACTGCATTTTGGACTCTTGAGTTGACTATTAGGTCTATTCCATTTCTTCTAAGGGATTCTTGCCCACAGTTATAGATATAATGGTTATCTGAATTAAATTCTCCCATTCCTGTCCATGTTAGTTCACTGATTCCTAAAATGTCAATGTTCACTCTTGCCATCTCCTGTTTAACCGCTTCCAATTTATCTTGATTCATGGACCTAACATTCCAGGTTCCTATGCAATGTTGTTCTTTACAACACTGGACTTTACTTCCATTGCCAGACACATCCACAACTGGGCATCGTTTCCACTTTGGCTCAGCCTCTTCATTCTTTTTGGAGCTATTTTTCCGCTCTTCCCCAGTAGCAAATCGGACACCTACTGACCTGGGAATCTTTCAATGCACATCTTTTTGCCTTTTCATACTATTTATGGGATTCTCAAGGCAAGAATACTGAAGTGATTTACCATTCCCTTCTCCTGTGAACTGTTTTGTCAGGCCCCGACAAGCAGGGACATGCCCTGCTGGATGACATGGCTGGTGCCCTGGTTGTCCCACTGCTGGTCCTCTTTGAGCGTGTAAACTTTCACCGACTGTTGGGTGTCAGTCAGCATGCTGCCTGGGGGCCAAAGCAAACGCCTTCCTGGAGTCTCCAGGAAGGGGGTCCTGGGAAGGCTGGAGCTGGTGTTGGAGGACGCCCAGAAGAGGAGGGCCTCTGGGTCTCTCTGCTGCCTCTGGCCGCCCTGGGGCCGATCCGCCATACACCTGGTAAAATGTAAATTGATCTAATTCACTATAGGAATTATTTTACATAATCTAGTGAAGTTGAGCATGAGCAAAATGTATACTCCAGCAAGTCCACCTCTATCTCGTGTATACTCTAAAGAATCCATGACACAGACACAAAAGGTGTCTTGTAGGAAATCGCCCAGAACATCAGTGTTCATAATTACACAAGCCAAGAAGCAACCAGAAACCCACTCAAAAGAGAAGGGATACATAAATTACAAGGTTTTCCTAAAATGTAATCCTATACATCAATGAAAAGAATAATTTTTTATACACATTTCAATGTGGATGAACCTCAGAAGGATAAAGCTGGGCAAACAAAGCAGACCATAGAATAAGCACAGTCTGACACCGTTTACGTAAAGTTCAAAGGCAGGCAAAACTAAACAATATATTGTTTAGAGATATATACATGTGTGGTAAAGTTGCAAAGAAAAACAAAGAAAATGATGAAAACAAAACTCAGCATAGTGGTTACTTTGAGATGAAGAAGTATACCATAGGGCAGAAACACATACCGGGTTCAAAGTTACTGGTGAGGTTCTATTTCCTAAGGCAAATTTTACATGCAGGTGTTTTCAGTACGAATAGTTTAACTCTTTATGGACATGATATGTGCTCTTTTTATATACATTATTATACTTTACAAAGTAAAAAAAAACTGGTTGGAATTTGTGTTTTGAGGCAGCCTTTAAAAAATTTATTTATTTTAATCAAAGAATAATTGCTTTACAGTATTGTATTGGTTTCTGCCATACCTCAATATGAACCAGTCAGAGGTATACATATGTTTCCTTCCTCCTGAAGCTCTCACCCACCTCCCTCTCCATTCCTCCACTCTAGGTCCTTACAGAACCGCGGTTGGTTTGAGTTCCCTGAGTGATATAGCAAATTCCCATTGGCTATCTGTTTTACATATGGTAATGCATGTTTCCATGCTACTTTCTCCACACATCCCACCCTCTCCTTCCTCCCCAAGACCCCACCATGTCCATAAGTCCGTTCTCTATGTCTGTGTCTCCACTGCAAGGCAAACTTTTTATTTTTTTTAAGCTTTTTATTTTCTATTGGGATATAGCTGATTAACAATGCTGTGATAGATTCAGGTGAACACCGAAGACACTCAGTCATATGTATACATGTATCCATTCTCCCCCAAACTTCCCTCCCATCCAGGCTGAGGCAGCATTTTTTGATTGTTAGCTTTGCTTCACTGAGTCCTGGAATCTGGGGTGATCGGGAGTTTTCACTGGTGGAAACTCAAATGCCAACATCTGCAGGGTCCATTCAGTTTTCCAGGGAATTCTCCAACCTCTTGCCTGGGAGGTGGCTAGCTGGCTTCCAGGGCTTCAGAATACCACGGGGAAAGGGGCTGGTGTTGGCAGCTGGTGATATGTGCAGAGTTTGACTCCATCTCTGCAGCTCTGCATCTTCCTCTTTGGACAGGTATACTTGTTTTGCTGTGTGGGGTGGAAAAGGGAACCTGGGGTTTGCTTGCTTCTTAGGGATGTAGCTGCCTTTTCAGCTCCATGTTTCAGTCCTCCTTTTATAGTACCTGGTACTCTCATTTCAGAGCCATTCTGGTTTCCTGGGTGGGGGAGGGGGCACATGAATTTGCCTCTCATCATTTTTCCCACCCCCTGACTGTGTGCCCTTCTGCTGGGTTATTGGGTTGGCCAAAAAGTTCATTTGGGTCTTTCTATGGCATCTTACAGAGAAACTCAAACAACCCATTTGGCCAGTCCAATAGTTCTTCTTCCTCCATTTGTTTTTTTATCTATGAACATTTTTTTGATAACTTTCATCTTCTGTGATTGTTTCTTCCATTCCTTTTCTCCTTTATTCTCATTTTGGTGAGGTTTGGAAGATCAACACATGTATTCGACCTGCTATATTTAACTGGAATTACTGTTATCAACATCTCTCCCCATGTTGAATCAGTTCAGTTCAGTTTGACTGACTCTTTGCAACCCCATGGACTGCAGCACACAAGGCTTCCCTGTCCATCACCAACTTCTGGAGCCTACTCAAGCTCATGTCTATCGCATCAGTGATTGGTCTTGCCCATGAGTCAGTTCTTTGCATCAGGTGGCCAAAGTACTGGAGTTTCAGCTTCAACATCAGTCCTTCCAATGAATATTCAGGACTGATTTCCTTTAGGATTGACTGGTTGGATCTCCTTGAAGTCCAAGAGACTCTCAAGAGTCTTCTCCAACACCACAGTTCAAAAGCATCAATTCCATAGGTTCGTGGATTTATCTCTGGGCTTTCTATTCTGTTCCATTGATCTATATTTCTGTCTTTGTGCCAGTACCATACTGTCTTGATGACTGTGGCTTTGTAGTATAGTCTGAAGTCAGGCAGGTTGATTCCTCCAGTTCCATTCTTCTTTCTCAAGATTACTTTGGCTATTCAAGGTTTTTTGTATTTCCATACAAATTGTGAAATTATTTGTTCTAGTTCTGTGAAAAATACCATTGGTAGCTTGATAGGGATTGCATTTATAATAGCCAGGACATGGAAGCAACCTAGATGCCCCATAGCAGAAGAATGGATAGAAGCTGTGGTACATATACACCAAAGGAATATTACTCAGCCATTAAAAAGAATTCATTTGATCAGTTCTAATGAGATGGATGAAACTGGAGCCCATTATACAGAGTGAAATAAGCCAGAAAGATAAAGAACATTACAGCATACTAACACATATATATGGAATTTAGAAAGGTGATAACGATAACCCTATATGCAAAACAGAAAAAGAGACACAGAAGTACAGAACAGACTTTTGAACTCTGTGGGAGAAGGTGAGGGTGGGATGTTTCAAAAGAACAGCATGTATATTATCTACGGTGAAACAGATCACCAGCCCAGGTGGGATGCATGAGACAAGTGCTCCGGCCTGGTGCACTGGGAAGACCCAGAGGAATCGGGTGGAGAGGGAGGTGGGAGGGGGGATCGGGATGGGGAATACATGTAAATCCATGGCTGATTCATGTCAATGTATGACAAAAACCACTACAATATTGTAAAGTAATTAGCCTCCAACTAGTAAAAATAAATGAAAAAAAAAAAAAAAACAAAAACAAACAAACAAACAAACAAAAAACCAAAAGCATCAATTCTTTGGTGCTCAGCTTTCTTTATAGTCCAAGTCTCACATCTGTACATGACTACTGGAAAAACCATAGCTTTGACTAAACAGACCTTTATTGGTAAAGTAATGAATGTCTCTGCTTTTTAATATGCTGTGTACATTCCGTAGCTTTTTTCCCAAGGAACAAGTGTATTTTAATTTCATGGCTGTAGTCACCATCTGCAGTGATTTTGGAGCCCCCAAAAATAAAGTCTCCCACTATTTCCACTGTTTCCCCATCTATTTGCATGAAGTGATGGGACTGGATGCCATGATCTTAGTTTTCTGAATGCTGAGTTTTAAGTCAACTTTTTCACCCTCCTTTTTCACTTTCATCATGAGGCTCTTTAGTTCTTCTATACTTTCTGCCCTAAGGGTGGTGTCATCTCCATATCTGAGGTTACTGATATTTCTCCCAGCAATCTTGATTCCAGCTTGTGCTTCATCCAGCCCGGCATTCCGCATGATGTACTCTGCATATAAGTTAAATAAGCAGGTTGTTAACAATATACAGCTTTGATGTACTCCTTTCCCAGTTTGGAACCAGTCTGTTGTTCCATGTTCTAACTGTTGCTTCCATGTTCTAACTGTTCCAGTTCTAGCTGTTGCTTCTTGACCTGCATACATGATTCTCCCCATTTCACAGCTACAGAAACTGAGAACATAGAGGGAGACTCCACTTGCTGAGCCAAGACTCCATCGCAGGTGTGAAGGACTTCTCCTCTACGCCCTCTCTCCTGGAGCAGCAAGGCTCCAGGGTCCCATAACCCTTCTGGCCGGAGCCGTGTCCTCTGGTCTAACCCAGAGTCCTGCTGCTGCAGGCTCCCTCCGCTGTCTCCTCTGGGTGCAATGAACAACCCATAGCAGGACGCTTGAGTCCTCAAAGTGGTGCTCTCAGCCAGGTGTGTGAGAGCAGAGAGCAGGCGGAGTGACCTCGGTGCTTGATGTTAATGGCTTCACGCAGGCAGGGAGTGCTTCCTTTGGAAGCAACAGCTGTTCATCGGGGCCATCAGCCTGGTTCATACTGAGAAGCACTTGGAAATGAAATTGTATCCGGCCATGGTGGGGGAGAGAAAGAGGAGAGAAAGCTATGGGAAAGTAACTTCGTCTGCTTTTTCTTTCTTTCTTTTTTTTGACAACCACAAGTTTCCTTCGCTCCCTTGGAACCAAATTTCTGTTTTGACTAAATGGAAAGTCTCCAAGGAATGAGAGCTGATGGGGGGATTTCTCTCAGAGGCATCCACTGTTGCCTTCCATCAATTTCTCCTCTCCTTGCCACCCACACCCACCCCGCTGCTCTCCTTCCTGTCTGCCCTCTCTGACCCCATCCCAGCTATCCCCATTGGCTGCCAACTGAAAAGACGCTCACATCTTATTGTAGGCATTGCTTGTGGGTCATGGGCAGTCTGGGCCCCTGAGGGGTCAGGGGGATTGACCCATGGGCTCAGGTGCTATGATGGGGAGGCTGGAGGGATACAGTGCAGCCTGAGCGCTTTGCCTGCTCTGCCAGCCAGGCTAGCAGCAAAGTCCTTGGACGGTCCCAAGCAGAGCTTCACACAGTCCTTCCCAGCTTTGAGACCCCTATTATTTCTCAGGCAGGCATAGGGCAGGATGCTTGTGTGTCTATATCTAAGGTCTGCTAAACTTGTGGCCAGGAGAAAGAAAACGCAAAGCAGTTGTCATAGGAAACTACAAATAAGAGCAGAATTTACTTTTCCTCTAAAATGAAAACCACTTGCTTTGTATCCAGTGCTCAGCAACCCAGGGCCACACACTGGGTGGCCACCCCTTGTTCTTAATCTCCAGTGGTCAGCAGTGTTCCTTCCCCCTTTCTCTGTCATCGTGGTTTCAAGCTTCCATTCACCAATCCCACCAAAACAAAGTCAGAAATAGCCTTCCACCTGCAAAATTCTGATATTTTGTTTTTAGAGTACTTCTTTTAGTTGTATAATAGGAATCGTAGCAGACATGCACAAACAGACTCTATACTCCTTCAGGGCAAAAACTTTGTTTAACTTTTCATAGAGAGCCTAGGGTTAAGAGAATACAGCATGTTGGCATAAAAAGAAATAATTGAAGTGTTATCATTATATTTGTTGAGCGATTACATGTGTCAGGAGGTTTTCAGAACATTTTATATGCATCTTCTCAATCATTTTCTTCAATAGTCCTGTGGAAAGGTACTATTATTTCTCTTAGAATCTAAAGCCCAGAGAAGTAACATGACCAGGACATATAGCTAATAAGTTAGAGAATATGTATATATATATATGCTGTGCTCTGCTTAGTCCGACTGTTAGTCATGTCCGACTGTTTGTGACCCCATGGACTGCAGCCTGCCAGGCTCCTCTGTCCATGAGGATTCTCCAGGCAAGAATACTGGAGTGGGTTGCCATGCCCTCCTCCACGGGATCTTCTCAATCTAGGGATGGAACCCAGGTTTCCTGCATTGCAGGTGGATTCTTTACTGTCTGGGCCACCAGGGAAGCTCCATACACACACACACACACACACACTTATGTATAATGACTCAATGTATATACACACATAGATACAGATTGAACATATATATATATGTGTGTGTGTGTATATACATATGTGTGTGTGTGTGACTCCGTGGGGTGGCTGAATTCCTTGTCCGCTAAAAATTTAGCAAATATTTATGGAGCCTCTGTGTATTAGGTCATGGCATATCAGACACTGTACCAATGACTGGAAATCCAATATTTAACTCAATACAGTCCTTGTCCTCAAGAAGCTTACAGATTAGAGGGGTAGGTTTTTGCAAGCACAGCTACCTTAGTACAAGGCAGTCTGTGTGGAACCAAAGTTAGTGGAGTGTGGGGGAGGTTAATGGACTCTCAGTTGGGAATTTGGGGGGAATAAGTTAGAGTCCTTGGGAGGAGAAAGGAAATTCCAGGCAGAGGGAAGTACATGAGTGAGCTGGGATGTACAAAAGGACGTGATGGCATTTGTGTCTTTGACCTGCACAGACTTGTTATCTCTTCAGTGGTAATGGAGTAAACATACAATATTTATTAGCTTTGTGAGACTGGTAGGTTGCAGGACCTTGACTCTACGCAGGTACTGAATAAAGGAAAGCATGAAAAAATGAATTTTACTGCAATACTTGGATGTGGTATACAAACCTATAAGAACAGTGTCACCCTCAGTGACCACATTTGCCTTATTAGCTTATATTTACCAATTGTTTGTATGGTTGTTTAGTGGCTCATTCGTGTCCCACTCTTTGCTACCCTATAGACAGACTGTATCCTGCCATTGTCCTCTGTCCATGTGATTTTCCAGGCAAGAATACTGGAGTGGGTTTCCATTTCCTTCTCCAGGGAACCTTCCCAGGGATTGAACCTGCATCTTCTGTATTGGCAGGCAAGTTCTTCACCACTGAGCTACCAGGGAAGCCCCTTCCATTCATCAATTGCTCAGACAAATATTAATGAGAGTTGCTGGTGAAAAGAGGAGCTTGAACCAACAGAGAGAACCAAAGAGGCCATGTTGCTGTGAGTGGGTTTGGAGAGCCTTTCCAGTGACCCTTGCAAGGCTCCATCTCTCTGTTCAGAGCTTGTGGCAGTCATGTGACTTTCTTGGGTATGGCGGGCAATAAGCAAGACTTTGGGTTGGACCATTAGATCAAAGACAGAGTGGTTTTGTAGAAGGGCATTGAGGGGAGGAGAGAAGGCTGAGTGGAAGTAGAAGGGACTGTAGGAATATTCTAGCCCCAAGGAAGACAATTTAATGGTGAAGAGGAGGAGTCACTTTCTGTGGTCCCTGAGGCCAGGGCTGCTCCGGGAGTGTCCCTGTCTTAGAGACTTAGGCTTGGAGTCCCAGTGTTTTTCAGGGTGAAGTGGGTACTAGGAGTTTGAAAGAAGGAAAGTGACTAAAAGGAATCTAGACTCGAAATGGCCAGGGGAGTTGAGGATCATTTGCTTTGGACTAAAGATAAAAGCAGAAGGAATCAAGGAAATGTTAACAAATTTCTTGAATGGCCAGGTACAAACCCAAAAAAGATTAGAATGTGGGAGGTGGGGTTGGGGAACAGGATACAGAGTGATTTCTGAAAAGACTAATCTTTTATGCTAGAACCTTCTGTGTGACATGGGCATAGTTTGCATCCCTGTAAATCCCTTTGTGGGCTTCTCAGGTGGCTGAGCAGGTTAAGAATCTGCCTGCAATGCAGGAGACACAGCTTCAATCCCTAGGTTGGGAAGATCCCTGGAGAAGGGAATGGCAACGCACTCCAGTATTCTTGCCTGGGAAATCCTGTGGACAGAGGATGGGCTACAGTCCATGGGACTGCAGAGTTGGACACAACTCAGTGACTAACACACATACACACACATGATGACTGTGGGACTTGAGTGGAGCCAGGAAGAGATGTGGGCCATGTGCCTATGGTACCACCTGTCCAGATGGCTTCTTTAAGCATCTCTGCACTTGGCACCAATCCAACATCACACTCCATCACACGACTTCTCTCCTTTCCAAGCAAGAGGGGACAGGATGGTTTCTTTGGGGAAACATTTCTTTTTGTTGATACAGATCCCTGGTCGTGTGACTAATGTGCTATGACTGGGCACTAACTTTCCATATGAGCTACTACAAGTGTCACCAAATTGAATGAGACCATAGGTCTATTGTCCCTGACATTCTGAGCTCAATACCTGTGGACTTAAGTGAATTCTAAAAAACTATACTTCAACCTATACTTCTGGGGGTAATTCATTCTTGGTGTTTTCTACGTGACTTTGGCTGTATATTGTCACCCTACTTATTTAACTTATATGCAGAGTACATCATGAGAAATGCTGGGCTGGATGAAGCACAAGCTGGAATCAAGATTGCCGGGAGAAATATCAATAACCTCAGATACGCAGATGACACCAGCTTATGGCAGAAAGCAAAGAAGAACTAAAGAGCCTCTTGATGAAAGTGAAAGAGAAGAGTGAAAAAGTTGGCTTAAAAAAACTCAACATTCAGAAAACTAAGATCATAGCATCTTGTTCCATCACTTCATGGCAAATAGATGGGGAAACAATGGAAACAGTGACAGACTTTATCTTTTTGGGCTCCAAAATCACGACAGATGGTGACTGCAGCCATGAAATTAGAAAATGCTTGCTCTTTGGGAGAACAGTTTGACCAACCTAGACAGCTTATTAAAAAGCAGAGACATTACTTTGCAACAGAGGTCCATGTAGTCAAGGCTATGGTTTTTCCAACAGTCATGTATGAATGTGAGATTTGGACTATGAAGAAAGCTGAGCACCAAAGAATTGATGCTTTTGAACTGTGGTGTTGGAGAATACTCTTGAGAGTCCCTTGGACTGTAAGGAGATCCAACCAGTCCATCCTAAAGGAAATCAGTCCTGAATATTCATTGGAAGGACTGATGCTGAAGCTGACGCTCCAATACTTTGGCCACCTGATGCTAAGAGCTGACTCATTTGAAAAGACCCTGATGCTGGGAAATATTGAAGTCAGGAGGAGAAGGGGAGAACAGAGGATGAGATGTTTGGATGGCATCACCGACTCAATGGACATGAGTTTGAGTTGGTGATGGACAGGGAGGCCTGGCGTGCTACAGTCCATGGAGTTGCAAAGAGTTGGACACGACTGAGTGACTGAACTGAACTGGACTTGGCACACACCCTGTTATTCTGGTAAAATGTTTAAGATATTATGAAGTGTTAATGCACATCATTTTGTATTTCCTTTCTGTTTCTTCTAATTCTTTTATTTCGAGGTCCTCCTGTTTATAAAATTCAATAACATCACAATTTTCTATCCCCCCCCTTTTTTAAACCACTGTATTAATTTCCTATTGCTTCTGTGACAAATTATCACAATTTAATGGCTTAAAACAACATTAATTTTCTCTCTCATGGTTCTGGAGGCCAGGAGTCTTAAAATTAAGGTGTCAGCAGGCCCATGTGCCTTCTGGAGGCTCCGAAGAAAAGTCTTGTTTCCTAGTTTTTTCTAGCTTTTGATAGCTTTGGCTCATGGCATCATCCTCCATCTTTAAGACCAATAGCATAGTATCTTCCAGTTCTCTCTCTGTCCCTCTACTTCTGTCATCACACCCCTTTCTGACTCTGATCATCCTGGTCCATCTTATAAGCATCCTTGAGGTTATCTTGGATCTACCTGAATAATCTGGGATAATCTCTCATTGTGAAATCTCTAATTTAACCACACCCATAAAGTCCCTTTTCCATGTAAGATAACATATTCATAGGTTCCGATGTGGACAATTTTGAAAGTGAAAAAGTGAGAGTGTTAGTTGCTCAGTTCTGTCTAACTCTTTGCCTCTCCATGGACTGTGGCCCACCAGACTCCTCTGTCCAAAGAATTCTCCAAGCAAGAATACTGTGTAGAGTGGGTTGCCATGCCCTCCTCCAGGGGATCTTCCCAACCTAGGGATTGAACCCAGGTCTCCCACATTGCAGGCAGATTCTTTACTGTCTAAGCCACCAGGGGATCCCTGAGGACACATTTATGGGGCTCTTATTCAGCTTGCTACTATTGTGTTGTGATTACTGGTGAATAATTATACACAACAATTACTTTTCTGCAGTATTCACCACTTAGTGTTGAGGAACATGTGCTTGTGGATCCTAATTCACCTTCCCCTGGAGGCTCTGTTACTTGATAAAAAGTTTATTTTCCCACTGCTCCCCCAGAGTGCTGGCCCACAGCAGATAATAAATATTTATTGAAAAAAAATACAAGAAAAAAATGAGTCTATAATTAATAGAAATTTTGACACTCTTTTGTGGTATAAAGGATTATTATTACTTCCGCTTAAGAAGAAATGGTCCTAGAGGGTTTCATTTTTACCGCTAAGAACAATTAGAAAAAGAATTCAACCATCCAACCAAAAAGTTATTATAGTGAATGCCAAAGACCATCAAACCTTAATTATTGCATGGCCTGCACTATGGACTTCCCTGGTGGCTCAGTGGTAAGGAACTCGCCTGCCAATACGGGAGATGCAGGTTCAGTCCCTGGGTTGGCAAGATCCCCTGGAGAAGGAAACGGCAACCCACTCCAGTATTCTTGACTGGAAAGTCCCATGGACAGAGGAGCCCAGGAGGCTATAGTCCATGGAGTCACAAAGAGTTGGACATGACTTAACAACAACTAAGTGAGTGTGCACGCAAGTCCTGCGCTGTGAGGGTGTTCTCTTGATCTCATTTAATCTTCCTCACCACGCTATAATCTTGTACAGCAATTCTTCCCACTTTATATGTGAAAAGAGTGGAGATGTGTCTTAGGGCTATTATCCGAGGACTATGTCGGGTCTGTATGCAGTTGGCCAGGTTGAGTCTATTCCTACTCCTCTCTACACTATTAGACTCAGTGGGTATTGCTGGCTTCAGCCTGGTGGTCCTGTTGATGCAGAGGCTGGGGCATCATATACCACCTACCCCAATTTTTCCCTTAGCCATGGGGTCAAGAGTAAGAAAGGACTTTGACCCCCTTAACATAGGAAGTTCCCCCAGAAAGCTAGAATTGAGAAAGCTGCTGAACAGACTGACTTTATTTATCTTCTAGGTTCTCTTCCTGGGAGCAGCCCCAACACCTAGGCTTTTAAAAGCTCCGTGTACACCCATGGCGGATTCATGTCAATGTATGGCAGAACCAATACAATATTGTAAAGTAAAATAAATAAATTAATTAATTAAAAAAAGAGAAAGGAAAAAAAAAAGCTTCAAAAGTGGGTAGAGGTTGTAAGGGGGTGGGAATAGGTGTAGGTAGCAAGAGTTTCCTCCACTGGCAGCTGCTTCTAATGTTGATAATGTTCCTATTCTATAGATAGGGGCCTTCTTAACTCATGTATTGGTTAGCAGAAGAAAAAATGGGGTGGGGAGGATGAAGGCCAGCAGGATGTGATGGGCCAGAAGTGTAAGGAAGAGGGGTTGGGTTCACCAGGGATATTTGGGAGTAGAGGTTACCAGAAGAGATCAGGAATGTGGACTTCCTGGATACCTATCCCCCTGACTTCATCACTCAGTAGCCGTATTTACTTAACATTATTATTATTTCTTCTCATTAGTAAAATGTGGACAGTGCCCAGTAAATGCTCAATGAATGTGATCTGTTGTTAGTAATACTACTGTTAAAATCTTTTGGAAAGGAAATGGAGCAAAAGAGTATGTCTACCTTCATGGTAGGTGACAGAGAAGTAAAAGAAGGAGGGAGAGAGTCATAGGATTGCTAGACTGGAAAATAAAAATATGGACTCTGAGTTTATCTTTCAGATAGACAACAAATATCTATGTTTTTACACCATATAAACATATAAATAGTTATTTAGTATAAATATGATCCATACATTGTTATTTATCTGCAATACAATTTCATTCTGCTGAATTTTACCTGGCAGTTCTATGGGGGGCAAGGAAGGAAGGGAAGGAAAACAAAATCTCTATTCATGTCTAGAAGAAAAATTTTGATGCATTAACAGCAGTATTCCATCCAACGCCCCTTCTCGTGTTATGTTTCCAGAGGATTGAGGGCCAGATAAGGAAACCTCTCTCTCCAGCCTCTGCCTGGGACCAGGCAGCCATTTGATGCATTAATCCACCCTGTGAAACTGGAGCCTGTGTTTGCTGGTTATTAAGCTACCCTGCCCTTCATCCCACACCCCCCTTCCCCAAACATAGGCACACAAACACACAAAGGCCTTGGCTAGAACTGGAGAGGATAAGGAGTGGGGGAGGGGGAGGGGAGGGAAAAGGATTACAGTCTTATCAAAATAGCATCTGCAGAGATCCCTCCAGAATAGGCATCACTCCCCAAGTCTGTGGCCTGGGGCCAGGCCTGGGGCGAATGGGAAAACACCAGCTGGCCAGGGAAGGAGTAGTGCCCTGAGGGTGGAGGCTTTGCCAGGTGCATTGGGGGTGGGAAGGTCTCTTCTCCTCCCTTCCCAGGGCCCCCTGCCCCATCTACCTCTTTTTATCTGGAACTTATTTCCCCCCCGCCGCCTTTGGTCAAACTGTTATTTTTCAGGCATGAGGTAACAAAAGGTCCTTCAGTCAGGATATTAATATTGCTTGGACTCTTGCATGGGTTTCACCAATGTCTGGAGAGGTAGAAGGCCCTCTTGGAGTAGGCAATCTTGCAGGCCTGGGGCCAGAGCCCTGCTGCTTTAAGGAGCTCTTACCCCTTGGGAACCATCTTATCCTGTCCCCTGACTTCATGCCTGGCTTGCTCTAAACCAAGTCAAGGGCAGTAGAAAGAGAATATTTCATTCTTCAAGATTACACGTTCTCTTGGCTCTCAATACTTGACAGCAACTTTCTGTCTAAAGTTCACCCACATCTTTTGGTTGTATTGAGAGGTCTCTCTCCTAACTCTTTTGTTGGTCTTTGTTTGCATTGATTTTTTTTTTCTCCTTTCTTTTTGGTTCTCATGATTACTTATCAGTAAAGGAGGGAAAAAAAAACCAGAGTGAATCATTTAAGAACAGCCTATTTTGAGGTATAATAGGACATTTTAAGGATGATATAAAGGGAAGAGTGATTCTGTAAATACTGAAGACTTATATGCCTCAAAATCCCAAAACACACCCAGGAGATATTTATTACATAGCAATGGGATGTTACTTTTCTGTGTCTGAAAAAGTAACAAAAGTATCTTTTAAAAAAGATATCAAGTGTTAGCAAGAAAGAGGAGAAACTGGGACTTTTAAGCACTGTATATTATGGTGTTAAAATGTACAGTATTTTAGAATGATAAATGAGGCAATACAAATCAAGAAACAAAAATGTTCTATCCTTTGAGTCAGTTATTCTAGTAATTTTTCTAAGAAAATAATCAGTGTTTTACGACACAATATAGCTGTGAGGATGTTTATCACAACACTGCTTATAATAAGAAATAGCTTGAAACTTGAAATTGATGTACAACAATTGTTTAATGAATTATGAAACATGGACTATTGAATTCTGTAGACATTTAAGCTCCTGCTGAAGGATCATGGTTTTCAAGCAATTCTCAGTGGAGACCTCTGGAGTGGGGTTTGGGGCTCTAGGTTTCCTATGCCTGGTGGGTACTTTTCTGTTTCATATACTGGACTTTGATGTAAGATTTAATTTGAGCCAAGAATTCATAGCTTAAAATAGTTTAAAAACCACTCTTGGAGAAGAACTTTTAAGAAGTTGCCAGCCATCTTTTGTTTACCCTCCCAGATCTACTCTCTTACCTTCAAGAAGATATATTTTGACAACTAGAGGTTCTGTTTGAACTGTAGAATTTTTTGAAATAGTTAAGAAATCTGTGTGTACTCCAACCAGTTAAGTATATTTTTTTTGCTCCATGAGTTTCTTTCATTTGATAAGAGTGTTCTTTTTTTTTTTTTAACCAGATACTGTTCTTTACCAAAATTTGTATCCACGTTGCTGTTACCAAAACAAGTAATTTTATCTTCAGTGTTGGATATTTTAATTGAATTTAAAGTATGTACAATCATGTCAGAGTAAACTTTCCTTCTTTTTTTTTCATTGGACTATAGTTGCTTTACAATGTTGTAGTAGTTTATGCTATACAGTAGGACATATACATATACCCCCTCTTCCTTGAATTTCCTCCCCATTTAGGTCATTACAGAGCATTGAGAAGATTTCTCTATGCCATAGTCTGTTCTCATTAGTTTTCTGTTTTATACACAGTAGTGTGTTTATGTCAGCTTTCAAAGGCTTTAGTTTGATCTATGAATTTAATTTTAAAATTGAGACTTTAAAAAAAAATTCAGGTCACTGATTTCCTACTTGAATCATCTAAGGACACTGATATAAAACTGATATTACACTCTTTACCAGGTTCATTTTCAACTTAAAGAATCAACAGTTTAAGAGATGTTATTTCACTTTCTGTTCATATATAAGAAATTCTGAAATTAAAAATGAGCAAAATTGTGTTGGGGGAGCACTCATTTGATCTAAATGCAAAGTCATGAAGAGCCATGGTTCACAGAGATGTAAGTGTATTTTCTGTAGCTGGAGGTGTAAAATTATTGTTTTGAGTTGTGGCCTTTAAGAACTACTTCTTAATGAAGTATATACTGCAGCTTATTTTACACCCAAAAGAAATGACAAAGCTGCTGTATAGTATGTTTCATTGCTTGGTGTATATTTCTTGCACACATTGTGTGTATATTTAATCTATAATTTCCTGCCCTTCCTAATAATCTTACTGACTGCTCTTTGGTAGCTGTGAGCATTTTTTAATCTTGGCACATTCCACCGTCAAGTGGCTATAGACTCTAGTGACCAGTAAGGACAGCAGAACCAAAGCACTCTAATACTACAGTTTGAGACTAGGAGAGGGCTGCTTATGTCTGCGTACACTTTTAGAAACATTATGATTAGTGGGTCCTTGGAATAGTTTTCTTGAAAAGCAGCCATTAACCACACTGGATCTGGAATGGTAGAGACAGGGTTATCACAGGTAGTCTTCCAGATCTAACCACATTTTCAATGCACACACATCTCACAGATGATTAGACAACACCATGGCAGATGCTGAAAGGATAAAAGTTTTCTAAACACATCTCACCTGATTTTAGTGCAACAATGAATAATAAAGCTTTATGAAAAAGTGGAGAATCTGGGAAATGTCACACTGGATATGATATGATGACCATAGCTATGTCCTAGAATTACCCCAGGCAAACCTGTACGCATGGTCACCTTATCTATACCCACCTCCTCACTTTTGTAAACAATCCTTTGTGAATAAACCCTTCTGGACTCATCCTATTTCTAGGACGCCATCTGTTTCCTGTTGGATTCCTAGCGGATATGGTGGGGTGGGATAAAAGGCTGTTCACAATATATTGCTGCATGATAAAAGAAGATGACAAAGTAGAGTGACAGTAGGCTTCAAATTAAGTGTACTAGGTAGTTATGTAGATATAATTGCATAGGAAAAAAGTCTGGGCACATACACATCAAAATGTCACTTGTAGTTATACATATCTGAGTGGTAGGATTAAAAATGACTTTTTCCCTCATTTTCTTTATGTGATTTTAGAAAGTATCTGTAGTAAGCATGAGTTATGCTTGCACTAAAAGAAAAAGTTAATTTTTCCCACAAACCTTTGTGGAGGTAGAAGTCAAAAGGCATGTAGTGGCTCTTTGCTGTGGTTCTCATGTGCGGCACTGTACACCTAGTATGTATCTACCAACTTAAAGATGGGCACCCAAACTGCCTCCCATTCTCTTCTATAAAAAGCAATATACTCTAATGAAATCACAAGGCTTCCCTAGTGGCTCTGTGGTAAAGAATCTGCCTGCCATTGCAGGAAACCTGGGTTTGATCCCTGGCTTGGGAAGATCCCCTGGAGAAAGAAATGGCAACCCACTCCAGTATTCTTGCCTGGAAAATTCCATGAACAGAGAAGCCTGGTAGGCTACAGTCCATGGGATCTCAAAGGAGTCGGACGTGACTTATTGACTAAACAGCAGCAGCAAGTGAAATCACAGATTCTTCCTAAAATGTTGTGGAAAATTTCTCTGCAGTATCACTCAGGAGTGTGAACACTGGTCACGGAGAAGATTTAAACATAAATCTGATTTGATGGAGGGTTGCTGAAACAGAGCAGGACACTGCGGGGCTCCTGGACGCAAAAACTGTTCCCGGTTTCTTGACTCCAGCCTCCATGACCTTCCTGGAGTTCAAAAGGCAGATTTAAACAGTTGATTCTGGAGAAGGAAATGGCAACCCACTCCAGTATTCTTGCCTGGAAAATTCTGTGGTCAGAGGATCCTGGAGGGCTACAGTCCTTGGGGTTGCAAAGAGTCAGACATGAGTGAGTGACTGAGCACACTATAGCACAATCTGGGAACAGGGAAGGGAGGCAAAGACAGGGAGGGGCATCCAGGAAACCATGTGGTGAGGCAGGGCCCTGGTTCCACAGCAAGGGATACACGTAACAATGTCTTTGAGCTCTTTAAGCTGTCAGTCGGTTCAGGCGCTCAGTCGTGTCTGACTCTTTGCGACCCCATGGACTGTAGCACTCCAGGCCTCCCTGTCCATCACCAAGGCTCGGACTTTACTCAAACTCATATCCATTGAGTGAGTGATGACATCCAACCATCTCATCCTTTGTCGTCACCTTCTCCTTCCACCTTCAATCCTTCCCGGCATCAGGGTCTTTTCAGGCGAGTCAGCTCTTCTCATCAGATGGCCAAAGTATTGGAGTTTCAGCTTCAACATCAGTCATTCCAATGAACACCCAGGACTGATCTCCTTTAGGATGGACTGGTTGGATCTCCTTGTAGTCCAAGGGACTCTCAAGAGTCTTCTTCAACACCACAGTTCAAAAGCATCAATTTTTCAGTGCTCAGCTTTCTTTATAGTCCAACTCTTACATCCATACATGACTACTGGAAAACCATAGCCTTGACTAGATGAAACTTTGTTGCAAATTAATGTCTCTGCTTTTTAATATGCTGTCTAGGTTGGTCATAACTTTCCTTCCAAGGAGTAAGCGTCTTTTAGCTTCATGGCTGCAGTCACCATCTGCAGTGATTTTGGAGCCCAGAAAAATAAAGTCTGCCACTTTTTCCCCATCTATTTGCCATGAAGTGATGGGACCGGATGCCATGATCTTAGTTTTCTGAATGTTGAGTTTTAAGCCAACTTTTTCACTCTCCTCTTTCACTTACATCAAGAGGCTCTTTAGTTCTTCTTAGCTTTCTGCAATAAAGGGTGGTGTCTTCTGCATATCTGAGGTTATTGATATTTCTCCCGGCAATCTTGATTCCAGCTTGTGCTTCATCCAGCCCAGCATTTCTCATGATGTACTCTGCATATAAGTTAAATAAGCAGGGCAACAATATACAGCCTTGATGTACACCTTTTCCTATTTGGAACTAGTCTGCTGTTCCATGTCCAGTTCTAAGTGTTGCTTCCTGACCTGCATACAGATTTCTCAAGAAGCAGGTCAGGTGGTCTGGTATTCACGTCTCTTGAATAACTTCCCACAGTTTATTGTGATTCACACAGTCAAAGGCTTTGGCATAGTCAATGAAGCAGAAATAGATGCTTTTCTGGAACTCTCTTGCTTTTTCAATGATCCAACGAATGTTGGCAATTTGATCTCTGATTCCTCTGCCTTTTGTAAAACCAGCTTGAACATCTGGAAGTCATGGGTTCACGTGCTGTTGAAGCCTGGCTTGGAGAATTTTGAGCATTACTTTACTAGCATGTGAGATGAGTGCAATTGTGGGTAGTTTGAGCATTCTTTGGCATTGCCTTTCTTTGGGATTGGAATGAAAACCAACCTTTTCCAGTCCTGTGGCCACTGCTGAGTTTTCCAGATTTGCTGGCATATTGAGTACAGCACTTTCACAGCTTCATCTTTTAGGATTTGGAATAGCTCAACTGGAATTCCATCACCTCCACTAGCTTTGTTTGCAGTGATGCCCTGAAGGCCCATTTGACTTTGCATTCCAGGATGTTTGGCTCTAGGTGAGTGATCACACCACCGTGATTATCTGGGTCATGAAGATCTTTTTTGTACAGTTCTTCTGTTTGTTTTTGCCCCTTCCTCTTAATATCTTCTGCTTCTGTTAGGTCCATACCATTTCTGTCCATTATTGAGCCCATCTTTGCATGAAATGTTCCCTTGGTATTTCTAATTTTTTTGAAGAGATCTCTAGTCTTTCCCATTCTATTGTTTTCCTCTATTTCTTTGCACTGATCACTGAGGAAGGCTTTCTATCTCTCCTTGCTATTCTTTGGAACTCTGCATTCAAATGGGCATATCTTTCCTGTTCTCCTTTGCTTTTCATTTCTCTTCTTTTCACAGCTATTTGTAAGGCATCCTCAGGCAGCCATTTTGGTTTTCTGCATTTCTTTTTCTTGGGAATGGTCTTGATCCCTGTCTCCTTTCACAATGTCATGAACCTCCATCCATAGTTCATCAGGTATTCTGTCTATCAGATCTAGTCCCTTAAATCTATTTCTCACTTCTACTGTATAATCGTAAGAGATTTGATTTAGGTCATACCTAAATGGCCTAGTGGTTTTCCCTACTTTCTTCAGTTTAAGTCTGAATTTGGCAATAAGGAGTTCATGATCTCAGCCACAGTCAGCTCCTGGTCTTGTTTTTGCTGACTGTATAGAGTTAGTCACTCAGTCGTGTCCAATTCTTTGCACCCCCATGGACTGTAGTCCACCTGGCTCCTTTGTCCATGGAACTCTCCAGGCAAGAATACTGAAGTGGGTTGCCATTTCCTTCTCCAGGGGATCATCCCAACCCAGGGATCAAATCCAGGTCTTCTGAACTGCAGATGAATTCCTTACAATCTGAGCCACCTGGGAAGTCCTATAATTCAAAGTAAAGTATAAATCCAAGGACATTTTTTATTACAGACTGATGGTGGGCTCTCAATTGTCCATAGTAAATGCACGAAATATAAGTTTGACTGATAATCTCAATCTCATTAATATTCAGTTTGAAAATGTGGCAAAGGCACAAATCCATCAGTGAACACATCCAACTTTGATGGTGTCATTTGCAACCCCAGCTTGGTAATAAGAAGTATCCAAATTGATGATGATGGAAGGAGACTTCCATTGCCAAACAAACTAGCTCTTAGAAATAAGACTAAATTGGTTATTATGAGATGTTCAGTTTAATAGGGCTCATTCAAGAAATTAAAATGAATGGTGAATGTACTGATGGTAAATGACATTTGTTGAGCACTTACTATATGCCAGTTATCATGCTAGATGATTTACATACTTCATAACCTGATCACATAAGTACTAGTATACACTCATTTTACAAGTGTGACAACTTAATTTGAAAAACTTAAGTACTTGTCCAAGACTACAAAGGCAGGAAGCATAATATTCAGGAATTGAAATCCATTCAGGTTAAAATAATTTCTATGTTGAAAGAGAAAGCAAAATTGGTCATAACTATTTTCAAAGTTCCATTTACAAATAATTTCTAAGAATATAATTAATACTCTTAAAGAGGTCATATGGGGTAGCAGAAAATCAGTTTATAAGGTCCTCTGATAATTATCTAATTCAGCCTACTAAATTTATGGGTGCAGAAAATAAAGCTTAGGGAGGTGCTTCAGTTTGTTCCACGTTTTATAACTGATACCTGATTTGTACTATTTGAGAATAGTGCTAGAATTTATGCTTTCTGTTTCTTGGTCAAATATGTTTTCGCAGTTGTAAATGTGGGCTAACTATTTTCAAAAGTGAAGGGAGAGCTAACAGATGTCATTTTTGGAAGGCGAAAATGTTTTGAGTTTCTGTAAGAAGATGTTGAAGAATGATGACTTTCATGATTCTTAGAAGTAGGACTTTGAGAGACTGATGGTCTAGCACAGGCAGAATAGAGCATGGCCTTCTCAAAAAAGAGTATAGCAGGAGAAGAATACAGACGACCAGCGAGTACAAGGACCAATGTTCCCAGGTTTCGAAAAAGAGGACTCTGCCCCAGGCTGTATAATCACCCAAACAGAAATGAGTCAGTAGCCCACAGTGGCTAGTACTTATGGGAAGCTTTAGTGCCAAATAATATGAATGAACATTAATTACATTAGTAGTCCCAGGGATGGAGGAGCCTGGTGGGCTGCCGTCTATGGGGTCACACAGAGTCGGACACAACTGAAGTGACTTAGCAGCAGCAGTAGCAGGAGTTGGGAGTATGCTTATCCTGCCTGTGTGTGAGCCAATGAAGAGGATGGGAATGGAAAATCAGTAAAGGGTAGGTTAGAAAGCTGTGGAAACAGGGCTCTGTCCAGATAAGAGAGGGATTATCCCACCTTCTTCCTAGTGATGATGGCATCACAGAGAGGCCCTGAGGACCTCTTTTAGGCACGTGAGGTAGTTATGAAGCCCTCATTTTAACAAAGCTCTATGTTTCCGTGACAAGACAGATAAGAAAGAATCTATTGGGAAAAAAAGAACATAGCTACTGACTGTAGCTCCACATCTGACACTGGAGGATTTTAGAGATGCTTATTAGAGGCCAGGGAGATGCAAGGCAGGTTGAAGAAGCAAGCTGCCTGACCCAAGACAGAGCAGTGGAAAGAATCCAGAAATAGAGCTGGAAGATCCAATTCCAGCAGGAGAAGCACGAAGGAGACAGATGAAGTGGGGAGTGAAAACCCCTCGGGGAGGTGGGTTGGAGGTGCGCCAGGCAGGGTGCTGGAAAATAGCTGTTGGTGCCAAGAGAAGAAGGAATTGAGTGAGAGGCCACGGAAGGGTGGGAGGGAGAGGGCACGGGGCAGGCTCCGCAGGAATTGGAGACATCGCGTGAGAGATGATGATTATTCCAGCTGTCCGAAACCCGCTCTGTTGATTCGGGGTTGGCAGGATGAGGGTCTGGATGGGAGCTGAGAGTGGCAGGTGGGGGAAGAAGGCAGTGCTGGGGAGGGACCGAGGGTCAGGGTATTGGCTGTCATGAGCCACATGACTGATGTCACTGCCCTCTGTGTTTCTCAAGAGCGGGGCTTGTTTTTCATTTTGTAGTTTATGGAGTGCTGATCCTAGCCCAGAATGTGTTCGGAGAAAACCCGAGACTCCTTAAAAGAGCATATCGGTTTGGGTTCCCTGAACATGGGGTCCTTCTGAAGGGGCTCCCTGAGGAGTGCTCCACCTTCATCAGGGACTTGAAAGCGCCAGCCTGGGGCTGGGGGAAAGGCAGCTCTTTGGCCAAATTCTTTGGTTCCTTTGATTCCTGGGGGCCTTACTGACCTCCTGGGCCATCCCTCCATCACCCATTTCTCATGTCTGCCTCTGAGAACGTCCTCTACAGAACAAGACAGACCAGGGAAAGCTGGAGGGGAAACTGAGGCAAGTTGTGGACTGTGTCCTTAAACTTCTTTCTCCCTGCTCTCCATCATTGCCTGAAGATGAAAAGAGGTAGGGTGAGGAGAAGAGAGGGAGAGTGTCTTTAAAGTCTTTAAAGGTAAGATGAAGATGGATTTTTTTGTCTCTTGTCTCCAAGCTCTGTGACCCAGTTGTAAGATCTGCAAACCTTCATCAACAAAATAGCTTTTTTTTTTATTTTTGAAGCTACTATTTTTCTGTTGATATTTCCTTTTTAAAAATCTACTTGTTTTTAACTGGAGGATAATTGCTTTACAATATTGTGTTGGTTTCTGCATACAACACCATGAATCAGCCACAGGTGTACCTATGTCCCTTCCCTCTTGAACTTCCCTCCCACTTCGCACACCATCCCACCTCTAGGTTGTCACAGAGTCCTCTATCAGCAGCCTCTTCTAGGGACTATAATCCACTTCATAATGACATATCTCAGACCCTGATCCTTCATTTAGTCTTGTCAGTGTTTGCTAGTCAATTGACATTAGTCCATTTCTTCTCTTGTTTTCTGCTTGTGGTAGAGGATAAGCCTTCATAGAGAAAACCCAGTATTAAAATGGTCCAAGTGTTGGAGATATTAGACAAGGCATATAACTAATGGGACTCAGGGAATGACAGATGACAGAAGGCCCCAAGAAGAAAGACTAATGTGAATCTATGAACAATATGATTTTTTTTTCTTTTTAAAGAGAAAATTAAAGAAAATTTAAAGATTTTCTTTAAATTGTTAAGATAATTCACATAGCATACTATTCTCCTCTTTCAAATATCTGATTAAGAGGCTTTTAGTATATTCACAGATTTATGTTTCACAACAATCTTAGGACATTTCACAATGCCCACCACCACCGCTCCCCCACCAAAAAAAGCCCCTGTACCTTTTAACTATCACTTCCCAATCCTCCCATCCCCCTAGCCCTACACAACAACTAATTTACCTTCTCCGTGAGATTTCTTAAACCAGCAACCAACTCGACTCAAGATGCCAGGAATTTATAGTATGCTGTAAAGCCTATGTGTGCCTTCTTACAGTCACTCTAATTTTGATCTTTTCATCAGCTCATTCAAGTAAGCCGGGCAGGTGGTTTTATCCTGTGTTTTTTTCAGATCAGAAAACGGAGGTGTCTCTGAATGAGAACATTCCAGCTTCCACAGAGGAATGAAGTGATGGATCCTTTCACATCTATGAAAGAAAAATAAAGAGGTGTTTGTGAGTAATATTTTCTTCACTGCTTCTCCAAATTTAGGAAAATAAAGCCAAAACACAAGATGAAGAAGCAAGAAGAAAGGGCTGAAGCTGGGTCTGGAGGAATGAGGTGAAACATCTGTTAGAATGCTCTAATTAAGATTTACGAGGAGCTGCTGGAGTACATTGCCAAAGGTAGCTGCAAAATCTCCTTTTCTTGGGATTAAAAAAAAAAAGAGGAAGAAAAAAAAAGAAAACCCAGCAGAGTTCTCTGGCAGGATTTATTTTAAGAGTCGTTATATTGGGAGGCAGGGGGATGGATTAGGTGGCTGTCCACGGTCTCTCCCAGTGCTAGGATACCATGAAGGCAGGTGGCAGACACATGGCATCCAAGCTGACATGAACTTATTCATAGCCCCTATAAAGAGGAGGTCCTATTTATTTTTGGTCCTTCTGTTTGTCAAGTGAGATGCTCTGTACTCCCTCAGCTGAGAGCAAAGCCTTCTATGAGGCATTGTAAAAACTTCAGAGAAAAGACCAACACATGATTGTCATCTCTGTTTGCATAGCAGTATGTTCTACTTATCTACTTCTGTATAACAAACTACCTCAAAACTTGATGGCTTAAAACCATAATTTATCATTATAGTTCATAATTCTGTGGTGGACTGGGCTCAGCTCGGTAGTTCTTGCGTGGGCTCTCTCATGAAGTTGCAATCAGATATTGGCCGGGGCTGCAGTCATTGGAAGGTTTGACTGAGCTGATCATTCAAAATGGTGCCCTCATATGGCTGGCAGTGGATGCTGGCTCTTGGCTGGGAGCTCAGCTGGGGATGTCAAAGGGACTGTCCCAGTATGGCTCATTTTTTACGGGTTGTTCACACAGTAGTGGCTCTGTTGTTGGAGGGTCCAAGCTGGCTTCCCTTGCATACTCAGCACTCTGATGGGGACAGTTAGAAGACTGGTCTCCTCTGGAATCCTGGTCTTTCCAGTATGATAGTCAGAATGTCATTTCAGGACTCCAAGAAAACAAGGCAGAAGCTAGTAGTCCTTTAAGAGATGAGGCCCGAACCGGTGTAATATCACTTCTGCTTACACTCTGTGTCAAACTGTCACTGACCATCCTGGATTCAAGGGGAGGGAAAATACTTTCCACCTTTAGATGGGAAGAGTGACAAAGAATTAGGGATCATCCTTAATCTGCCATGTGGGAGAGGGAGAGTTAGTCATGTACTATGAGAAGAATGCTTAGAATCTCAAAACAAAAGTACACAAAAGAAAGCGCTTTGAATAAAGCCAAGGACACAAGAAATGGCCTACAGTGGTATGGATTAAACTTGGAAAAACTTGGGATAGTTAAAACAACTGTAGTTATGTGAGCTACATTTTGGAATAATTCATCAGTAAATCCACTTATTTAATGGACATTTATTGAACCCACAGTTTATGTCAAGCACCCATACTACAAAAATAAATATGACATGATGCCTGCCTTCTAGGTACTCAAAGTCTCATTGTCCACACATTAGATGACCTCCCAAATCCAAAAAGTAGTTTCTTATACACGTCATTCTCAGCACAAGGCATTATAGTTGATATCCAAAGACTACATTGAAACAATTAGTGCTGCAAAGACGTATTGATATTGTTGGCATAGGTCTCCTGATTTAGCATGGTATCAGGCAGAAAAGGAAAGAAATATTTATCTTTATTAATAAAAATAGATGAAAGATATGGGGTATAGTGGCCAAGTTAAATAGATTTTTCTGGAGAGATTCCTTCTGGTGGGTACATGTGCCTTCATAGAACATTATTTGGGAGGAATGGGGTATGTTCAGAACCCTTGGGTTCAGTTGAAATTGCTCAGGGCCTTGAGAAAAGAGTGGTTATAATTCATACTTCTGGACCAGGATTTTCAGACAGATCCAAAAGGACTCCCAGTGGGACATGAGACTGTTGGTTCAAGGAACGTTGCCTTGCTATTGCTCAATGTGCATATTCTAGCTTGAGTCTAAAGAAAAAGCACATTTCTGAGCAAAAGAGAAAAAACAGGGAGGTAAACAGTGATAGAAAGAGGCAACCAAAATGGAAACACAGGTGGGCCATGACACCAAAGGCAGAGGAAATGAAGAAGAGGGATCCAGGTCGCTTCTCCAAGATTGGATTAGCAAAAGTCAATTGTTAGAGCTGGTTTGACTTAAGGCACGTTGGTTGAAAAAGTAGAATTTGGAGTTAATGTGGAGTTAATTTTAAAATTTTAAAAATGGAATTGACTGTTTTAGCAGGAAGATCTAGCTACTATGTCATACAGAGCCACACAGAAAACCTAGAGAGGAAAGGAAGATGACCTCTGGACAGATGGTCCCAAGTTGAGGGGAATGAAGGTGACATCCTAAGTTCTTCTCAGTGTGCCTTGGATCTTGGGCTACAGTCATGCTGAAAATCAGGGAGAAATGTCCTAACGGAGGTGGTGGTGGTTTAGTCGCTAAGTGGTGTCCAACTCCTGTGACCCTGTGGACTGTAGCCCGCCAGGCTCCTCCATCCATGGGATTCTCCAGCCAAGAATACTGGAGTGGGTTGCCATTTCTTTCTCCAGGGGATCTTTCTGACCTAGGAATCGAAGCCAGGTCTCCAGCGTTGCAGGCAGATGATTTACCGACTGAGCTATGAGGGAAGCCACCTAATGGAGGGGGAGGATTTAAAAGAAAGCTGATGCATCATCCCTTCCTCCCTTCTCTGATCCACTTTTCGCATCATCTCCAACTCACCTTCCTAAAACATTGTTTTTGTTATATCTTCCTCTTGCTTAGCGACCTCTAGTAATTCACCTTTGTAGAAGCAAACAGACTCCATAGCTTTGTATTTCAGCCTATCAATCCAGCCCAGTTACTTAACTTACAAATCACTAGCACCCAACACCAACAGAGTGGTTCTCTAGCTCCAAACCTGTCCTTCCACAGCCTGAAACATGCTCTCCTTTCATTCTGATTCTAGACATTATTCAGAGTCTTCCTGTACAATGAAGTTTCTTAGATCAGTCAATAAGACTCCCCCTCATCTAATTTACATGTTTATTTAAGAATTCATTTATTTGAATATTTAGTTTTTGCTGAATTAATGTTCATTTGCTGAACTTATTTATTAAGCATCTATTTGCCAAGGACTAAGCACATAGTTTTGAGGCTTTCCTGACAGCTCAGATGGTAAAGAATCTGTCTGCAATGCAGGAGACATGGGTTCAATCCCTGGATCAGAAAGATCCCCTGGAGAAGGGAATAGCTAACCATTCCAGTATTCTTGCCTGCAGAGTTCCATGGACAGATGAGCCTGGCAGGCTACATACAGTCCATGGGGTCACAAAGAGTCAGACATGACTAAGCGACTAACACTTTCCCTTTCAAGCATATAGATTTAGGACACATTTCCTACCCTCAAGGAGTTTGAATGTAAAAGGAAGAATTCTCAGCTTTTGTAGTACCCATTCAGTAGCAGTACCATATTGGTCTACATTGTTGTATAATTTGTGTCTTTCTTTTTCTTTTATTATCCAAAAAGCCTACATTAAACTCCTTAAAAACATAAAGGATTTGAGAGTACCCGAGAACAGTGGGCTGGTAGCAACCGATGTGTGAGAGTCTAGAAAGTGGGAGGCAAGATCAACATATGATATTTGATGATCTTAAAAGGAAACAAATTACTTTGAGTGTTAGGACCTAAAATCAGAGAAAGAGTGATGCTTTCCCTGTTTAAGATTGACCTATCAGTGAAGTCCTCTGAGAAGCTCCTGATTTGTGTGCTCATACCACATTCCTGATGCAAAGAACTGACTCATTAGAAAAAACCCTGATGCTGGGAAAGATTGAAGGCAAGAGAAGGGGACAATAGAGGATGAGATGGTTGGATGGTATCACTGACTCGATGGACATGAACTTGGCCAAGCTCCGGGGAGTTGGTGATAGACAGGGAAGCCTGGCATGCTGCAGTCCATGCGGTTGCAAAGAATCAGACACGACTGAGCGACTGAACTGAACTGAACCACATTCCAGAATTCCAGGAACACAAGGACATTCTGAGAAGCCATGAAGAAAGGTGGTCAAGCAGGATAGCCAATTAGTAGAGAGGGCGTTCAGTCTACCTCATCTTCCAGAAGTGTCTTAGGCAGGCCATGAAGTTACATTTAAGAGTTGTAGTGGCTTAGGCTTCTTCCTGGGAGTCCAATCACTGATGGAAGAGAGACCAGAGTTCTTGCCTGCTGTCTTTCCTTCTGGCTTGGCTTTTAATTTTACAAATGTGAAAATGGAAGTGTTAGTACATCAGTCGTTTCTGACTCTTTGTCACCTCATGGACTGCAGCTCACCAGGCTCCTCTGTCCATGGGGTTTCCCAGGCAAGAATAACTGGAGTGGGTTGCCATTTCCTCTTCTAAGAAGAGACCCTACCTCTTGCCTGTTGCCTTTCCTTCTGGCTTGGCTTTTTTTTTGTTTGTTTTAATGTAGGGTCACCCAAACAGGTTGCATGGCATGCAGAATGCATGTCTCAGTCAGAGAGCACGGTGAACTAAGAGTCAAGAAAGGGAGTTGTAGCCTCGGTGTTAGTCCTGAAGGCCTGTGTTTCTTGGGGCAATCACTTTTCCTCCAGGCCTTAGTTTTCCCATCTGAAAAATAAGGGAGCTGAAATAGTTCACCCGTTTTATTCAACTTCCTTTTTATTTTTATGTCAAACTCTTTCATCAAACATATCATAATGCAAAATTCCAGGGTACAGAGCATATAGAAGCAGAGCTGAATTGCCTGATGAGGCCCAGAGAGTATTAAGTAGACCCCTCACTTACTCAAGACATCCTCTCCCTTTCTCTATGCCTCTCTGCCTCAAGTTCAGAACATGCTTGAAAATCTCTGCAGAACAATGGACTATATCTTTTACTGATCATGGTACCTAACCAAAATTAATTTAAGGGACTCATACCTAATATATGCATATTGATAAATTATATACCTTCACTACTATCAGCCTGTGCTACTTATTAATAATGTATTTTTTATTTAAGGACAAAATAAATTAAGCTGGAAGGTTCAATATTTTCTTCTCAAAAGACAAATACCATGTATTAATGCATATATATGGAATCTAGAAAGATGGTACTGACGATCCTACATGCAGGGCAGCAAAGGAGACACAGACGTAAAAACAAACTTTTAGACTCAGTGGGAGAAGAAAAGGGTAGAATGATTTGAGTGAATAGCATTGAAACATGTACATTACCATATGTAAAATAGATAACTAGTACTAGTATAATATACGATGCAGAGAACCCAAAGCCAATGCTCTGTGACCACCTAGAGGGATAGGGTGGGAAGGGAGGTGGGGGGCGGAATTCAGGATAGAGTGGACACATGTGTACCTATGGCTGATTCATATTGATGTATATCAAAAACCATCACAACATTGTAAAATAATTATCTTCAAATTAAAACAAATAGTAAGTAAATTAAAAATATTTTTTTCTCAATTCCAATGGATAGCCTCGCTCTATTTCTAAAATGCACATAGCCTAGTTTGGAGACCACTGGCTCCCAGGGATGCCCCAGGCTCTCTCTAGCCCTGCTCTGCTTGAAGTCTGCACCTGGGGCACAGAAATAGTACTAGAAATTCCCAGTCCTATTGTTGCTCGTAGAAGAATCAGTCTGAGTGGGGAGAATGAAAGCACAGTGGCCACTGTTGGGAGTAGGAAATATATTCCACTACAACCTCAAGGCCATGTCCCATGTCTCAGCTGGCCAAACCTACATCTGTCTGGAGCTGTCCCCTGCTCTCACCTGTAGAGTCTCTACAACCTCCCAGTAATATTTCCCAGCATATGCCTGGCATGTGCCTCTTCTCAAGCCATGAACCAGTGGCCCTAAGCCAGGCTGTGCCAGGAGATTTTCTCAGCAATCTGCTTATGAACAAAGAGCCACGGCTTAAAATGCTCCACAGCTGCTTACGAAGTGTTTTGTGAGAAGTAGGGAGCTTAGGGGGATGTGTGTGATACTTTCTCCCCAAGCTCCGGTTGAGTGGCTGTTCTGTTCCTGGAAAAGAAGGGGACTTTGGGGGAATTGCTGAGTCACTTTCTCGGGAGGACCATGACACTCAGGGGAGCCGTCCCTGAGGTCCAGTCTCCAGGCCCCATCTACTTATAACTCATTTGAGAGATATGCAGAGCTGGCAGAAGGACCAGAGGCCTCCCTGCCAAGGCAGGCATCTCTCCAAGTGGGCTTCTATATTTATATGAAACAGAAATAAAACACAGCACTAAAAGGCAACAGACACACCAATAGGCCACCCCCCACAAATGCATGTTTAATGAAAAGCAAGCAGTGGGAAGATGCAGTCAGGAGGTCACCCACAGAAGAATGACAACTTGGTGGGCCCCAGGAGCCTTGACTTTGATCAGAAAGCTGCCCACAAACAAGGCCCAGGCAAGTCTTAATGCCCCTCTGTGGGCATTGATATGGCCAATCCTGAGACCCTGGACTCTTTATTCATTTCTCAGAGCTGCCATAACAAAGTACCACAAGCCATGTGGCTTAAAACAACAGATATTTTCTCTTACAGTTTCGGAAGCTAGAAGTCTGAAATTGAGGCATTGACAGGACCACACTCTTTGAAGGAGCTGGTGGAGGATCCTTCCTTATATGTTCTAGCTTCTGGTGGTGGCCAGCATCCTTGATGTGTCTTGGCTTGTGGACATATCACTCCAATTTCTGTCTCTGTCTTCACATGTGACTATGTGACTTCTCCTTATGTGACTATATCTTTTTGTCCAATTTTCCCTCTTCTTATAAGGACACCAACCATATTAGATTAAAGGCCACCCAAATCCAGTATGACCCCTACAAAGATCCTGTTTTCAAGTAAGGCCACATTCATAGGTTATGGGTAGGTATAAACTTTGCAGGGACACTGTTTAGTCCACTACGGACCCTAAATGCATCTTTTGTCAGGGAAGAAAGGGAGCTAGAGAGAGATAGTTGGCTGTGTTTTGCTTTCTTAAGATCAGAAAATGACACCCATTTTCCAGTTTGGCGAAATCCTTAGGCGAGTGGGAAGTCTGCTGGTGCTGAGGTCTCTCTTTAAGCTCTCCATAGTGGCAGGTCTTCCAGAAATCCCAAGGCTTAAGCTTCCTTACAGTACAACCTAGGAAAATATAGGTCTCATCACTTTGTAAAGAACTCCAAGAAAGAGTATATACAGCTTCCATCCTTGATGGACAGGAGAAAGTCAAACTTCAAATGTGACTAATTAAATAAAAATTCTGCCCAAGCTATGTCAACTCAGTAGGAACAGGGTCATCTACTCTGAATTTTAGTTTAGAAAATGAACTTTCAAGCTCAGACCATTGACTCCTTTTTTGTAAATGAAAATTTTGGTTTACTTGGTTTATGTATTCTTTATTTTATATATTCTTTTACTTTCCCTCTTTACCACCCTCATTCTCTCTTTCTCCTCTTAATTTTATCTCCTCTGTTTGTTGCTTTTCTCTAATTTTTAATTTTTCAAATTTTAAAAAGAGTTTTTTAACTGCCCCCCTCTCCCCCTTTCTAATGCTTCTCTTGGCCAGCCTGCTGAAGGGCCAGCTGAGAGGAACTTTGCTTCTCCCATGGGTGCTGACTCATGCTGTCATCCCACTTGCTCTTTTGTAGTCTAGATGGCTCACTTGGTTCATGTATTAATAGATGGAGCTAGAGATGAGAAAGAGGAGATGTGAAAAGGGTAGAGGGCATGGAGGGAAAAACGACACCTCAGAGGAAACAGTGGAAAATGCCAGGAAATGACCGAAATTCAAGCCCCGAGCCCCGCCAAGACCAACAGCAGGAAAAGTGGGAGTGAATATGGAAAGAACCATGAAAACCCAAGCAGACAGTCTTAGGCTGCATGTAGTAAGAGGGCAGAGTAGATAATACAGAAAAATGTAGGAAAAAATTGGAAAGGAGAATCAGAGCACAGAAAAAGGCTAGACAACCAGGAGCAGAGGCTGGAAATGAAGTGGAGAGCTAGCTGGAAATTGTGATACTTGGTCAAGTCTGAAGCTTATAGGGTTGGATTCCTTCAAGTGTCCTCCTGTCTAAGTCCTAAAAACTTCCTATAATCTGATCTATGAAGCCTTTGACTTTCTGCTCCCTTTTGCTGGAATGGAGATGCTAAATTCACCACACCTTTTAGGTTTTCCAAAGTACAATGTTCGGGCCAGGGGTCCTCTCATTTCCCCTGGGCTCCAGGACACAGTAGATGTCTCAGTCCTGTCTAGACTGTGGCTGAGGGGTTACCCCTAGAAAGTGGTCAACTTTCCCATACTGTCTAGACTGGAGTTGGTCAGGTTCTACAGGAGGCATGACTTGTCTGGAGTAATGTACGATAAGAACAAAGCTTTGAAGGACATGTTTTTTTCCTGGTGAAATACTCTCCCTGTTTTTCACTACCTCATCTTCTCCTTTCCAGACCCACCCTCCTCATGACTCCAAAACTCTGGACCTTTCTTGACTTTAACCAAGTCAATAAATCCAAGCAAATCTAGCCAAGGATCAGCTGGTGGGGAAGAAGTATTTAAGGTAAGCCGCTTAGGCTTGAGAGTATGTCATCCAACTGATGCCTGAAATTTCCTTAGAAAGACAGCATTTTGCTGTCCAGTTACTGGAAGTGTTGCAACTGAAGAAACAGTCGTCTGTTCCAGTATGAAAGGAAAGTGAATCTTCTGAGCTCATTTGAATATGTTATATGGGTCTGAGTTTGGGACCACATTGAGAGAAATGTGTCTCGGCCAAATATAGTTTGAAAGACAAGCATTGCTGAGCTGAAATGAAGGAAGTGCAGATTTCCACTTCATTCTCGCCAAAGTGCAGCTTACTGAATCAGATGATGGGCAGTTATTTCTTTTTCTCTTTGCTGAGGACACATACTAAAATTTATGTAAGTTAGAAGTGGGCTTGAAGGACTCCTCTCCATCAACACGAGCTCCTCGGTGAGTGTGTGGTAGGAAGAAAGGGTCAGGATGTCTCTTTTCTAAGCACCCGTGGGAGAGACAGGGCTGACCTGGGACTAGGGAATCCACATCATCACCCCTGAACTCTCCTCTCCTCCACAGCA
Organism: Cervus canadensis; assembly: GCF_019320065.1. Lineage (NCBI taxonomy): Eukaryota > Metazoa > Chordata > Mammalia > Artiodactyla > Cervidae > Cervus > Cervus canadensis. The sequence continues at coordinate 29,664,322 of NC_057409.1, read as the reverse complement.
GCACACATACGGATGAGACTGGTCCTGTTGATTCACAAATATCTCATTTTTGTGTCTTTGAACTTTTTTTTTACCAGCAAACTGAATTTGACTCAGACAGGGGTTTCCAAAGCGAGCCAATGCTTTCTGGGCCCCCCTGGCAGAGAACCTGGGTGGGGGCCGAGAATGGTGCAGCAGAGAGGAAGACGACAGCTGCAGCTGGGCAAACAGAGGCCGCGTTGTTCCCCCTGCAGCATTAGCGCTGCAGCCCGGGCCGGGTGCCTCCCTTAGAACGCGGCCAACGAGCTCACGGCGCCTCCATGCTCTGTGTACACAGGTGTCTTCCCTCCCCAGGGAAGCTCAGGCTTTGCAAACATGTGTGACCACATGCTTCCAGGAGACGGATGCTCACATCTGCAGGCTGCCAAGGGGAGAAACTGAGGCCCACAGTGGGGCAGGGAGGCTTTCGGGCTGAGCAAACCCAGGAGGGGAGCCAGAAGGGCAGGCAGGTGTTGAGTCCCCACTGGCCTCTCTGGTTACCAGGCTGCCTTTGTCTTGTCAGACCCGCTCTTGACAGGGATAAAACCTTTGGGTTTTTCACTTCCAGAGACCGCAGCAGCTTTCCATCTACCACTCGGAGCTGAAGCTGGAGCCCCGGGACTGTCTGGGGCGGGGGCTGGGCCAGCGACCCTCAGCCACACCTGTTAGGGCAGTCCTGCGAGCAGGGGCAGGAGATTGGGGGTGGGGGGAGGTCTGGAGCTTGGAAAACACTGTCACATACTTGAAAAATGTCTCCTGGCCCTCCTAATACCCATTCCTCTGTATTCATACCCTTCTCTTCTCCCTACCCCAGTATCTCCTGGAAAACAAATTGAGAAAAGCCAAAGGAGAAAACCAGCCTATTCATTTATTTCTGTCTTTTTTTTTTTTTTCAGTTGCCCAATTTCAGTTGCTCTCAGCTCCAATGCCCCAGATTCTTTAATGGATACATTGTAAGGAATTGAAAAGGGTGAAAGAACCAGAGAGGAAAAGAGATTAAAAAGACACATCACATTTTTAAAAATGGCCAAGACCAAATTGTGGTATGCAGGCAGGTTCACCTCGTGCTGAAGCTATAAAAGGATACAAGGGCGCATCACCATAAAAACTAGGAGAGAGGTCACTTTCGGGGCAGCAGAGAGTTGAGATTGAGACAGGACACGTGGAGGGGGCCAATTCTTTACCCTGCTGCCGATCACAGTACAGTGCACCTTATAATAATCCGTGAAGTTATACTTTGGTTTTGTGTGGTTTTCTGTACTTGTGTTTTATTTCACAACAAAGGGTTAAAATAATTGGTCTGATTCCCAGAAGCTGGACAACTGGATTCTTTGAGTTCTGGATCAATGTCACGTGCCTCTGTCCACTGACATGACTGTATCATTGGAGCAGCTCCTGTGGGGACCTCTAACCCTAAATTCAGGGGTTACCCCTATAAAAAGGGTATAAGTGGCATGGCAGAACAGAAGACAGGGCAGGTCTCCCTCTCCCTTTGAATTGGAAAGTGATCCGTGAATTTTCTTCTGTTTTGTCTGCTCTGAATCCAAGATGTTCAGAACACTCTCACTGATGTAGCTGACAGGTGACTGATCCAAAGACTTCTTTGCATGAATAAGATCAATGCTGGTGCCCACCTTCCTCTTATGAATCCTTTGGGGCTGTCTCTACCCACCTACCATCAGGCAAAAATGTGTCCTTCTGTTGTCTCTTGAAGGACTAAAATGGTCACAGAGATTGCCTGAGATTCCACTCTGATTAACACACATCCTAGGACCTAACTCTTCTGAGCAAGAGATCCATCAGCGCTAGCAAGGCCATCAGAGACACTCAAATATTATCCTGGTGCCTCCAAGTGCATGCATACAATTGTGTGCATGGCTGTTTAGAATAAGACAGCAAGTTGCTAGGCAATGCATTTCCAGAAAGGAGAGTGTGAAGAAAAAAAAAAAAAAACAGATGACAGGGATGAGATTCAAAGCCTGTTAAAACAAGAGCCTTTGGGTCCAGTTCATTTTGGTTTGATGGGAGTGTCACGGGGATGTCAGGGCTCGCTCAGCTCAGGCATGAGTTTCCAGTCCTGCCTTCCAGCTCCTCACCCTCTGTCTTATGTGGTGGGGAAAGCTGAGATGAAATATGGCTCTCTGGAGGGCCATGCCTTTGTGAAAGGCTATTACAGCTGTAACGAAACTTTTGTAATCTGCACTGTATCCCATTACATCTCCAGGCTCCTTGGGTCCCTTCCCAGCCTCAAGGAAAACACACACACCCTCTTTTTCTTTCTTTATTTCTCTTTTGCTCCCTCCCTAATTTCTACTTTCTGAAAGGTCATCACAGTTGTTCTTTTCACATAGTTTTTTTCCTCTAACATCTGATGGAAATTGGCCTGAGATAGGTAGCAAGGCTAGGTGGTATCTGCTTTAGGATTTGTCCAATTATTGAGGGAGATGTGCAGATCACAGTATGTGGTTGTCACTACAGTATGCTGTAAAGAGGCTTCTGTAAGCCTTCTTGTCCTTGGATGATTGCTTGCTGCCTGATAATGAGAACTGGCCCTTGATGGGCGCCTAGGGGTTGTCTTACCCACTTCATGCTTACTTTGGGGGAACAGTCTGGCTTTATAGTAAAAGAAATGAGCTGGAACAAGAATACCTGAATTCCTGCCCTAGCTCCACCAGTTCTGTGTGACCTTTGGAAATGCATTTTATTTCACAATTTACTTACCTGCAAAACAAGGTTACTGATATTTACCTCACTACGTGAGGTCCAAGAAGATGATCCATGTCTAGAGCTGTAGACAGGGCACCTATTGGGAGACCTTTGATAGTTGTTTCTTCCTTTTTATTTTGGTGTGATCTGAGTTCTTGTGTGATGTACAGAACATAGTGGGTAGAGCTTCCTTTTCTGAAAACTCAGGGGAATAAAGCTGGGATTGGGGTGCAGATGGAGAAAAATGGGGGTGAGTTTTGAGTTGAGGAACTTGAAAAAGTGGGAGGAGAAATAAAGGGCATAGGGGGCTCTTATAGCTTCAGATGTTCAAGGAAGATAGAGAACTCAGATGGGCTAAAGATTCTGGGTGATCTTAGAGGGCTAGGATGGATACCTGCCCCTAAACAGCTCTTGGGGCTGGATTCATGAGCCAGGTAGCTTTACCTCCTCCTAAAAACACAATCTCCCAGGTGAGATGTGTGTAGCTCCTGAGAGCAAGTGTCTTAGTAATTAGAATCTAAATCTATAGAAGTCACAAACAGATCAAGAGTCACTTGTTTGTATCAAGAAGAGACAGGATTAGTTAGCTTGAACTAATGATTCTGAACTCTGAGTTTCTCATTGTCCCTTATTCTAAGATAGTCAAAATATTTGGTAGACAAGATGACTGGCATGGAATTTCTGTGACACAAAAGCCAAAGTCATGAAGCTAGGCAGATCTGAGTCCCAATATCTGCTCCTTGGCCTCTGGTTGTATTAACTGAACTTACTTCTTACACCCTCTGAAGCAGTTTATTCATTTATAAAAGGGGTATTGTGTCTAGTCAATGGAGTTGTTATGAGAGTTAAATTGAATACAGTGCCTCAAAACTTCTATCAGAGTACTTAGCCCGTAGCAGTACTCAACATGCCTGTTAAAGGAACAATGAGGGGAAAATGAGTTTTCCGTTGATAATTGCATTATTCACTTTTGAATTTATTCTCCTTTTCTTTTCCTTTCCCCTTTCCTCCCCCACCATCATTTCTTTCTTTTCCTCTTCCTTACATTTTGAATCCTCAGGACTATCTCCCCTGCATCATGTAAGGCTCTTTGCCTGTCTTTAACTACCTCATTCATTTGTCAGTATTTCTTGGTATAAGCCATGAAGGGCTGGAAGAGGTACTTACATCTGGCCCATCTGTATAGAAAACATCATTATAAACAGATAAAGAAGTGGCTGCCCTGTTCCACATATGCCTCCTTGGACAGGTTTCTAGGGATAGCTCTGGTTCTCAGTACAGTTCCCTGACTTCTTTGCCAGTGCTTGTGTGTGATGCTCATGTGATGGAGTGTGGAGAGATTGTGTGGTGAAGAACCAGAGCCATAAGAAGGGGGAGAAATGAACTTATCCCCTGGAGGCCATGTGGCACTTTAGAGAAAGAACAGACATGGCCACAAAGAAACATCACACTGCTCTTTGCTGGTAGCCGTCTCCATCTGTCAAACCATATTTGTTTGGCAACTTAAAAATGGAGGAGGCAACTGAGGAGAAGAGAAGCAGGACGTGCTGTCTTCTTGCGCAATGTCAGAGAGATTATGGGAGGGAATGAGAAATTCCATTTTATACCTAGAGATGCAACAAGGAGAAGGCTCCATGCATCCTGGAAACATCCACTAGCATTGTAAGTTATCATCCACCCTTGTCTATCAACGTTAATGAAATTGGGCTGGGGAGGAGTGAAGAATATGATGCATGGGTAACTCAAAAAGCCTTTTCTTTTGGATTTGCAATGATATATCTTCTTGTGCGGCCCACAAGTATACCTCTTCATCATACTTAATTGCAGCTTAAATAAAAAATTATCTTTCTGAGGGCTGAGGACTCTCCAAGGCAGATGGATTGTTTTATGGCCAGAAGATAGAATAACCAAAGTTATTTCCTAAGTTTCAAGAAGTATTGTACAAATATGAGGCTGGAGCACTGATCATTATGATATCTAGGGACAACAATGATTGGTCTTCCAACCAAATTTTGATGCCTCTGAAAAATTATCAAGGAAAGGACTGTATAATCTGTAAAAACAAACAAACAAACAAAAAAACAGAGCTATCACTCATCCCAGCAGATGGTTCTTCATTTTATCCTACACTTACGACTTTATTTTTCAGGTACAACTAAGAATAACAAGGGGGAATTATCTTTTCCGCTGTCAATTTCTAGCATCTCTCGTGGCATTCTTGTCCCCTAGGACAAGATACAATAACACTCACACACACACACACACACACATAGACTCTTTGTGTACAGCTAAAACTGATCATTGTTATTAAGGTTTGAGGAATTTAGGGGACATGACATGTATTTGCTGTTCTTGTTGCTTAGTTGCTAAATTGTGTTTGATCGTTTTCAACCTCATGGACTATAGCCCCCCAGGCTCTTCTGTCCATGGGATTTCCCAGGGAAGAATACTGGAGTGGGTTGCTGTTTCCTTCTCCAGGTGGTCTTCCTGACCCAGCGACTGAACCCATGTCTCTTGCTTGGCAGGCAGATTCTTTACCACTGAGCCACCTGGGAAGCCCAAAACACATATATAGTTGTGAAATAACAGCTAAGTTCCTATGTTCTTACTTATTCTTATCCAGTCTGCTGAGATTTATTATAAAACACTCCCCAAACTGCCAGACTTCCCTACATTTCATCAATCTTTCTTTGTCAGCCCTAATTTGATCTGTCTTTTTAAATGCCTTCCATCTTCACCAACTTTTGTGGCTCAGACGGTAAAGAATCTGCCTGCGGTGCAGGAGACCCAGGTTCCATTCCTGGGTTGGGAAGATCCCCTGGAGAAGGAAATGGCAACCCACACCAGTATTCTTGCCTGGAGAATTCCATGAACAGAAGAGCCTGACAGGCTATAGTCCATGGGGTCGCAAAGAGTCACACATGATTGAGAGACTATACTCACTTATTTACTTATGAAGTTTTTCCTAATTGTCTCTGAGTCCATTTTTTTGCCTTTTAATTGAGCTGGTATATTTTTGGAAAATAGCTCACTATACACCCGGTGTACTTGTGGGTTTAGTCCTAGGAAATCTTGGATCTATTAACTCTCTTCCCTTGTGCTCGATAGCAAAGATGTGCTGAGGAGGGGCAACATCAGGCTGCTAATGCTCTCTCCCTTTTGCCTGCCTGAAACTCTCTCATCACGTTTCTCCCCAGTCCTTACACTCTGGACCAACCACTCTGGAAACTCAAAGCCTAGGCTCTCTCATCTGTTTCTATTTCAAGGGGTTCCCACTGACTCATCCCCTATTTCTTTCTCTCCCATGACCCCCAGACACTACTCCAGACACTACTCCTCCATACTCTCCCACACCTTTGTCTAGCTGTAAATTTTCATCTCCTGGATTTCAGTATCCTGAACACTGTCACATATCCTTCCTGCCCCTCCTTTGGGACCATGCAGGGTGCACCTGCCTTTTCAGATCAACTCCTTCGTGGCTTTCATTGCATATAAAAGTTCTTAGTGCCTCACATTTTGCTTGGAATGCAGGCCGCTCTGGCCCCTCATCAGGAACCTCTCCCTGGCATCCCTTCAACACCAACATGACATTTTGAAGAGTGGGAGGTTTTATCCCCATAAAAGCACATCATTGTCATCATCGTAACAAGGGTGATAATGATAATAATAAGGTTATCAGCCAATATCTGAATATCAACTATGTGTCGAATGCTGTGCTGAAGGCTTTGTCTTACTATCTCATTTATCCTCACAATAAATTTATGAGGCAGGTACTCCTACAGGGGAGAAAGTTGAGGTTAATAGGGATTGAATGAATTGCTTAGGGTTTTCCAGCAAGTGGGAGAGGCTGAATATACATATGTAATTGTTCTCAGCCTATCTTCTCTGCCACGTTGCAGGGACTCCCAAAATGCAAAGTCCTCTCACACCTGAGGACAGCAGGCAGCCAGCCAGGGACATGGTGAAGAACCAGGGGCAACCAATACTGGAAAACATTATTCACGAGTTTTAAAGGAAAAGCCAAGGAGAGGCAGGACAGCAATGGTGAGGTAGCAGAGAACGCCAACCGGCAAGTGGCTTAGCTCAGCGTTTGCAACCATATTCTCTTCTGAGTGAATTGGCTTCTACTTGACCCTGGTGCTTGATGGAGCCCCTGTCGCCACCAGAGCTTTGTCTTTAGCTCTGAAGCACAGTTACCATTAGCAGTCCATCAGGCTGTGGTTAATTTGGCTGCCCTCTTTAAGCAAGGGGTTGTGCAAGAAGTGAAGAATTCTTTCCGCGGCAGCAGCTTGGGAGTGAGTGGTGAGAACCTTCCTTTGGAACACGTTTGACGTGCACAAGGCAGAAAGGAAGCTTTCATTTAAGCTGGGTTGGTTTTTAGGCAGAGCAAAGGGGCCGTGGTCAGAGACTCAGACCCTGTGTGTGGTCATTCAGTTCTGCTCTGTTCTGTGGCTGCAGGCCATGCTCTAAATTCTGGCCAGACATCTTGTAACGCACATGGCATGCTGTTATGGTCTCTGTGGGGAGGGGAGAATAAGGTGTGGATGAATCAGCTCAGTTCCAAACCCTTGAACAGAAGAGCAGCCCAGAATGCACATCCTGAAGGCATTGGAATAATGCGTAGGATCACACATAGCAGCATCTTTGTCCTGTGGGTTATTTCAGTTTGGAGGAAAATTTCCTTGAAGAATGGCACCAAGTCTTCAGTAGATCCTAAACATGGTTGGCTCTCTTCATTATGAGGAAAGTGAAATTGAAGTCCACGTAGATTAACTAATCTGTGCACCAAATATGAGACTTTTGGGTCTCTTGCATTTTGGCAGAAGTGCATCTATTCCATACAGATTTTGGCATCTTCCTATGGCAAGTTATCTTTAAACATGTCAAAAATCAACTGATAATAAATGTGGGGCTTGTTGATAATGTGGGGTCTCTTTCTGGATTCAACGCTCTATTCCATTGACCTCCTTGTCTGTCTTTGCATTAGCATTTTACTCTTTGTTACTGTAGCTTTATAATAAACTTTGAAATCAGACAGTATAAGTCCTTCAGCTTTGTTTCTCTTGTGCTGAGTTGTTTTGGCTCTTCTAGATCCCTTGTGTTCAGTTATGAAATTTAGAATCAATTTGTCAGTTTCTACCAGTAAAGCTGGCTTGGGTGTTGATTGGGATGATCTTGAATCCACTAATCAGCTTGGAGTTGACTTTATTTATGAGGTTTTTGCCATTAATTAGTGTCCTGGCATGGAGCTTCAGAATCCAGAGCACAAACATAGAGATATTCAGGACAATTCATTTTTATGCTGATTTAAAGCTAATAAACACACATACTTACATTGACTATAAGCCACCTGGAGTCAGGGTTATTGGGGCTTCAGTGAAAATAGGATTGCTTACATAAAGGGGATCTGTGATGACTGTGAGCACCTACTATGAGCTATGTTTGGAAAATATAAGCTGTATTTGTAAAAATATTTAATTTCCATAAGAAACCCATGAGGTAGTCATTACTCGCTCTACTTTTTAAAAAGAATTTTATTTTTTGGCCATGCCTTGTGGCATGCAGGATCTTAGTTTCCCAACCAGGGATTGAACCCACGCCTGCTGCAGTGGAAGCATGGAGTCAACCACTGGACTGCCAGAGAATTCCCTACCTGCTCTATTTTATATCTGGGGAAAGAGGCTGAACAATGAAGCCGAAGTCACACAGAAAATTAAGTGGTAAATGTGACATTTAAATCCAGGCTTATCTAATTGGAGAAGAAAATGGCAACTCACTCCAGTACTCTTGCCTGGAAAATCCCATGGACCGAGGAGCCTGGTAGGCTACAGTCTATGGGATCGCAAAGGGTCGGACATGACTGAGCGACTTCACTTTTTTTGTCTAATTCTGCTCTGAGGTACTTCTACCTCACAAGTCTTCACACAATGTCCAGCAGGCCCCAGGGGTCTGCCAGCACCTCTGAGCCCATGTGAGTGTGTAAGTGGGTGGTGAGAGGGAGGTGGGTTGGTTCTTGGTACTTTAGATGCTGTTTCAACCAGTTTTCCTTTTACCTATTTTACAGATTAGATTATGCTGGGGGGAAAAAAAGTGTTGTGCTGTTCCAGATTTGGAGAATTTATGGTTGCTGGGGACAAGGATGGGGAGGAGGAGTAGTGAGAGAGCTTAGGATGGACAGATACACACTGCTATGTTTAAAACTGATAACCATCAAAGACCTATTGTACAGCACACAGAACTCTGCTCAATTATTATGTGGATGGGAGGGGAGTTTTGGGAGAGAATGGACACAAGTATTTGTATGGCTGAGTCCCTTCGCGGTTCACCGGAAACTATCACAAAATTGCTTGTTAATCAACTATGTGCATGTTTGCTAAGTTGCTTCAGTCATGTCTCACTCTCTGACCCTGTGGACTGCGGCTCCCCAGGCTCCTCTGTCCATGGGATTCTCCAGGCAATAACACTGGAGTGGGTTGCGGTGCTGTCCTCCAGGGGAACTTCCTGACCCAAGGATGGAACCCGCGTCTCATACATCTAACCTGCATTGGCAGGCAGGTTCTTTACCACTAGCACCACCTGGGAAGCTGCAGTACAAGATAAAAAAGTTAAGTCGTGCTGTTGTTCAGCTAAGTTCAAGTAAGTGTGTAAATCACTTCATGCTGTCTTTCAAAATGAGATTTTTCTCTCCTCTTCTCAGTGATAGAGCTCTTGAAAGGTCTGGGGTAATGGTGAACTGTGTGAAGCTGTCCAGGGTTCAGGGCAGAACACAGGGCTGTTTTTCTATCAGTATTCCAATGTGTGATCCTCCAACTGCAGCGCTTATTGTCTAGCCTGGAAGCTGATGGTCCTCCAGTTCAGTGTCCATTCTGGCAGCTGGAACACAGCCCAGGTTGACTCAGTTTTGTGGGTGAGCCTGCTCTTCCCAGAGTTCACGGATGCTCGGGACTCCTCCAGCCCTCACGCCTCTGGAGTTTTGGTGACCTTCCTGCTTTCACAGATTGCTTCTCCTAGGTCCCCCCCCTTTCTCTGCTCTACATCAGCCTCACCCTTGGCAGCAAGGCCAAGAAATTCAGCCTTCTTCATCTTCTCTCTCTCAGAAACTGGAAAGGTTTTATGCTGAATTCCTGATGCCCTTGTCCTTGCCAAAACCCCAAAGCCCAGATCTGCCATGTGCCAACAGGACCGGGAGAGGTTGTTTGGACACATTCAGAAATGACCTTGAACCTTTGCTCAACACTCAGATGACAGGTTCTCTCCTTGCCCACCACACCCCAACACACATGCTTCTTGTCGAATCAGGAAGTATTTTATTGGTGTGTTTTTTTTTTTTTTCCCTTTTCACTTTCTCTACCACCCTTCTTCATGAACACTCCCCACTTATCCTTTCCCTATTACCTCTCTTCTGGAAAATTAATCAGAGAGCTACAATCCCAGGATAGGAAGGGGCCTTGGGAAGACATTTAATCCAGATTTTGCCTCCAGGCAGTGGCCATGCTAGCCTGGGTAAAGGGCTCTCTCTCTTCTGTCTTTAAACTCATCAGTTTCCACACCTTCTCATGTCAGCATCTCTGGGTTTAGCTCTTTGGGATCTTGTTTATTAGTTTCATTTCTTAAAAGGGTTACTTTCTTCCGTTCAGGGTTGTTTCATAGGGACCTACACTGTATATCTAATGTGTATAATACATATAATGTATGCCCATGATAGATGCTGTTATGACTTGGCCAAAAATGTTGAGCTTTCTTCAAGCAGATGTTTGCCTAAAATCCCTTTTCTTGGTTCAGTCAGGATTTCTGGGGAGTCATATATGATCATGGGCCTCCATGGGTAAAGACTGGATGTTTTCTGGACCACTGTGGTGGTCCAGTAGTGTAGTTGCTTGAACTGGAGGAGTCTTTGTCTATAACGAGAGGCAAAGTGTAGATGTAAAGTGAGGGGTGATATTAATCTGTAATGGTGTCAACCCAGATGCAAAAAGATTTAGAGGCTTGCAACCTGTACCCTGGTGCTTCAGGTCTAAATCCAACTATTGTGGAACAAAATGATTCATATCAATTGTCTGATTGACTGATTTTGGCTTCAAGAGTACAGATTGGCTCTGTGCATTAGACAATTGCATAATTCTCTGCTGTGCTGAGGACAGACTTCCCAGAGCACAGACATGAGCAATTACACATGCTCCTTTTTCCAGGGACTTACGTGAACAGAAGAGTCAACTCCTCCATTTTCCTTAACTTGGGTATCATTTCGAAAATGCCTCTTCTTCTTTTCTTTCACTTACATTTTACATCCTGCCTATCTACCTTCTCCTCTCACTTCAAAGTCCCAGACTTATCCCCGGACTGTTCTCTGTCCCCTTTTCAGGAAGGCTTCCCCTTTCTCCCTAAAGGACAGGAGAGGACACCTCTCCAACAGAGTGCTGTAAAGACATGGCTTCCCACTTGTGATCTGTCCCTTTCATCATCTGCTGAAAAGTTGAGACCCTTTGGCAAAGTAAGCCACACCACAGCCTCCTTCCCCCGGAGTTTGAGATGGGTGCTCACTAAGGGTCCAGAGATGTGCATTGTTTCAGGAAGAGGGGCTGGGAAGTTGGAGTCTTTAGTAGAAGCAGAATTATTCTCACCACACGTGGTAAAAGAGAGAGAGGGCACAAATGGGGAGCATTCCTGGCCCTCTGGAAAAGGCAAGTGAAGCAAGTGGGTACATTTAAAGGGGTGGGGCAGCGCAGTAGGAGACGTTCAGAAGCTATCATGACTCCAAACAAGATTGTAAACAAACGAAGACACAACACTGCATTTATTCACATATAAACTGTCATTCTTTGTTGACTTATTTGGCTGCTTCCAGTTTTCACTGTGGCTAAGACACGGGCTCCAGAGCACGCTGCTTAGTTGCTCCACGGCATGTGGGATCCTAGATCCCCGACCCGGGATCGAACAAGCGTCCTCTGTGTTGCAGGGTGAATTCTTAACCCCTGGACCACCAGAGGAGACCCTCAAACAAGGTTTTTATTTCAGATGTTACCCTCCAAGAGAAGAAGGTCTTGTGTGTAAAAAGGAAGGATTCTGTCAAATTTTGACAACGTAAATATTTGGCAAATGAAGTTGCTTCCCTGGTCCTGTCTCAGCCTGCCATGTAATTACGCAGAACCAGAATCCCATCGACTAACGACCCCAAGCAGTCCCAGTATCCCTCTTCCCTTTAAGCCCCAAGTCCAAAGGCACTGGACGGTACTGCAGTAGGTGAGGGCTGTGAACTGATGGGCAAAGCAGGCAGAGGAGAGTCCGTTCGCTGGGGGGAGAGTCATGTTCACTCCCTCACCCTGATGTTTCAGACATGGGGCCTGGGGTTCCTGGGGGTGTTTCTCACTGGGCTGTCACTTTCCCGTGTGAAAGGTGTTTTGCTTTTCTTCATTTGTACAACTTGTTTCCCCTTAACCTCTGCTGTGTGGGGATAGGAAGCTCTGTATAGACTAAACAGTTTGAGATTCCACAAAATTCTGTTTTCTGTTTCTCAAGCCCTGGGTCCACGCTCCACAGTTTCCCAGGCCATTCTCCGGTGCCTTGGAAACTCTCACGGGGCCCTTGACCTGTTCTCTGTAGCTGCTGTGGATAGAGGCAAGAATCCTAGAGAACGTCTCAGGTTACAGCGCTCGTTACTCATCACTGCTTGACTTCACTTCCATTCCAATAAAAATGAAAGTCTTTGCCATTTGCACTGTCCCCTCCTCCCAAAGTCCTCATGTTAATTACCCTGCAACACAGAAGGAAGTGGCACATCTGAGAACCTTGCGCTGTTTTATTGGTCCACATACCTGCACACTCAAAGGCCTCATGCAGGTACTGCTTTGCCATAGTAGGAATTCAAGAAATATCTGTTGAATTGAATTCCTCCTATGTTGGAAAGTTGTTTTATTCCTGCTGGATGCTCACACCACTTAAACCCACGTGGTATTAGAGATGAAAGAGAGAACTACCCTCTAACGCTTTCATTTTACATATAAGAAATCAAAGGCTTAGAAGGAGGAAGTGATTGGCTGGGATTTGACAGTTATTGTCAGAATTGAACCCAGCCCTAGGGTCTCTCCTCTAGAGTTAAAATCCAAGCCTCTGCTTGCTGCCCTATGGCACAAAGCCCCCTTGATCTCGCAGCAGGAGAGGGAAAGTTAGGCTGTTGAGAAATGATCCTAAGCAGGTCAGACATCAATCCGGTCCTTTCTGCTGCTGTTTTTTTGAGTAAGGGTCAACCACTAACTCCTGGGAAGAGTAACATAACCTGGGGAAGGAGGAGAGACATTCTCTCCTGGAGATGGGACCTTTTGGGCTTGGGATCTGCTGGCTTCCACTCCTTGGGTGGGATTTTATATCCAGTACACCCAGCCAACTGCTGTAAAGTTTGCAATGACTTTTATCACCTGACTTCCTTTTGCTTTACAGCAGGTATGAATTACACATGGGTCCCTTAGTAGAGTGGTTTAATCCAAACCAGGGGGCCTGACTAAATGGTCCCTTCCTCCACTTCAGTGTCCATCTGGATCATAGGCTTCTCTGGGCAACAGCCTAGCTGTGTACTGTTCTTTCTATTCTTTTGACCTAGGTTGTTGTGGTCAAGTTCAAGGCTCAACTGCTTTCTCAGGGTGCTCTTGTGGGGGGAGAAAGCAAGATTAAGGGAAAGTCTGTTCCCTTCTCAGACACCAGAAGTCTTAAATACACATCAAAGTCCCCAGGGGACCTGCCTAAAGGAAGGGTGCTTAGCCCCATCCCACAGACAGTGTGACTCAGCAAGTCTAGGCTCACCCAGGAATCTGCTTGTTTAAGACTCTGCAGCTGATTCTGGGGGAGGTGGCCCGTGGAGGACAGGTTGAGAAATCCCACACTCTCACCATTGACCTCTGCCTGCAGGAACACAAGGAGACTGCTCTTCTGGGCCCTTCATTAAAACCTCAGCAGAGTTGTGTCCCCTGAGCAAACTGACTGTGACTTGAGAAGCAGGTGGCGGGGTGCAGTGGCAGGAGCATGGACCTAGGGCTGCAGTAGGGTTGAATTCTGAATCTGCCACTTACTAGCTGGGTGACCCGGGGCAAGTTATTAAACCTCCTTGTGCTTCGACTGCTTCATCTATAAAATGGGGATATGAATATTGTCTACCATATGGGTTTGTTATGAGGATTGACTGAGTGAATATTTTTAGAGTATCTAGAGTGATGCCTTTCAGTTTCAAGTGCTTTTAGGTATAGCTATTATATTAGTATAGCTATTATACTATCATTATAAGCTATAGAAGTCAGGACAGGAAATGACTTGCTGAAGGCCACAGAGCTGGTCAGTAGCATGGCCAGAATGAAATGAGGCTCTTTTCACTCCCAGATAAACTGTCTTTCTTTTCTCCAAACTGCCTGCCTATCCTTTCTTTCTTCTTGCTACAAAAGTTCCAATTCTTGTTTTAGAACTGGCTACATTGAGCAACAACAATGACATTTTCCTTATAAAAACTCCAGCTGGATTGGAAGATAACTGTTAAGTCACTTTTCCTTCTTCCTTGACCTCTACCCTAGTTAGCCACCATCTCAAGTTCTTACTACCCCAACCCTGGTCTGATCATTCTGTTCATATTCCAGTGTCTATGCAGGAAAGTGTTAGCAAAGGCTTACAGTGTGGGTCGAGGTGGCACATCAGTGGGCTTTGGAGCTATAGGTCCCCTGTTTTTGGCACCTGCTGCATTTTATCCCCACCTGCTGCACCATTAACTCACAACCTTGTATGACTTTAGCAGAAGGAGTCCCCAGTCTTCTGTAAAAAGCACATATGTCTTTTCCAGGTTACATTGGATATCGTGAAAATACACAGTATCTGTATCTGGAAGCCATTTGACAACTTACTTCCTCAGTTGCCTGCTTTTTATAACTTACCTAAAGCAATGTATGTCAGAATGATCTGGAGCTTTGGGCTAGAGAACTGAATAGTCTCCTAAGGGGTGGAGGAGGGTGTGTTAATTTCCCCTCTACCTGGCCCATCCCCTTGGCTTTGCTGCTGCTCTTTGAGTGATGTGGGACTGAAAGGATTGATCTGAAGACAAAATAGAGGAGGCAGCGTCTATCCATCTCACTTTCTTTCCTAAACATTGTCTTCTGAATTCATTTACTTTCCTCTGGTTTCCTTCTTCAACTTCTTTTGTTTAACAAATGAGTTTCTGCTAGGCTAAACCTCTTATGCAGTGCTTTCCTTCATAAAGTAGCCTTTCTTAGAAAAGTACCACTGCCATGCAGTAGAGTGCTGGGGGTTCCATGAGCCATGGTAATTTGGTCCTTGACCTGAGGTTCATCTCAATCAATGGTCTAGATGTGCATGAATATAAAGGAAATGTGCAAATAATAGACTTTTAAAACTTGAACACAAAATTCTACAAGGCTGGAAAGTTTCAGTAGACTTGGAAGAGTTAAGTCAAAATGACACAATGTCAACATTTGGTGAATGAAATTATTATCTCCCAAAATAGATGCTTAATAATGTTGAAATGGGCCTAGAGGGCAGAGTTAGGGTAATTGTTCAGACACTTAGGCCCAAGGCAGGATGCTTTTAAGTAATCATCCACATGTCCAAAGGCTTAAACCCAAGAGCATTGGGTGGGACCATTCTGTAAGCAAAGATTTAGCTAAGAAAACAACTTTTAAAATTAAGGTTCAAAAGACAAGATCAACAACAGGTGTTCCCTGCTCTCTGTTGTGGGTATGTTCTTGAAAAGTTGGGTGCCAACATTTTTTTCCCGATTAATCTAATCATAGTCTAAATATGAGAGGGAGGTTGGGTATTTAAAGAAACCATGTAGTTGATTACATTGTAAGGTCCCTTTAGAGTTTTAAAGATTGTTTTTCTTTTTGAAGATAGGTGTTTTAGATGTAATCTCTTGGAAGTAGAAACATATCATGTTCATGTATATCGCCTACAGGTAAAGGATTTATGAGTTAGTCACAGGAACCTGGGGCTTTGGGAATTTTATATTTATCAAATATTTTATATCTTTTTTTTTTATTATTATTCTGATGATGGGACAGTAACTTTTTTGGAGGTAAAGAAATGGTGATCTTTCACTTCTCCCTGATATCCACAGGCCATGCCACCCTCACTCTCTCTTTTCGGTAGAAAAGATAAATTGTCTTTCTTTTCTCCAGACTGCCTGCCTATCCTTTTCTTTTCTTTTCTTTTCCCATCCTTACCCCCACCACAATGAAACTGATCCTTCTTTCTTACTTTTATGACCTTTCTCCAAATGCTAGTGTCTCTATGCTAGAACAATTTGATGCTTTGGACTAAAGAACTAAATATTCTCCAAAGGAAGTGGGTAGGTGGTCAAACAACTCAGAGATAATCCTAGGACCCTATCTAAGGCTGCCCAATATGTTAGCACTAGCCTCATGTGACTATTCAGCACTTGAAATGTGGTGAACGAAACTGAGGACTAAGTTTTTAATTTAATTTAAGTTTTAAAAACAGACATGCCTTTCAATTATTGGAGAACGTTTAAGAATGCTAGAAACAACCTGATTATGCTTCAACTGTGAGTTTTATGAGATCTAAATATATATCAAGTATTTCTAAAAAAGTTTCTAGCGTTTGAATGGAGAGGTTCTGTAAATAGAATATACACACAAGATCTTGACGATTAGTAAGAAAAGGGAAAGGTAAAACAGTTCATTAATAATTTCTTGTATTGCTTACATGCTGAAATAATATTTTGGAAATATTGAGTGAAATAAACTATGTTATTAGAGTTAATTTCACATTTTCCTTTTTCTTTCCTTTTTTTTAATGTAGCTACTCAAATGTTGACAATTACAAATGTGGCTCATACTTTTTCTATTGAACTAAACTGGTCTAAGGTTACCAGTGTCTTTACTTTATGATTACTCCCTGGATTCAGCCAAATACCATCAGCTATACCTAGGACAGGGTTCAAGGGTTTTTATATCAAACTTCTTCAGCTGAACAAAAATCTGTTAACCTTCAGTTTTGTTCCTTGAGTTAGTTTCTGAATCTATGCTTGGATGACAATAGTGTGGGGATCTTTGAATTTTTTTTGCATGACTTTCTTTTCTTTGCAGCTCATGTGCCTTTTTTTTTTTTTTTTTTTTTAATACTGGAGTGGGTTGCCATCCCCTTCTCCAGGGGATCTTCCCAACCCAGGGATCTTTTGTATTGCAGGCAAATTCCTTATGTTTGAAGCACCAGGGGAGCCCTTAAAATAGCAAGACTTTCCAAAAATACTTAAATTAGAAAGATTTGAAAAGAATATCTGAAATTGTGACTTTGAATGTCTTATTTTCTGTGGGGTGACCTACTCAAGCACATTCGGCTCTGCAGCGGCACCTTCAGACCTCTTTTGATCAGGACTCTCTATTATTTTACATCAGAAGTGACCAGGGTCGAAAAATACAGCCATGGACATAGTGACAGATCATTAGCAACTAGTTGGTTATTAATGAAAATTAGATGATGAACCACAAACCACATCAATCAGAAGATTACCTAGCCATATAGAACATGCAAGGTTTAAGAATGGCCAGAGTCTAGGTTAGGAGTAAGGAGTAAGGAGGCTGGGACTCTACTATGGATCCATTCCAAGTCACTGGGGGAATCATACCTCAATCCCCCAGCCCCAACCATGGATACCAAAATCCACGCATACTCAAGTCCCTTACTCAAAATGGCATAGAAGTTGGCCTTATCAGAGAAGGCAATGGCAACCCACTCCAGTGCTCTTGCCTGGAAAATCCCATGGACGGATGAGCCTGGTGGGCTGCAGTCCATGGGGTCGCTAAGAGTCAGACACGACTGAGCGACTTCACTTTCACTTTTCACTTTCACGCATTGGAGAAGGAAATGGCAACCCACTCCAGTGTTCTTGCCTGGAGAATCCCAGGGACGGGGGTGCCTGGTGGGCTGCCGTCTATGGGGTCGCACAGAGTCGGACACGACTGAAGCGACTTAGCAGCAGCAGCAGCAGCAGTTGGCCCTATACATCTGTGAGTTGGCTGAATGACAGATGCAAAGCCTCTAGATATGGAGGGTCAGCTATACTAATTTTTGTTCTCAGCATCCAGTTTTAGGGCATAAAAAGCATCTCAATGGTATTTCAGTTTGCTGCTTTGTGATTATAAATAACATTAAACTTTTCCCTCATATGTTAATTGGCAACTTTCATTTTATCTCTTTGGCCACCTGATGTGAAGAGCTGACTCATTGGAAAAGACCCTGATGCTGGGAAAGATTGAGGGCAGGAGAAGGGGGCGACAGAGGATGAGATAGTTGGATGGCATCATCGACTCAGTGGCCGTGAGTTTGAGCAAGCTCCAGGAGATAGTGAAGGACAGGGAAGCCTGGCCTGCTGCAGTCCATGGAGTAGCAAAGAGTTGGACAGGACTCGACTGAGTGACTAAACAACAACGGTAACAATTTTATCTCTAATGAACTGACTGCATTCTTTGCCATGTTTCTTTGAGTATTTTTTGTCTTAATGAGAGCTCTTTGTATTTAAATATGTTAACCCTTTCTTGTCGCATATTTGCAATCTTTTCCTGCAATTTTTTTTTTCCGGTTTGTAAGTTACCTTTTAGTGTTGTGCGTAAATTACTTTTAACTTACAAAATAGGAACATTTTAAATGGTCATGCTTATCAATATTGTTTTAAAACCCCAGCTCCTTACTTTTGTGCTTTTAAAGCACCTTCTCCACTCATAATCAGATAATTTCGAATACAATCGTTATCTATTTTTCTTTTTAATCCATAGTGGGTTTTTTTGGTAAGTGGTGTAAAGTAAGAAACTTTTCCCCCTCTGTGCTATCAGTTGTCTCTCACAATGTTTATCAAATACACTATCCTATTCCTTCCAGTTTCCACACCCATTTAATCTAGTCCATTTTTTATATCATCAGAGGAATTTTTTATCAGAAAGTTAAATAACACAATTAAGCTGTATCAATCCAGCTTGAATTATGTGTGGCTGTTAGGATGGGTGGAAAGTATGATGAAATGGGGTGGAAGTAAAATGACATATCACTAATATAACCGATGCCAAAAATTTGGGTATAAACTGAAGAATTTAGTTAAATAATGGAATATTTAATATACTCAATTAGAAATTTGGTTCAGACTAGCTGACCAGTTAACTGGGTTTCATTTATAAACATTTACCTTAAAATCTGTAGGATCTAGAGCATTGCACACATAGTAGGTGAGTAAGACATCTCTGGGATTAAGAGGAATTTTCCATGTTGACCAGATGTTTATCACTGTTCGGGCAAATGGCCCAGGGAGTCTGGTTGTGGTTTGGGTTATTTCTTCCTGATGCAGTTGCTTTTCTTCTGGGTGGGCAGTGTGGGGACCAAGTAGTTTCAGTGGGCATACAATTAATATTCTGCAGGGAGAGGAAAGCCATTCTGCTTGGCTCACTGGGTCAACCACTCTCTTCACAAAGCAGGATGTCAGCTGCAGTTCTGACTGAAGTCAAAGTCCTTTGTAGGGGTCACTTGCTAACCATGGGTCACTACAAAACCTCCTGGACTCTTCCTTTTCAAGGAGGTAGGGCTCAGAATGACATCTGCTCATGGAAAAAGACATTCAAGTCATCCAAGTTCATTGTGTCTGAGCCACTGAGGGTGTACTCTGTGTTCTTTTGAGGTTAGAATTTGCTTTAATTAAGGAAATAAAATGAAACCTAACACACCCTGCTCTCCCCACACATGTTCTGAGGGGCTCCAGGAAAACCCCAGGACAAAAGGCAGCAGAGACTTCTCAGATGACTTGCTTAGTGTCAATTGGCCACCCTGCTGGTTCCTTCCCTGAGAATGTTCCTTCTCAGAGACTATTAATTTTATTTACTTTTTCAATCAACATTCTCGAGTGTGTTGATATCAGTCTTAAGTCCAGGTTGCATTATGTTTCTTCCCTGCTGAGGGGAGTAGAAAACTTGGAATTAGGAGAGTTGGGGTCGGTGGTGAAAACCACCTAGATCACGAAGCCTCTGGTTCAGAAGATACACATGACTTCTGTCTGCCTACTTCCTCCACTTGCCTCCACCTTCCCGTTTGTCACATTGTCCCTCCCTTCCCTTAAGACATAGTTCAAAACTTTTCCCAAGTTAACGCCAAGCAAGAGAATGTTCCATTTGTCTTTCTCCGGCTCACACCCTGCCTGACCCAACATCATATGGGAAAATCCAGACAAATTCCATCTATTTTGCTTAATGTCTTAAACTTTTCTTATTTTTCTCTGCATAAGCGCCTCGGCTGCAGGATTGACATAGAATCACCACTTTCAAACATACTTTAGCACCCAGCTGTGGTGATATTATAATTATTTCTTTTGGAAGTGTGTTAATTAAAAAAAAAAGTAGCAAAGAGACTCACCTGGTTGAGTAGGTTTGGTTACAAACTCACATAAAATCAAAAGGGTGATTTAGAAGACTTTCTCAAGTCCTGATGTGATGGAGGCTTTGAGTCATCGAACAATGAAGATTAATAAGAAGGATTGAAGGGAATTGGGGCTACATTGGGGATGCCTCCATGCTCCAACCCATCCCTATCTCCTAGCTCCCCATCTCCTAGCTCAGGATTTAATAGGGAAAAACTGAAATGTTCAGGATTCATTGGATCACAAGTAATAGATATCCAACTCAAGCTAGCTAAAGCCAGATAAGACATTTAATGGCCACTGAAACTGGAACGTCCAGGAAGAACTGGTTTTGGGCGCAGATGACTGTAGGTTTTCAACTTTCCTTCTCTTTGTTTTGCCTTCCTGTGTTTTGGCTCCTTTCTCAGGCAGACTTTATTCAAGTGAAGCCGTGGGTACCTTCCAGCAGCATCACCAGATAGCTTCAAAAACCCTAAGCAGAGAGAGAATGTCTCTTTGCCAAGAGGTTCAGAAAAAGTCCTGGGTGGGTGCGGGGGTGCTCTCAGTGGACCACCTTGGCTTGTGATGCCTCCTGTGATGTCATCACTGTAACCGGTGGAATAGGGTCTTTTTATTAGCCCAGTCTCATCAAGGTTTCCAACCCTAGAAAAGTGAAATTGTTAGCCGCTCAGTCCTGTCTTGACTCTTTGAGACCCCATGGACTGTAGCCCGCCAGGCTCCTCTGTTCATAGATTTTTCCAGGCAAGAATACTGGAGTAGATTGTCATTCCCTTCTCTAGGGGATCTTGGACCCAGGGATTGAAACTGCATCTCCTGCACTGCAGGCAGATTCTTTACCATCTGAGCCACCAGGGAAGCCCAGAACCAGGGTTTAAGAGCAGCCTCTTCCAAACCATATGATGACTCACCTAAGGGAAAAAAAAAAAAAAAAAATTGCTGTTCCCAGAGGGGAAGATGCCAGGCAGGCAGAGCAATCTATGTTCACTTCAACTGATGGTAGGTGGGCAGTGTGGGAAGATTTTTTTCATTCCACTCTGGGTGAGTCTGGGACCACTCTTTACCTTGGACACTAATTATGTCTCTGCTGCTGCTGCTGCTAAGTCACTTCGGTCGTGTCCAACTCTGTGCAACCCCACAAACGGCAGCCCACCAGGCTCCCCCATCCCTGGGATTCTCCAGGCAAGAACACTGGAGTGGGTTGCCATTTCCTCCTCCAATGTGTGAAAGTGAAGTCGCTCAGTCATGTCCAACTCTTAGCGACCCCATGGACTAAAGCCTGCCAGGCTCCTCCATCCATGGGATTTTCCAGACAAAAGAGTACTGGAGTGGGGTGCCATTGCCTTCTCCGAATTATGTCTTAGGAACATACAAATGACGTCATGGTGGTGCCATAAAAATATTGGGCTTTGGAAGAATATTGTCACATGGGATGCAGTTTGTCAGAATTCACACTTCTTCCTTTCCATGCCTCTGTCCTTTTCTGTCTATCCACAGATTATAACAGCCTTCCCTACTGTTCCTTCCTCCCCCTGTAGCCCATGAAGCATGTACCCAAGCCCAGAGAAGTTCAAATGAAGCATTTGGGGCTCCTGCTTATTGGGTCTGTATCTCCCCCACTGGGCAGCAGGATGTGTTAAATTCCGTAAGGTTGTCGTGTTTTCTGATACACTGCCTCCCTCTGGATACCCAACTGATGGCCTACTGGAGGGCATGGTCAGGCCCACTGGCTGGTCCCCTCTGCTTCATAGGGGTTCTCTGGATTATGTTCCTCACTATGAGACTCAGCATTAGGCTGTGAAAGAGTACTGCACTGGGAATTTTAAAATTTTGGTTCTGATCCTGGTTCAAAAATTAACTAGATGGGTGATTTTAGGAATGTCTCTGGGTGGATTTCTTTCTCTGTATTTGATTGTATCTTCTCCAGACTAACCAGTTTATCAGGATTCTTTACAGGCTAGCACTCACCTTGTCCAAGAATCTGCTATGTTAGCTTCCAGTTTTTGTTCAGAAAATTAGACAGAATAAAGCTTATCTCCTAAAATAATTTCCAGAGAGTCAGATGTAAGAGAATAGAATGAAGGAGAGAGGAGAAAGATTTGAAACCCAGTTCTTCCCCTGAATTGACATGGAGCTTAGGGCAAGCTCTGTGGGACTCACTTGTTGTATACCTGAAACTAACACAACATTGCTAATCAACTATACTCCAACATGAAATAAAAACTTAAAAAAGGAGGGGGATTACAGTCTGTCATAAGGATTAAATGGGTTACTCCTTAAAGAGTGCCTGGGATATAACATCAGCTATTGCTGTTGCTGTCATATAATATAATGTATAAAAATAAAGGAACCAAGATATATTTTAGGAGCTCATATTTGCTCACTACTTACCAGTGATAGGAGCTCATGTCTCATGAGGCAACAGGTCTAATTCATGGTAGATATTGTTATTATTATTACAACCTAATTATAATTGCCCTTATATTTGAAGATATCATCAGGCTTTCTCCTAAACATTTCTGTGTTCTTTGATTTCTTTCTTTTGCTCACATTATGAGACTGGCCACCCTCTATAGATATGTTCAGGCTTTTCAACCAGCCCCCTCCCCACCCTACCACCATCTCACCCAAGAGACACCTCTGACTTTAACACTAGGTGGAACTAGGCAGTGCTAAACCTAGCACTTCCCTCCAACATATAATAACACTTTTATTAGTGCTGCCCCTTTCTAGCAGCCAAGTCATGTTTTGAGCTCATATTGAGTTTGTAGCTAAGAAAGACTTGAGCTGTTTTTATATAAACCATTGGAAACTATTTTTAGAATTCGAATCCTCTCTGTCTTACCTAATCAATGTTACCTTTTGGGATAAATGTTGGAGAACTTTCAAACCCAGAATGAGGAAATTCTGACTCTAGGCATTTGATGTCAGTTACCGCATTCTATTTATTTATATTTTTTAAAAGGAATTGAGTGGGAGCAGTGAGGCAGTGAGCATCATGCTGAACAGATTAGTTATGTTGTGATCTGAGGTTTTGTCCTGGTCTGCATCATGCAGGAGTCACTGGCCAGTATCAACCAGGTTTTTCAGTCTGTAAAGCTGGGAGACAGTTGCTTATAATATTGGTGTTTGTTAGAAACACAGCAAGTACCCTATGCTCATCCCATGGTTAAGGATTGCTGAATCATTATGGGAAATGAGAGAAATGCCCAAACAATCAAGATAGAGAAATATTTTATCAATTTTTAAAACAAAAACAAAATAGATTCCAGAAATCAAAAGGTAAAATGTTGATATTAACAACATATACTTTGAATTTATTTTCCAGAAACCAAACAAGAAATTGATGAGTGTTGACATTAGTAATTGGGAGCCAGATCACTGGGAGCCAGATGTAGTCACTGGCTTGTGGTCAACTATATTAATTGTCAAAATTGAGTTTCTATGGTTCAATTGAAAAAAAAGATTTCTCTGAATTTAGATATTCTTCCATGCTTAAAAGGACTGAAGTATACAGCTAAATACTAACTGTTCTTTGTGTGTGTGTGTCTTAGCAGCTCAGTCATGTCCAATTCTGCAACCTGACGGACTGTAGCTCACTAGGCTCCTCTGTCCATGGGAAGAATACTGGAGTGAGCAGCCATTCCCTTCTCCATGGTACCTTCCTGACCCAGGGATCAAACCTGGGTCTTCTACACTGCAGGCAGATTCTTTACCATCTGAGCCACCAGGGAAGCCCCAACTGTTCTTTATGTACATACAAAAAAAGACTATATAAGGATTTTATTATGCAACTCATATATCTCCATTGTATCCAGTACAATAGAACGGAATTCGTAGACACACACACATATAGATATACAAAGCATCTATACATTTATAATATGCATGTATGCATGCATGGGAATATAAAGCAAAGTATCTATATTAAATTATGATAAAGACTTATTGCCCTACTGTTGATGATATTCTTGTAATCTATCTGTAATTTACTAAAACACACGTGCTGGTCTGACTAGGGTTTTCTCAGTGACTAACATCTGGCTCCCAGTGATTATCAATTACTTACATCAACACTCATCAATTTCTTGTTTGGTTTCTAGAAAATAAATTCAAAGTATAAGTTGTTAGTGTCAAACTTCTCCCTTTTGATTTCTGGAATCTATTTTGTTTTTGTTTTAAAAATTGATAAAATATTTCTCTATCTTGATTGTTTGGGTATTTCTCTCATTTTCCACAATGATTCAGCAAGCCTTAAGCTTGGGATGAACATATTTCTCATCTCCTTTTCTGTTAGCTTGCGCTGTTAGTTCTCAGTCCTGGAGGCCTCCCCTTGCACTAGCTCTGCTCCAGCTCTTGGATCCCTGAGGACTGAAGCTGAATGCACCCCACTGCCCAGCCCCAGCTGGAGCCCCTGTGCTCGTGGATCCCTCCTTCACCCAGTCCTTGTGAACACTCTGACACACGTAATCCTTCCTGCCTCAAACTCCTTACCCCAGCCCCTTCCTGGGTCAGCCTTGGTAGATTACATCATCTGCTACTTGACGGTGGTGATGGAGGTCCATCGCCCCACACTGCTTCGGTCCCCTCCCCTCCACTGCTCTGTAATCATTGTTATAAGAAAGAGAGACAAAAAGAGAACCTTGTGGGCCCCATTCTTCTGAACCTCAACCAGGCAGGTATCTTCAGCATGTGGGCCCTTGTCCAACATTACCATCCTAGATGCTACCTCCCACCTGAGTTCCCAAGGGCCTAGAACCAGGAACTGCTGACATCTATAACCAAGGCTCACACCTTTACACTCCGGCCTGGAAAGGAAGTGTGTTTTTCTCTGGTCATTTAATTATTGAAAACTTACATCAATTTTTACATGTAAAATCAGAAGTATTCAGGTAGATAAGTTCCCTGGTCTTTAGTTCTTTTTGTTGTTGTTCAATCACTAAGTTGTGTCCAACTCCTTGCAAGCCCATGAACTGCAGCAAGCCAGGCTTCCCTGTCCTTCACTATCTCCCTGAATTTACTCAAACTCATATCCATTGAGTTAGTGATGCCATCCAACCATCTCATCCTGTACCCCCCTCTTCTCCTCCTGACCTCAATCTGTCCCAGCATTAGAGTCTTTTCCACTGAGTTGGCTCTTCTTATCAGGTGACCAAAGTATTAGAGCTTCAGCATCAGCATCAGTCCTTCCAGTGGATGTTCAGGGTTGATTTCCTTTAGGACTGACTGGTTTGATCCCCTTGCGAGCTTTTTCCATTCATGCTTAGTGGTTGTGGCTCTCGGGCCTAGTTGCTCCACCGTATGTGGGATCTTCCCAGACCAGGTGTCTGGTAACTGGTGTCCCCTGCATTAGCAGGCAGATTCTTAATGACTGGACTACCTGGAAAGTCCCTAATTCTTTTTTTAAATCTTCCTTTAAGTAATTGTCTGTGTTCTCAAAAACAATTTGTTAGTTATAGACATAAGATGACCTAATTGAAACCATATATGGAAAATGGAAGATCCACTCAAATGAATTAATTAAAATGGCAGGACAAAGTCCAAGGCCTGGGTTCAATTTCTTTGGTGTAAAGACTCTCAAAGTAAGGGGACTATTACAGGTGCACATGGAAGATCTTAGCTAGAGAAAATATATGGTTTGTTCTTAGAAAAAATCAGAGGGGTAGGTGAGTACTTTTGGCTGTATTAGTTAAGCACGCAGTTTTAGATAGTGACAATTTATGTTAAGGAATGACACAGAAGGAATATGAGAAAGAATCTGAGAAATAAAGGAAGAAAAAGACGGAGGACAAGGAGAAAGAAAATATTCAGAATACGATGAATTAGAAAAGGAGAAGAAAAAGAAAGTGGTTATAATTCCACATTCCAAGGAACATACTAGAGAAAAGAAATCTAGGTGAGGTGGATGGTTTCCTTTTTTTTTTTTTCCATTTGTTTAGGCTCATGGCCTGATTTCACTCTGGCTTTCATTGTATACATGGGCCAAGGCAAGTTTTCCAGACCGGTCAAGCTTCTCCCTGACCTGCTGGAATGTCATTCTTGGATGTCATGGAAAGGAGTGTCTTGGCTCCTATATCCCTGGCTGAATGGGTCACAGTATTAATCAACCCACAGATAGGCATTTGACTCTGCTGGAGATAGAATACAAGTGAAGTCCTTTTCCTTCATGGGACTTCTTAGCTGGATGAAGAAATAAAACATGTGGGCAAAAATACATAAAACCTTCAAGCTATGTGTACTGAGTACCCCAAAGGTGACAGTAAAAGCAAGAGCCCAGCTATGCAGGTGAGCAGGAGCCAGGTGGTATCTTATGCAGGTGATGAAGATGAAAGCACATAGAGGTCAGGGTCAAGATGCACAGGTATAAATCATGGTCCTGCCATTTGCCTGTTATGTGACCTCAGTCATGTTGTTTCATCCCATTAAAGCTCAGTTTTCAGGTGTAAAATGGTACCTATACAGCTGTCCATGCTTTTCCAAAGTTCACTTCATGCAACCTTGCTTTTACAAAAGGCCTACATTAGTACCTGGTTTTGCTAACCAAAATAAATCAAAGAGGATTTTTCACTTTTATGAATAAAAGCAAAAAGTGACAATAGTGTTGATTGCTCTTTTTCTTTTTGTTTGCTTGTTTTTGTAAGCAGCATGTGTCCTGAGCAGGAGAGCAAGCAGCTCTGCCACGCTCCTTCGCTAGAACAAGAACCTGACTGAGCATCTCAGCATCAAGCCTCCATAGCTCTGAATTGGGTCTGTGAGCATCTGTGCTTTGTCTGGATTTATTTTGTGCTATGCTGTGCTTATTTGTGTCCGACTCTTTGTGACCCCATTGATAGTAGCCCATGAGGTTCCTCTGTCCATGGGAATTTTCAGGCAAGAATACTGGAGTGGGTTGCCAATTTCTCCTCCAGGGCCCGACCCAGGGATCGAACCCACATCTCCTGCATTGGCAAACGGACTCTTTACCACTGAGCCACCTGGGAAGCCCGTTATTTTGTGCATCCACTAGCAAAATGTATCCGAATGTAATTACTTTGTTTAATGCCATTTCATAGTAACGGTCTACTTTTGGATAGAGGGGGAAATCTGTAACGTGCACTTTATAAAACACCTTTCAAATGCATCTTGATTAATCCTCTTGGCAGGTATCTAAAGTGTGAAGACCTCTTGGAAGGTCTCTAAAGTGTACAAATTTAACTCTCCTTTTCACTGTATTGGAACTTAGCTGGAGACTATTCTCAGAAGAGACTCCTCAGGGAGATAGGGCTTTCCTGCCTTGTGTCCAGAAAAAGCAGCCGATACTGATGGAGGCAAGCATTTCCATCAGACTGGGAGAGGCAAGAAAAGGTCACTAGAAGTCTAGATTCCGCTGGAATCTTCTGGCGTCTTGTCCCACTTTAGTTCTTTTCTGACCCTCCCAGATGTACAGATGTGCAGAGGTACAGACTGAAGGGATGAGCCAAGATGAAGTCAGTTCAGCTGGCTCAGCCCATGAGAAGCATTCTCACTCCAAAGTAAAGGTCTCTGTCAGGAATTTTCTTTCACTTACTCACCCTGGTGTCTTGACCTTGGAATAGGGGCTGTAACTTGAAGAGTCCAAGGCCTGGGTTCAATTTCTTTGGTGTGAAGACTCATAAAGTAAGGGGACTATTACAGGTACACATGGAAAATCTCAACAAGAGAAAATATATGGTCTTGGTCCTAGAAAGAAGAGGGCATATACCCCTCACCAAATTAAATGTTTTCTTCTATACCTTTCCTTCCATACCTGTGAGCTTCTTCCTCCCTTGCTGCCCTTCATGTGTCCTCGGCTGATTCTGAGGATGGCTCAGCGGGTAAAAGAATCAGCAATGCAAGCGACACAGGAGATGCAGGTTTGATCCCTCAATCAGGAAGATCCCCTGGAGAAGGAAATGGCAACCTACTCCAGTATTCTTGCCTGTGAAATCCCATGGACAGAGGGGCCTGGCTGGCTACAATCCATGGGATCTCAAAGAGGCAGACACGACTGAGCAACGAAGCACGTTGTGTCCTGAGGAAATCTTTCTCAGGCAATTCAAGGTCCTGACCTGTCACCTTTCCACTCTCCAGGCCCAAACTTCCTCAGAAACTCAAGGAAAATGAGGCACAACACAGATCATGACTATGTTGTCTTGGAGACCCAGTGGCAGGATAAATGAAGAAACTTCCAATTTTGACAAAATGTGCAAATGGGATTGTGGAATTAAGGTGGGATTTAGGGAAAGATCTATGTTTATCCTTGTAACCATCAATGCCATTTCACTGATTATGTTAATGATGATGACAAAATGTCAGTGTGGTGCTAGCTGAAGTTTAGGGAGTGTGTGCTAGGTGCCAGGCACTGTGCTGAGTTCTGTCCATGGATTATCATGGTTTAATCCTCATAGTGCGTGCTGGGTTAAATTATTATCAGCTTTTCACAAATGAGGCCGCTGATGTTCAAGAAGGTGAAGTAAGGAGCTGAAGATCAAACAGCAAGAAGCAGCAGAACTAGAATCAAAACTTGGACAGTTAAGCATCAAAGTTTAAGATCCTAATTATTGTATCTGGGGCCCTCTGAGGGACCGATGGCCTCCAGCCACCTTTTGCATTCACCACTTCCAAACAGCATCACATTCGTTTATATACCTCATCCTCCTTGCAACTTATGGGAATGTGAACTTGAACCTGGGAAGCTCTGGCCCAGAGTTTGGGCTTTTAGATGTGAAGGACAAAGAAAAAACAGGAGGCTGATTATCCCCTCCATCTTGAAGAGAGCCCGATTCTGTTCTCTAAAGATGAACATCAGAAATGGGTGAAGTGGAGATGTGAAAACAGCAAGAGAAAGAAGGGCTTGAATTCTTAACGTTATTTTTATGGGTCATTGTACATCTTGCTTCCCCTTGCTAATACTGAAGCTCTCCCAAGCCTCAGCTTCTTCTCCCCATTTTACTCTCTGTACCCCAAAGAGGATAGCCTCAATATTTTCCTCTCTCTCTGGTATTCCTACCCCTATAAAAGCCATTAAGTACAGGGCAATTCCCAGTCACCATGTTGTGAGATTCTTCTGGTTATGGATTTTGCATCAGAGTTGGTCTGGGAATTAAACACACCATCAGTGTAAAGAGGAGGGTTTAAATAAAGGTACTGTTTACAAGGTTGTAGGGGGTTTAAGGGAAGTTGACCAGCAATAGTGAAGTGACTCAGGGCTATCGATGGTGGGGTACTACTAACACACCAAGGCCTGAAGGGACTCAGTGAGTACAATGATTTCCAGACATGACAGCCACAGTCGTAGTACAGAAGAGCCTGGCAGGAACTGTGACCTTCAACAGAACAGGCAGTCACAGTCAACCCGTGGCTCAGCAGCGAGGTACCCTGGAAATAAACACCCCAACCTCTCTCCTCCCTTCCTGAGATCTCCTATTAATGCCTCCCATTGGTAGAAATCAACTGGAACCAGAAGACAAGGGAGCCCAGTGAGATAGTTCCAAAAAACTCAGTCTCCCAGGGATATGCAGGGGAGAGTACAGTGGACCTGATATAGAGTGTGGGGCAAAAAATTAAAGAGCCAGCATGGATGTTTGGGTTTTCTTTCTGCTGTAAAGACTCATGCTTGCTTTCACATATAATGCATCTCACATCCATGCCCAACAAGGACAATAGCCTCTTTCTATGGGTTCAGTAAAGGATGATATCCTGAAAGCTTGGACCGATCTGCTGCATTTGAGCTTCCTTACAGGCCAGTTATTGCAAAAGTATCTCCCTCTGAGAACTGAATCTCGTGGGCTTTCAGCACTATGTTCTCTGGGACTTCCCAATCCTGTCATCTCTGTACCCTGTCTGTTGACATCAGCTGCTCCTCAGGAAGGCAGAGAACAGAGCTCCTTACCCTCTTCTCCTGCACCACGTCCCCTGGGGAGCCTGGTCTAAGGAATGATCGTCCTCCGATGCCAGTGTCTCAAGAATGGGACTCTGGAGAGAGGC
This sequence comes from Cervus canadensis, assembly GCF_019320065.1. Lineage (NCBI taxonomy): Eukaryota > Metazoa > Chordata > Mammalia > Artiodactyla > Cervidae > Cervus > Cervus canadensis. The sequence goes on along the minus strand of NC_057409.1, from coordinate 29,634,213 downwards.
TGAGCTTTTCTCCCGGTCCTCCTTTTCTCAAGAGCCAAATAGAATCATACGATCTTTTGGCAACCTCTTCCATCCTACTCTAGTTAGGGAATAACCCCCTTCACTATCCAGAGTGTGGTTCATTAGCTCACAGCGCCAGCCTCACCTGGGAGCTTGTTAGAAAGGCGAAGCCTCAGGACCCAGCTCACATCTCCGAGTCAAATCTGCCTTTCATAAGATCCCCTGGTGATTTGTAAGTAATTAGTTTGAGAAGGATTAATAGAGCCTATACCCAATATCAAGAGGCATGCAATGCCATTTTGACTTACTTCCTTCAGAATTTATAGTAGCTTCAAAAGCTTTTCCAAGTAATGAAAGACGTTTTGAAGTTATTGTGTACTTTGAGATTTTTATATTACCATTGCAAGTATTGAACGGTTTATATTTTTCAAAAAGCTTTCAGAGTAATTAACTTGATAGTTCATAACTCTATGAAATATATAAGGTAGATGTTATTAGACCCATTTTCTATGAGGATGGGAGGCATGATTAAGTAATCTGGGTCACTTGCTAGGAGAATGGGTCTGGGCCTAGATGCCAGACCTTGGAAGTCATTTTGTAGCATATTGAAAAGAGCATATGACTCCCTTCCCCACTCTCTCTCATGGCATTTATTCTCAGTATGGGGTCTGCATTCCATCCATATCAAACTTATCTGGGAAAGACTTGTTAAATAAGTAGATTCCTAGGCTCCATCAAGATATAATGTTTCCTCTTATGCTCTCTCTAAGACTTGAGAATCCTTTCTTTCTATGTTACAATGGTCAGCTTTAAGAGAAAGGGAGGAAGAAATTTAATTTTAGGTTGATTGGGTTCATATCAGTGAGATTTAAGCCTATGGAAGACTGCAGAAGAATGGAATATCTTACCCCAGCCTGCCCAAAAGTTGAGAAAAGGGAATTAGGAGAGAGCAACAGAGAGTTGGTTAGAACAGCAAAGATTGGACAGCCCCTTGGGTGTGGCATTTAAAAGGAAAGGTGCCAGCTATGTAAACAGAAATGATGCTAAACTGCTGCAAGCAGAGGTATGAGCAAGAGTTTGGTAATGGAAAGGTAGGGAAAGTGGTCCTCTGGGAAACTGGACAGAGAAGAAGAGAAAAACATTAAGAGAAGAAGGAAAAGAAGAAAAGAAAGGAAAAGTGGGAAGGGGGAGAGATGGAGAGTAAGGGGAAGAGAAGCATATGGGGAGGCATGAAAAAAGTGAGAAAGAAAGCAAAGAAAATGAGAATGGACAAAATGACATCTGCAAGCCGTTTCTTTCAGAGCTTTTATGTTCCATGATCCAGGGTCTTGGGATCTGATGGTATTTGCCACTATAAGCTTGAGCTGATAAAGACAGGAAAAAATGGGTCTGTAAAGCTCTAACAGGAGTTAGGCATTGTCCTTGAAATCTCAGTGATGATTGGATTTTAGATACAGAGTTCAACGACCTGGCTTCTTCTAAGTGTTGTATGAAGTCACAGAATATAGCAAAACTTGCTCATATCACTGTTATCTTAAAAATAATTTATTCTAACATACTACTAAAAATGCGAGAAAATGATGAAAGACTCCCACATTGGAAAGAATATAAATGTCTTTATTTTCAGATAATACATACACTGAGATTACACAAATAAATAAATAGATGGAGAATGGTGAGAGCCAGGTTTCTCACTATTGAAGTGAGAATTTATAGATGAAAATGGACAATTCAAACAAGCTGTATGATACTGGGTGAAAGTTGGTGCCATCAGTGTGAACTCATATTTAGCTTCATCAGTTCAGTTCAGTTCAGTCACTCAGTCGTGTCCGATTCTTTGCGACCCCATGAATCACAGCACACCAGGCCTCCCTGTCCATCACCAACTCACGGAGTTTAGTCAAACTCATGTCCATCGAGTCGGTGATGCCATCCAGCCATCTCATCTTCTGTCGTCCCCTTCTCCTCCTGTCCCCAATCCCTCCCAGCATCAGGGTCTTTTCCAATGAGTCAACTCTTCACATGAGGTGGCCAAAGTATTGGAGTTTCAGCTTCAGCATCAGTCCTTCCAGTGAACACCCAGGACTGATCTCCTTTAGGATGGACTGGTTGGATCTCCTTGCAGTCCAAGGGGCTCTCAAGAGTCTTCTCCAACACTCCAGTTCAAAAGCATCAATTTTTCGGCACTCAGCTTTCTTCACGGTCCAAATCTCACATCCATACATGACCACTGGAAAAACCATAGCCTTGACTAGATGGACCTTTGTTGGCAAAGTAATGTCTCTGCTTTTTAATATGCTATCTAGGTTGGTCATAACTTTCCTTCCAAGGAGTAAGTGTCTTTTAAATTCATGGCTGTAATCACAATCTGCAGTGATTTTGGAGCCCCCAAAATAAAGTCTGACACTGTTTCCACTGTTTCCCCATTTATTTGCCATGAAGTGATGGGGCCAGATGCCATGATCTTAGTTTTCTGAATGTTGAGCTTTAAGACAACTTCTTCACTCTCCTCTTTCACTTTCATCAAGAGGCTTTTTGGTTCCTCTTCACTTTCTGCCATAAGGGTGGTATCATCTGCATATCTGAGGTGATTGATATTTCTCCCAGCAATCTTAATTCCAGCTTGTGCTTCTTCCAGCCCAGCATTTCTCATGATGTACTCTGCATATAAGTTAAATAAGCAGGGTGACAATATACAGCCTTGACCTACTCCTTTTCCTATTTGGAACCAGTCTGTTGTTCCATGTCCACTTCTAACTGTTGCTTCCTGACCTGCATACAGGTTTCTCAAGAGGCAGGTCAGGTGGTCTGGTATTCCCATCTCTTTCAGAATTTTCCACAGTTTATTGTGATCCACACAATCAGAGGCTTTGGCATAGCTTCATACATGTTTGTAATTATAGATATGTGTGTAAACACATGTTAGTATACAAACAAGCATTTCCTAGCTCTGTCCACTGAGAAGACAAACCTGGAAGCAATGACATTCAAGTAACAATGTGTACATGCAACACTCAGATACTCATTTCTAATAAGTAGAACCAGGAATCTTTGGAGAAATGGCTGTTTCCAGAGCAGAGGCCAGGCAGTATACAGGAAGAGTCTGGAGTATCTGGCTCAGATGGTAAAGAATCCGCCTATAATGCAGGAGACCTGGATTCAATCCATGGGTCAGGAAGATCCCCTGGAGAAGGGAATGGCTACCCACTCCAGTATTCTTACCTGAAGAATTCCCTGGACAGAGGGGCCTGGCAGGCTTGGGATTGCAAAGAGTCATACATAACTGAGCAACTAACACTACTTAGAATGCCCTTAAATAAAGTCTCAATTGAAAAAAATTACAAATCCTCCCAAAGCAATGGGAGTATATCAAAGGGACATGAAGGCCAACTGAAAAACTCACAACATCCAAAGCTAGAACAATCTGAGCAGAAAATAAATAAAGTAGTATTGGATTATAGACAAAAACATAAGATAAACATCCACAAATCCATTCTGTAAGTAAATGATGGGATAAACAAACCAATGGGAAGAACATACATATCTCCCTTGTGTAAGAATTCCAAATAATTTACACAGATACTCTCTCTAGGATCAAAAAAGTAGAGCATAGCTTCCTGCCCTTCAAATGTGAGCTTCACATGGGGGCATCCTTCTAAAGAGTATAGCATACAAATGGAGAGTCTCTCTGAATTTCCTTAGGCTCCTATGATCCAAATACTATTATTATCAGAGGCTCAGAGGACTTAAGTCACTTACTCAAGGAAACACAGCTACTAAATCCAACTAGGTTTTGAACCCAGGGATGTTAAATTGGTTAAATTGCTTTTTCTGTTATACGAAGTAGTCTTGAGTTATAGCAGCACTACAGAAGAAAAGCCACTCAAGTGCTGCAACTTGCTGAGAAAGACAGAGAGGAGAGTGAAAGGGGAAGGGGCTTTTCCTTTAAGAAGGGGGCTGTGATACATACAGATTCAACCAAATGGGAAGGAGGGCCTGTGAGCCACTGGGTTTCCAACGATGTAACCAAGAGTCAACACGTGGGCAGAAAATAAGTTTCCTTTGCAGTTTGTTATCTTCAGAAAGCTTTTCCAGCCTCAGCCACTCTGCCACCCTGCTCTCTTAACTTCTTTCCTCTTCTCGGCTTATTTGGGTTGGCTTCTTGGACCACTTCTTTCTCTCTCAACTGGAGACAGAGGATCCAACATAGTAGGCAGACAGACTTGGGCTTCAACCTGCTTCTACTTGCTGTGTGAGTTTTGGCACATTGTTTTATTGCTTAATTTCTGGGGTTTGTATTATCTCATGTTGTGTTATATTGTGTTATATTACAATCTTCTTGGTGTTATTATGAAGGTTAATGAGATAATGCATGTCAGATTTCTAGCAGGATTCCTGGCATGTGGCAAACACAAGAGATTACATATATACTGTCTATGCAACCTTCTTGAACTCAGAGACTTCTGTCCCTTCTGCCTTCCTGCAGTGCCATAATTCTATTCTTTTTGAAATGGTACTTGTGGCCCACTTTCCCCAGGAATTTGCCAGAGGAATCCACACTGTTGAACAAGCAGCCAATTTTTTTTTTTTTTTACCAAAATTTCCTTTCAGCATACTCTTCTGATTGTATGATGCCAGCAAATTACCTATATGTTCATCTTTTCCCCCTATGTACAAGTGGGGAGAGGAATGCTGAAATGACAGTGAGAAGGCTGTGGCTTCAACTCCTTTAGCTATGTCATTATTGTTGTTGTTTAGTTACTAGGTCATGTCCAACTCTTTGCAACCCCATGGACTGCAGCAAATCAGGCCTCCCTGTCTCTCACTATCTCCTGGAATTTGCCCAAGTTTATGTCTATTGAGTCAGTGATGCCATCCTAATACTATGTCATTAGGACCAAATTAATTTCACTTCTTTGTACCTTAATATCCTTAATAAGATCTCTATTATAAATAATAATAAGATTTATTTATAATAGTAATTATTATAAATAATAATGAGATCTTTCCCACCCACTTCACAGGGCTTTCAGGAAAACCCAATAAGATAAACTGTATGAAATATTTAGAAAACCTTAGAATGCCCTATGACTATGAGGTATTGTTCAAACACAGAGCTTCTTATGAACTTTAATTTTCAGCTCTGTGATCAGTTAACTTTTGATGTGGAGCAAACAACCACAATTCTCAGTGGCATGAAACAATAAACATTTATTTCTCACACATCTGTGGAGTTCAGCTGATGCAGGCTGGGCTTGCTTCTCCTTCTGGGAGCTGGCTCGAGTTTGCCTTACCAGACTGAGCCTAGCTGAGTCAATTTGGTTCCACATGTTTCTCATCCTCTTTCCGGGATTAGTGGGCTAACCCAAGTGTGTCTTTTGTCTTTCTCAGGGTGATGGCGGAACCGTGAGACAGCAAAAGAAAACATGCACGGCTTCTTAAAGCCTAGGCTTAGGATCGGCACGTCATCACTGCTGTTGAGCAAGCAGTTCACATGGCCGACCTCAGGAGTAGGGGTCTTGTAGCACCCACTGTGGGAGAATTTTTCAAAGTTTCATGAGAAAGGGCATAGGGAAGGGTGAGTGGTATAGGGAAGGGGTAACAATGGGAGACATTAATGCAAATCAGCCACACTGTATTTCTTGCAACAGGGTTGGAACAGAATTTTCTGGAAAGCCAGTGGAGTCTCAGTGTTTTGGCAAGAAAGATTCTGGGCTCAGGTGGAGAGACAGAGCTTATCACCTCTGACATGGCTGATTGGTTCTAGGACCCAAGCTAAAGATGAGATAGTGAACATTGTGAAGTCTGGTCTATGCTTCTAATCCTATTCATTGCCTTTTTGTATGAAATCAGAGCCATTCTTTTCTTTCACAAGATTATTGCTTTTATAAGAGTGGACAAATATCATGGCATCCTTTCCCACCTCCTTTCCAGGATTCCTTTAGATTCCTGTGAGTTCCTGAGAAGTTGATACAGTACATAAAAGATATGACTGTAGAACTCTTATCTGAGACCACCTCCACTCTCAAGTCACATTCACCCCATACAAGTTTTCCTTAGAGTCACTTTCATTCCTGAGGATACCAGATCTCCATAAACAGAGGACTGAAGCCACCATGGGTTCCCAGCAATGAGATTCTGCCTGGTGGGTTTATTTGTAAATGACTCCAGAGAGCTGAGTGAAAAATCTCAGAGCCAAAAAATTCTGGGTTAGAAAGTTTCAAACCAGAAGAGCTTCTTGAAAGGAAAATGAAGATGGGGGTTGGGATGGGGATGAGTGAGCCCTTAATGGGACAGTTCCAGGGTTCCAGATGTTTCTTCAAAAGGAATATCCTAAATTATCTTATCCTGTTACACAGTGAGTTAAAAAAAAAAAAAAAAAAAAAAAAAGGCCGACAGCATCTTTGAGGCCACATGAATTTATTGAAAGTGGTTGTCAGGGAGAACTAAGGGATGGGGGAGTTCTCTCTCTCACACACACCTCCCCACCCCTCCCCCACACACAAGAGCTCAGCATTGGTTTAGTCAAATGCCTTTCTTTTTGCCCCAAGGGTCCAAAGTTTTGCCCTTTATGTTATCTTCCTGTCTTTTTCTTTTTAAAATTAAAACAACTACTTTTTCAAAGAAAGGAAAACAGAGAAAAATATAACAGAGCAGCTACTGACTTGGGTTGGACTTAAATTTTGCCAGGAAGAGTATGTTCAGAGCTGTGAGTCTGGGAACTTAGAAACTTCTTGAAAGTTCCCCAGGCAGAAGGAAATACACTTCTGTTAGGATTGCACTCAGACTTCTGTTAGCGTTGAAAAGGCACTCAAATCTTTGACCAGGCTTAGCTTTCCTGGGAGTTTCAAGAGAATAGAAATCATTTTGCCAACTCTACCTTCAACATTCGGACTAAACATTATGTCTAAAGGGGTCCAATGATTCAATGCCTTCTTTCCCACCCAGAATCATTTATTCATTTGATAAATATTTAGTGAACACATGGTGCTACTTACTATACACTATGCGGCTGAGAAACTGTATCAGAGATGAACAAATCAAACGTGGTCTCTGTCCATCTGGAATGTAATAGAGGGTACAATTGTTCAGTAGAGGGTCTAATTAGTAACTTTAACTTGATGCAAATGTCATGAAAGTAAGAAGCAAAATCCAGAGACAGGAAATGGCAAGTACCTCTTCATACAGGATGGTCAAGAAAGTCTCCTCTAAGAAGGTGACATTTCAGTACATATGTAGAGACCTAAATGTTCAGAAGGAACACTTGTCCCTTGGACACTAAAGATGAGGATGCAATGATATTCTAGACAGAAAGAATCACAATGAGAACCCTTCAAATAGTGATAAACATGATTCATTACCAACCACAACCTATTTTCCAGACAACACTGAGAGAGAGATCTGAAAAGTACTGTAAAAGTAGAAAGTGGAGAGTGTACAGATGATCCTGTGATGACTTAGGTGGTGACTGGGAAGATGGAAAGAATGAAATAAATTTTGGAAATTTGTTTTGGTGATAGAATCAGTAGTACTTGATGTGGGATTAGATAAGTCCCTGGCTGGGAATGATAAGGTATAGATGGGGTGCTGTTGGAAAGGGAGAGGGATAAATTGAAGAAAACTCCAAAGTTTCTGACTTGTGACCTTAGATGGATGGTGTCTTGTTTGCCACTGGAAGAACCTGCTCTTTTATTGGAAATAGGAATTAAGCAGTCAGGGGCTTTGTGTAAATGTCTGGACTTTGAATAGTTCTGGACATTTACCCCAAACGTGAGGGTCTCATTAGAAGGACTGATGCTGAAGCTGAAACTCCAATACTTTGGCCACCTCATGTGAAGAGTTGACTCATTGGAAAAGACCCTGATGCTGGGAGGGATTGGGGACAGGAGGAGAAGGGGACGACAGAGGATGAGATGACTGGATGGCATCACCGACTCAATGGACACGAGTTTGACTAAACTCCGTGAGTTGGTGATGGACAGGGAGGCCTGGCGTGCTGTGATTCATGGGGTCGCAAAGAGTTGGACACGACTGAGCAACTGAACTGAACTGATGAAATTTTCTTTTTCCTCTGAAGCAGAGGAGGTTTTGGCTTGTGGTAAAGGAGGCTAAGGGGTGATTTATTTATCCAAGGTTTTGGCTAGCTCTCTCAGCTATACTGGAAGTGTGTTTGAGAACTTAGTACAATCTTCATAAACTTGCCTTAGGAAGTAGCCATGATTACTTCTGGTTTTAATGAGAGGATCAATTGAATTGGCTTGGTCTTATGAGCATAGTTGTTTTCCATTTTCCTTGGTGAAAATAGAAAAGAGTTTGAATCAATACACTGAGGAAGTTAAAAATTCAAAGGAGAGAATCTTAAGCCTATCTTAAAGATACAAAAGTAGAGTTGAAAAAATAGAAAGACAGCTTTTATTTTTGCTTAGGCTGACTCAATATCATAAAGATGTCATTTCTCTTTTAGTTAATGCATTTGTTGTTGTTATTAGCCGCTAAGTTGTGTCCAACTCTTTTGCGACCCCATGGACTGTAGCCCACCAGACTTCTCTGTCCATGGGATTTCCTAGGCACATGTAAATTTAATGCAATTCTAATAAAAATATCATACTTAAACAATTTCAGAGAGAAACTGATACTAAAGTTTATATAGAAAAAATAAACATAAAGCAATAACTAGGAAAGCATTAGGAAATAAAAATAAGCTATGACAAAGGATTAGCCCTGCCCCAATTTTAAATATATTCTAAAATTTCTATAATTAAACCAGTGTTGAACTGCTACTTAAGTAGACAGAACAACCAGTGAAACAAAATATAACCCAGGAACAGACCATATACACACAAAATTTTAGTATATGATAAAAATTCTGATCATTGATAGACCTTTGAAATTCAGGTCCATTGAGTCAGTGATGCTATCTAACTATCTCATCCTCTGCTGCCCCTTTCTCCTATTGCCTTCAGTCTTTCCCAACATCAGGGTCTTTTCCATGAGTCAGCTCTTCACGTCAGGTGGCCGGAGTATTGGATCTTCAACATCAGTCCTTCCAATGAATATTCAGGATTTATTTCCTTTAAGATTGACTGGTTTGATCTCCTTGCTATCTAAGGGACTCTCAAGAGTCTTCTCCAGCACCACAGTTTGAAAGCATCAATTCTTCAGTGCTTCTCTACTTCTTTAAGATCCAACTCTCATATTTATACATGACTACTGGAAAAACCATATCTTTGACTATATAAACTTTAGTCGGCAAAGTGATGTCTCTGGTTTTTAATACACTATTTAGGTTGAACTGAGATGAACCCTGTAGTTTCCAAGAGTTTATAGGGTGCCCATTATGTGCAGCCATTACCCATATGTGTAGGCCTTGTGCTGTGCTGAGTCACTCAGTCACGTCCGATTCTGTGACCCCGTGGACTGTAGCCCTCCAGGCTCCTCTGTCCATGGGGATGCTCCAGGCAAGAATGCTGGAGTGGGTAGCCTATCCCTTCTCCAAGGGATCTTCCCAACCCAGGGATTGAACCGGGGTTTCCTGCATTGCAGGCATATTTTTTACCAGCTGAGCTACCAGGGAAGCCATGTAGGCCTTAGGGATCCAAAATGTTAGGAGTGGTATAAGAAATAGAGTGACCAAACAAGCAACCAGAGGGCAATGGTTTAACCCTTTTATTTACAGATGAGGAAACTGAGGCCCACAGTGAGACTGGCCTGGCCCCATGTTATCCTGCCAGTTCATGGCATGTGTATGTACTGAGTCACTCAGTCATGTCTAACTCTTTGCAACCCCATTGACTGTAGCTTGCTAGGCTCCTTTGTCCATGAGATTCTCCAGGCAAGAATACTACTTGGATACTTCTACAAGTATACTTGAATACTTCTACAAGGGATCGTTCCAACCTGAGGATCAAATCCAGGTCTCCTGCACTGCAGGTGGATTCTTTACTGTCTGAGCCACCAGAGAAGCCCCAGCTCATGACATAGCAAAGACAAACACTTGGCTGGGTAGTGAGGTGTGCCTTTTAGAAGAATTACTTACTTTTTCACTACCCAGGATGAAGGAAGAAGGGCAGAACAAAGAGACAGTATATAAAGGACTCAGGAGTTGTTGCTACTATAGATAGGCCCAGCAAAGCCTTTAAGATGTGGATTCTGCCATTCAGGCTGCTATTTTGGGATGAGTCAGAGTAACCCAACTAGAAGAAAACAGGCCATCGTTGTTAACCTTTCAAAATCAAATACAATTACTGAGCTTTTTAAAGAACTCAAAATCATGCTAGATGTCATCTGTGTTAGTCTTTGCATCTACAGAGCCTGAATATATTTGTGTGATGCTTAAAATTCTATTCATACCATTCTTAAATTTTTCTTTGATGAATCTTGTTGGAGTTGTCTAGTACTAGGGCATCTTCTATAATTTTTCCACTAGCCTATCATGCTCTTCTCTTTTGCTCCATCCTTACCATTCTTGATGAGTTTCTTGCAACAGGCTGTGTGTTTGTGTGTGTGTCTGTGTGTTATGTGAATGAGCATGAGTTAATGTTCATACAAGAGTGGAGATGAAAACAGTTTTTGTTCAAACAGTACCCATCATTGGCTCAATCTTGTAAAATTTGGCCCTAGGGTCTGTACCCTCTATAACTCACCTGTCTACCTCCCCGCAACCAGAAGAACCCAACTCCAAGAGCGTTTTCTGCAGAAACTCTCCAAGTATCCGTTGTTGTCTTTCCCATTCTGGAATGTCAAGGTGTAGTGACAAGGGCATGGGTTTAGAATCACACCTATCTGGTTTCCACTCCCAGTTGTACCTTTTATTACCATTTGGGGTTGTTACCAGTCTTAGGTGAAAAAACACGTAGGGAACTCCTAATTGTAGTGACTGACACAGCAAGATGAGCAAGAAATTGAGTCCCTTAATTATCCCAGCTTAATTTGTCAGAGGTAAAGATCAGGGAATTCAAATTTAGATTATTTATCCCCTAATTGTAGGTAACACACACACACACATAAACACTGTGTGAGAATATTTTCAGTTCCTCCTCCAGATCTATACTTTATGGAAGCTGACCTTATGACCTCTATCAATCAGATCCCTTGTCCTCTGGCTCGTGTTGGTTTTGGCCAATGAGGTCATAGCTGAAGGATGGAGAGGACTTGTCGTATTGTTCCTGTGATATCCTCTCCTTGTGGGTCACTTTGGGTCATCTGTGGCCACTTTGGTAGAAGGCCTTTCCTCAAGTAAGGTAACCTTTCCAGATAATTCTCTCAGTGCTAAGATAACATTGAAGGCTATAGAATACTCAGGGTTCTTTGAGGAAAACTTTCTGGAAGAATTCTGGGAGATGTGCTCAGAAACAGGTGAGAGTTTGATTGACCTGACTGTTGTGAACACCATAGGAACACATTCCTGAACATTTCATTTGCCTCCCATTCAGAATAACTGCTTAGTCAACAACAAGTGTGCTATTAACATGAGATTTGGGGGGGGGGGCACAAATTCCTTTGAGAATCTTATTTTAAGTTTTATGACTTCTCCCTAAGAAAAGCCTGAATACTCAATTCTGCATGCAATTTTAGGATTTCACAGACGCCCAAAGGTTATTCATGACCTGCAGGGGTTAAAGATTTGTGTCCTAAGAAAAAAAAATATACAAGCCTCTGGGATACTCCAGAGAATGGATTGCATCCATTATTAACTCCTGGCATCTGTGACATTACCTTTACATGGAAGGGCCTCTACCTCTGAGCATAGGGATCTATATGTCCTCCTTTCCACTTGGATCTCCCACTTTTGAGTTTAGATTCAATGTACCAGAAGGTCACCCTTTCTAAGGTCATGTGTGCACCTCTCAAACTATCTTACACTGGAGCTTTGAGGATTGACTATCAGAGTATAATGGAAGAGGTTAGCACTAGAAGTTGGAGACATTCCCAGACTTGTTGCTACTATAAAAGTTTCTATCCTTATTATCTAAGAGGTCTGGATTTGCATTTCCAAAAACAGCTGTGTGCTTTGGAAAATAGCCACTCCCACTTTGTTCCTCTTTGGTATCTCTCCTCTTAAGTGACTTTCCAGGATAGCATAAAGTGAGCAAGCAGTTTAGAGAAACAAAACAAAGAACTGCAGTACTAGCATTAAGACAGTTTAAGGTACAAAAGGTGAAGTTCAGATAACAATCAGCTCTTAACACAATAAGGACTTAGAATCAACAGAGACCATATTTGCTTTTGTAATGTGTCATGTACCTAACAGCTAACCTTTGTATGGCACATAGTTGGTACTTAATGACATTTGTTGAGTAAATGAATGAATTAACTTATCAGAGACTTTCAGCATCTAATCAAACTTTGGAGGTGACCTAATCCAGTCTTTTCTCTGATGCTTAAATGGTCTCCATTCCCCCAATCCAACACATATTTACCAAATGCTTCCTGTGTTCAAAGTGTCTGGAGATTACCAAAATAAAATATATTTATATCATAGCATTGTCAACTACAAATTGGCACTTGCCAAGATCTATGCGGACGACTGAACAACAAGGGCATTCACCATCTGCCTCTGCAGAGATTGAACTGGGCACTGTTGCAGCTGTTGACCTTCAACACCCCCTGAGGGTGTTCAGGGTGGAATAAGGCACTCTGTGCTCCAGGCAATCTGTTGGGTCAGGTCTTCAGATAGATGTTTTAGGAACAGATTTTATAATCTCAATCTTTGCATCTCCTCATATCTAAGTGAAGTTGCTCAGTCATGTGTGACTCTTTGTGATCCCATACACTGTAGCCTACCAGGCTCCTCTGTCCATGGAATTTTCCAGGCAAGAGTACTAGAGTGGGTAGCCATTTCCTTCTTCAGGGGATGTCCCCAACCCAGGGATCGAACCCAGGTCTCCTGCACTGCAGGCAGATGCTTTAACCTCTGAGCCACCAGGGAAGCCCACAAATCTAGAAAAGTAATAAATCCCTTCATGATGACATCAGATCATTGTGGCTAGCAGAAAACTTTTTGTAAATGAATGCTTAATGGTATTGAACTCCCCTCTTCAACAACATGTTATAAATTGGCCTTTCCTTATTACCTCTTTACATCTAGGCTGTATATTGTCACCCTGCTTATTTAACTTATATGCAGAGTACATCATGTGAAATGCCAGGGTGGATGAAGCACAAGCTGGAATCAAGATTGCCAGGAGAAATATCAATAACCTCAGATATGCAGATGACACTACCCGTATGACAGAAAGTGAAGAAGAACTAAAGAGCCTCTTGGTGAAAGTGAAAGAGGAGAGTGAAAAAGTTGGCTTAAAACTCAACATTCAGAAAACTAAGATCATGGAATCTGGTCCCATCATTTCATGACAAATAGATGGGGAAATAATGGAAATAGTGAGAGACCTTATTTTTTTGGACTCCAAAATCACTGCAGATGGTGACTGCAGCCATGAAATTAAAAGACGCTTGCTCCTTGGAAGAAAAGCTATGACCAACCTAGACAGCACGTTAAAAAGCAGAGACATTACGTTGCTGTCTGGTCAAAAGTCTGTCTAGTCAAAGCTATGGTTTTTCCAGTAGTCATGTATGGATATGAGAGTTGGACTATAAAGAAAACTGAGAACCAAAGAGTTGATGTTTTGAACTGTGGTGTTGGAGTAGACTCTTGAGAGTCCCTTGGACTGCAGGGGATCCAACCAGTCTATCCTAAAGGAAGTCAGCCCTAAATATTCATTGGAAGGACTGACGTTGAAGCTGAAATGCCAATACTTTGGCCATCTGATGCAAAGAACTGACTCATTTGAAAAGACCCTGATGCTGGGAAAGATTGAAGGAGGAGAAGGGGACAACAGAGGATGAGATGGTTGGATGGCATCACCGATTCAATGGACATGAGTTTGAGTAAGCTGTGGGAGTTGGTGATGGACAGTGAATCTTGGCGTGCTACAGTCCATGGGGTCACAAAGAGCTGGATATGACTGAGCGACTGAACTGAACTGAACTACCTTTTTGGAGCATTCTCTCAGAGCTATCTTGACCTGCTGCCTCTTGGGCTACAGTCCTCATTTTGCCCCAAACAAAACTCAGTTGTGCATCTTTTTAGTTGACAGCCTCAAAAATTTACCATCTACTGAGTTTAAGATATACAAATAAGTACAATGTGAGTGAGAGGGTAAAAAGAGAAATGTCTGCACTTAAGTATTAGTCCCCATTGTTCTAAAAGTTTCAGTTATAGAGAACTTTTAATAAAAGTCAATATGCATTGAGGGTTTATAATCCACTAAATATATTTTATCATTATAGTATTAATATTCAGATGTATATTACTATGATGCCCATTTTACAGTGAGAAATCTGGGACTCAGAGAGGCTAACTTACTCCAGGTTACAGAGCTTGCAAGTAGCAGAATGAAGACTCCTACATTTTGACCCAATATAAGCAGATTACTACTAGAAAGATCTTGATGTTGCCCTGAAATGTTCCTCTCCTTCTTTTCCTTTTGGAACTAACTCCACTCTCCCAGGCCACAGAGACCAAGTCTTTCATTACTTGAAAAACCAATTAATGAGTTAAACTGCATCAAGTTAGTTTAATAGCCAGCAATTCCCTATTGTAATTATAGTTCAGGCTGCTACCATTTTCACCACAATTATTGGTCCACAATGCATTTCCTCTTTAGTTCATTGCCTTCTTTCTCCCTGATTCTACCCAACCTCCCCAGCCCCCTCACTCCCACAGAGACACTATGCTGAGTACTGATGCTGTAGCAACCTGGAATTTTTCTGTTTTCTGACTCACTTATCTCAAAAGCCACAGCACACTTAATGCCTTTTGGGTTTGTAGTCCTTTTCTCTCTTATTCCAGTCACTGTTTATCTAGCTGTCTCTTTGTTCACTCTTTCATTTAACAGATGTTTGCTACAGGTTACAAGCCCACTGGTTTAGCAGACATTGTTCTGGTAATAGGTATGCAAAGAGGGAGAAAAGACATAATTCCTGCCTCCAAAGAGATTCCAGTTAGGTTGGAAGCCAGACATACACATAATTATAACACAGTAAAAGCATAATATTATTAAAGAAATACGCCAAGTATCACGTGTGACAAAAGGGTATCCTTTAAGTCAGTCCCCAGGATGGTAAGAAATTCTTCACAGGGGAGATAGCATTAGGCATAGATCTGATGGAGGAAAAGGAGCATTTTGGACGTCGGAGGTAGGGCACTCCAGGGAGAGAAGGCAACATGTGTGAAGCCATTAGGTGTGAGGCAGCCTATGAAAGAGCAGAGTGAGTCCAGGCACTTGGAGGAATTGGGTTTGGGAGAAAAGCAGAGAAACCTGGGAGCACAGCCTGGAAAGGGTAGCAGGGCCACCTTGCAAAATGCTGTTTCTGCAAAGCAGGAGGGCTAGTTCTGATTCTGTAGATCTGCAGTCTGTTGAAGGCCTGCTTCCTGGTTTTCTTTCTCACTCTGTCCTTTTTAAATTTTTATTTCTATTTTTTAATATTTAAATTTATTTATGTGACTGCTCCCAGTCTTAGTTGCATGCAGGATCTTTAATTGTGGCATGCAAACTCTTAGTTGTGGCATGTAGGATCTAGTTCTCTAACTAAGAATTGAACCCGGGCCCCCTGTCTTGGGTGTGTGGAGTCTCAGCCACTGGACCACCAGGGAAGGCCCTCTCACTGTGTCTTACAAGGAGAGTAAGAGAAGGCTGGTTTTTTTCTTCTCTTTAGAAGGGCACTAAATTCAGCATGGGAGTTCCACCGTCATAACCTAATTACTTCTCAAAGGTCTATCTCCAAAGACCACTATATTGAGGATTAGGATTTCAATAGAATTTTGGAGGAACACAAACATTCAATCTATAGCAAAGAGGGAGATGGAATAAGATTTGGTTACCAATTGAATATGGGGAGTCAAGAAGGAAATTTAGGAAAAGATGAGGATTTCCATTTGGGGCAGTTTTAAATCTACTGGCTATGGCAGGAAGAGAGGAAGAAAATCTGGAGGGACAGGAGGGATGTACAATAAGTTTGTCATTTTTCATGGTAAGTTTAACCTCAGGTCATCCAGTGGTGATTTTCATGAGATGCTTGTGCACACATGAGAAGGGTAGTCTGAGTGGGAGGTTTAGATGCTATGGTCATCGCACATGGAGGCAGCTGCAGTCGTTGGGTTTGGTTGGTGATTCAGTGCAAAATACATAGAGAGGAGAGAAGGGGGCTGAGGGTAGAACCCCGGGAAACCATGCAAATATAGGGAAAGTGATGAGCACATATAGGGCACTGAAAAGTATAGCCAGTGGTGGAAGAAAAATCAGGAGGAGAAACCTCACAGGAACTATAGAGGAGAGTTTCAGGAATCATGAGTCCTAACAGTTACACAGGTTGCAGGGAAGTTCAGAGGGCAAGGATTCAAAGCACTCTCTGAATTTGGTAGGAACATTGCTAGTGCCTTTATTAGGGTGCTAGGGCTGCGGTACCGAGTACCACAGACTGGGTGAGAAACAACAGAAATTCCATGTCATAGTTCTGAAGGTGTGAAGTCCAAGATCAAGGTACTGGCAGGGTTGGTTTCTCTTGAAGCTGCCAGATGGCCATTTTCTGGCATGGCCCTTGCATGGCCTTTCCTCTGTGCACAGGCACAGTGAATGCCTCTTCCTCTTATGAGGGCCTAGACCTCGGGACTACTCTGGTGGTCCAGTGGTTAAGACTCTGCTTCCTCTGCAGGGGCCTTGAGTTCTATCCCCGGTCGGGAAATTAAGATCCAGCATGTCATGCAGCAGGACCAAGAAAAAGAAACAAAAGAAACAGCACCAAAAAGGACAGCAGTCCTACTGGATTAGGATGTGCTGCTTTAAAGGGTGTGCTTAATCGCTCAGTTGTGTCCGACTCTTTGCAATCCCATGGAGTGTAGCCCTCCAGGCTCCACTGTCCATGGGGATTCTACCAGACTAGAGCCTGACCTTTATGATCTCGTTTTAACTTAAGCACCCCTTCAGAGGCCCTATCTTCAAATACAGTCCCATT
This sequence comes from Cervus canadensis, assembly GCF_019320065.1. Taxonomy (NCBI): domain Eukaryota; kingdom Metazoa; phylum Chordata; class Mammalia; order Artiodactyla; family Cervidae; genus Cervus; species Cervus canadensis. Next base: position 29,617,200 of record NC_057409.1, on the reverse strand, counting down.
CGGAGGTACTGAGATACTCCAGTACATTCCAGTACAACAAATAACAGAATTTTTTGGGGGGGATGCAGTTCAGTTTATAACAGTGCCCTTGGCTGGAATAGTGCAGTGGTGGGATCTGAAGGTAGATTACTGTGGACTGAAGACGGAAGAGTGGGTAAGAGCAAGGATCAGTGAGTGCAGACTGCTCTCTGGAAGGTTGACTAGAAAGCAGAGGAAAGTGAAAGAAACTGTTAGTCGTTCAGTCGTGTCCAACTCTTTGCTACCCCATGGACCGTAGCCCGCCAGGCTCGTCTGTCCATGGGGTTCTCCAGGCAAGAATACTGGAGTGGGTTGCCATTTGTTTCTGCAGGGCATCTTCCCAATCCAGGGACTGAACCCATGTCTCCTGCATTGGCAGGCGGATTCTTTACCTCTGTGCCACCTGGGAAGCCCTGTGCACTCACTCTAATAAGACTCAAATAGCTTCGTTCAATTCACATTATTCTGGCTTCCAGATTGTAGCCCTGTTAGGAGCAGGCATAACACTCTTGTAGGAAGAAGTCTGACCTCAGGGAGAAAGATGTGTGTCCCCCCACCCCCCCGCCCCCCAATGATGTCCGCTTTTAGTGGGAAAGCCTCTGCCTCCTCACTGCTATGAAGCAAGAGGAACGTTTGGTCAGGTGTGGCATCATCTTCCTAATCTCCTAGGTGCATGCAGGAGTTGGGTCCTGCACTGTCAGACTGAGAGGATCAAGGGCTCCCCGGCGAGCGTGGGGAGGGGAGGAGAGGAGGCTGGTTGGAGCGCGGTCTGCCCACCGCCCTCAGCAGCACCAGGCAGCACAGCGGGTTGGGGCTCTGGCCCAGTTTCCACTTGGCTGGTTGACTGGAAACAGCTACTCACTGGGCCACTGGGTTCTTTCCGAGGAACAGGGAAAAATGGTGGTTTGGGGAGGTGGGGGCTGGTGGGGCAAGAAAGGCAGAAGCAAACACAGGCCCCGTGGCCCAGTAGTTCCACCACCGAAGAAGGCTTTCGTCCAGAGGCCTGGGCTACTACCCCAAATGCGGGAAGAAGAAACAGAGAATTAGAGACACAACCACTAAATAAGCTAAAGCACTGCTGAAAAACCCCTTAGATAAACAGATCATCTTCCGGTACAACAAGGTGGAAGCTTTGTCCCAGCTCATAAGGAACATGGCAGGCAGGCTCTTGTGCCTGGAGTGTCTGGTTTGCCTTCTCCTCCTGTGAATATTCTTATGCTAGCTTCCTTTTCAGGGTGCTCCTCAAGAGGTCTGATCTCTTCCTTCCTCTCTCTAAAAGCCTCTCTCAGCAGCTACGTGGTTCCCAGGTCCAACAGAGTCTGGGCATTAATCACTAGGGCCTATGGAGCTGAGACAGCATCTCTCAGCTGACTCAGCTCAAACCCAGAGCTGTGGGAAAGGCTGAGTCCGTACAGCCCCCAAGTCATGTTTTCCCACTCAGAATTCTACAGGGTGTCCATAAAGTCTGGAAACATAGATAATGTTATTTTATTTTATTTTTACAGATTGGAAATGTCCTTGGCAGCAAAATGTGCATTTGACTACATTTCCAGAGTTTATGGATGGATGAGGGTGGTCGGTAAGATTCATGTTGGGGAACTGGTTATTCTTGTCTAATATTTATCTTTTTATTCACTCAACCATGTGAATAGTGAGTTTGAAGTCCTATTCTGTGCTCCATACCACAGAAGACACAGATGTGCACAAGATAAACTGCCCTGGAGTGGTTTACAGTGTTCTCTGTAGAAATGATACTTGCATAAATACTTCAAGGCAGAATATCTGTATTTCTTTTCATACTTGTCATAAAACGTTGGGAAAGTCCTGTTCAGGACTCTTTTTAAATGATCAGTGGCAGAAACCCAACTTCAACTTAAGCAAAAAGGGAATTATTATTTTTTTTAAGGGGAAATATTTATTTAAAATTTTTTTATTGAAAGGAAACAGGAATCTATTTATTGCTTCATGCAACTGGTAAGTATAAAGGCAGATCTGACCTCAGATACAGATGTATCCAAAGGCTTGTAGTGATATCAGGACTCTTCCTGAGAGTGAAACCAACATGCAGAACAGAACCTGGAGCTGAGCATCACCTAGGTTCTCTCCAGGTGCCAAGAAAGACAACTGCTGGGAACACTTACTCCACAGACCTCCTTGTTTCTAATACCCATCTGCTCAACCTTCTGGAAGATCCTGATTATTCCTGGATGACTCTCATGATCAAATCTGGACCAATCACTCTGGCTTGGAGATGGAATACTCACACTGGCCATGCTGGGTCAAGTGGCTACCTTGTGAATGGGATATTAGGAAGAACAAGCCCCAGATAAATGGGTGCTGGGCCAGCTAATCACAAATACCTCCTACTGTAAAACAGATACGAAGGGATGGTTTTTAGCCAATAAACAGGTCATAAGGGAAGGATGGGGTGAAGAATAAGACAGTTTCTACAAAAGAAAAGCAGGCCACAGGAAGATAGAATTTGAGCAATGGCGAGTCACGGCAGTTGACTGTGTCTTGGGGTCCAGGGAGAGCACAGAGCCAGAGGACTAGGTGAGCATGGCAGATGGGGCAGGCCTTAAGAAAACCTCAGCTACCCCTTAAAGAGCTTGTGCTTTTTTTTTTTTAATTGAATGAAAGATTCTTTAAATTGTATAGTGTTTTACAGTTTTGAAAATTTTCACACACATAATTCCATATAATGTCATAATAACCTTTTCCCCCCTACTCTTATGTTGCCCCTCTCTACTTCCCTCTCCCCAGTGGTAACCAATAGTTGGTTCACTGTATCTGTGAGTCTGGTTTTTTTTGTTTGTTTTATTCAATAGTTTGTTGTATATTTCAAAAAAAAAAAAAAAATTCCACATGTAAGTGATATCATACAGCATTTCTCTTGCTCTGTCTGACTTATTTCACTTTCTAGCATAATACCCTTCAAATCTATTCATGTTGCTGCAAACGACAAATTTTTATTCTTTTTTTTATGGCCGAGTAGTATTCCATCGTGTGTGTGTGTGTGTGTGTCACATCTTTATCCATTCATCTGTTGATAGACACTTCAAGTCTTTGGGGGGAGGGCATGTGGAACAATCAAAACTATTAAACAATGGATTGAAGTCAGGAAAAAAAATCTGATTTCAGAATGCTAGGTGGGTTGAGATGGAAGAAATGCAGAGTCAACCACAGAGGAGAATATTCCAATAATCTAGATGAAGTTCAGTGGGAGAGGGTCTCAACTGAGTGGTCACCATGGAAATGGAAAAAAAGAACACAGTGCAGTCAAACTGAGTTTGTCCAGTTGAATGCAGAGAATGGGCAAGGGGAGGGAGTCAGTGATGTCTGAATGTCTGCCCTGGGTGGCTAGTTGTGATCAGCATGGCAATTGGTGCAGAACTAGTGTCATCTCTCACGGGTGTATCCAGCCAAAGTGGTTTCCACTAAAACTTATACAAAACACTGGTTATTTCTAAGGACTGAGTTTCTAATGCTTTTGCCTTAGTCAAGTTCGCTCTGGACCCAGAATCATCATCCCTGAGGGGGAGTGGTATTAATCCAACTCTCAGATCACATGGGTATCTTTTCTTTCAAATGATTGTCTGTATTGACCTGTCTGCCTGGAACAGATTCAAACCTGTAGAGTTGTTTCTAGCACTCCTCTAATATTGGAAACATGAGCTGAGTCTGGTTGTTGATAATAAAACTCCATTTTACACCTGAGAAAGGGACTCAGATGAGAGGGTTGGTAGCTGAGTTTAAGTCACAGTCAAAGATGGCTGCTAAAATATCTGCTAGGCCACAATTAAAATGAAACAGGAGTTGGATGTGAGCAGTCAACTTTCAACTGACTTGAACAATGTGATATTCCATTTGTGTCCTCCATGGGCCCCAGGCACCCTTCAGGAACCCCAGCAAGGTCTCCTTGCTCTTTACTCAAGCAGGTACTCAGGATCTGTTTTTGTGTTTCTAACTTGGCTTATAGCCTTCTACAGCTCAGTGGCCACCATTTCTGTTGAACCAGGAGAAACTGTATGCATCTAGGCTAGGGAGGTGCTCTCACGTGTCTCCAGGGGAGTGTGTCTGGGTTAACTTAAGCTGGGAATGTGCTGACAGATAGGGAGAAAGTCAGGAGAAGGCATGATGTGTGATTAAGGGGCCGAAAGGCCTGGCTTGGGAGGTGAAAGTGCTGACATTAGCTCGCTTTGCCCCACCAGTGCCTAGAGATGCGGTCTGACAAAAGGTGCCAGCCACATGGTAGGGTGTGGGCTCTTGGGGAGAGGATAGGTTATTGTGGCCTGGAGGGGCTGAATCAGAGGAAAAGAGGAAAAGAAAAACTAGCTAGGAGACAGGATTGTCCACTAAGGGATGGACATTAGCAGGGAAGTGAGAGAATCAGACAGAAATGAACTCTTGGCTCTAAGCAGCATCCCACATAGAAGAAAGAATACTGAGCTAGGATGAGTGGTTAGGAAGGGTATGTACACCCCTGCTCTCTAATCTGAAGGATTTACCAAACTGATCTTGGCTGCTACTTTTCCTATACCTAAGGGTGGCAACAAGCCCAAAGAGAGACTGGCCAGATGTGGATAAAAATATGAAAATTTTCTTCTTATTACTTTTTTCAAGAGTATAAGCACTCAGTATAAGTAGAGACTGGACTACTCTCTCTGTTTCAACTTTTTTGTCTAAGAACATCTTTCTGGAGCATGTATTGCACATGTCACCTTGGCTTTGGGAACTTTCTTGATCACTCTAGGGCAACGCCATTTCTCTCTTTGCCAGACTCTTCTATCTAGTACTTCTCTTACTCTACATTGGCTTAAGTGTATCTGTGTATTTGTGTCAATCTCCATTGCCTAGTAAATATGATGGAATCAATGACTGAATATATGCCTCCTGTTCCAGTGTTTAGTTACTGTTCTATCTGTTATAATGATTTTTGTTGTTGTTCAGTCTCTAAGTCGTGTCTAACTATCTGTGACCCCATGAACTGCAGCACGCCAGGCTTCCCTGTCCTTTATTATCTCCTAGAATTCGCTCAGACTCATGTCCATTGAGTCAGTGATGCCATCTGACCATCTCATCCTCTGTTTCCCCCTTCTCCTCTTGTCTTCAATCTTTCCCAGCATCAAAGGGTATTTTTCAATGAATCACCTCTTCACATCAGGTGGCCAAAGTATTGGAGCTTCAGCTTCAGTATCAGTCCTTCCAATGAATATTCAAGATTGATTTCCTTTAGGATTGACTGGTTTGATCTCCTTGCTGTCCAAGGGACTCTCAAGAGTCTTCTCCAGCACCACAGTTTGAAACCATCAGTTCCTTGGTGTTCAGCCTTCTTTGGGCTTCCCTGGTAGCTTAGCTGATAAAGAATCTGCCTGCAATATGAGAGACCTAGGTTTGATCCCTGGGTTGGGAATATCCCCTGGAGAAGGAAATGGCTACTCACTCCAGTATCCTGGCCTGGAGAATTCCATGGATTGTATAGTCTATGGGATCGGAAAGAGCTGGACATGACTGAGCAACTTTCACTTTCACTTTCAGCCTTCATTATGGTCCAACTCTCATATCCATAAATGACTACTGGAAAAAGCATAGCTTTGACTCTATGAACCTTAGCCAACAAACTAATATCTCTGCTTTTTAATATACGTCTAAGTTTGTCATAGCTGTTCTTCCAAGGGGCAAGTGTCTTTTAATTTCTGCATTTATTATTGAGTGCTAAGTGCATTTATTGTTCACAAAATTATGAAAAGATAATTATTATTTTCTAATTTTTGTATAACATGTATCTATATATGTGTATAGACATAAATATATGTATAAATACATATATACACATATATATGTTTAATAGATTATACATATTGATGGATACATATGCATATGCATGTTGTTTTTGCTCTTACTATCAAATTGAAAGAAAAAATTGTTGTATTGGGGTTGGGAGAATGTTGACTACACCTTCCTCATTCCTTCTAAGTGATGGGGACTCCACTCTTGACTTTTCTTCATCTACTCACTCCTCCCCTGGAGGAGAAGTGACCTAAACTGGTAAATTTGGAAAAGAAAGTGTAGCCTTCTTCATCCCTTCTTCATCCTCTTTCCCTTGAAGTGAGCCTGGTGCAGTAAACACACCCTCTGTCTGGCTCCTCTAGATCTCAAGTTTTCCAGGGACAGAATCTGCCCTGCAGGAGACCATGCCCCAGTCCAGCGGTGTCTGTAACAGGCGGGTAATTCCCTGTGATTCTGGGGTACAGAATAAGGAAACCCACTTGTCTCCTGATTAAGCCCTGTTCACCAGCTTTAATCATAACAAAGGTAATATTTTGCTCTCCATCTGCTTTCTTCTTCCTTCTTATTCTTCAGTTGGCTCAGAATTCTGGAGAGGAAAAGGGGTACCATTTACAAAGTGCCCTTAAGCCCTAGCCTCGTGCCTCATAAGACTCAATGATTCTTCCTCACTCCCTGCACTCAAAGACTCCTTTGAGTCTTCAGAACATATCTCTTGCCTCCTGAGTTTGGTTTTCCTCTTCTTTGTGGGTATGAAACTGGATACCACCATCCCACCACACGCCCTCCATCCCGACAAGTTAGTAGGAGAGAAGAGGCAAAGTGAGTTGGAGTGAAGATTCTAAAACAATCTATACTTGGTTTTGTCACCATCTTGATGACTAACTAAAGACGGGTATTGGATCCTGCACATTGGGGGTGGGGTGTGAGTGGGAAACCTAAATATTAAAGATACTCTTTACAAGTTTCTGAAAGGGCCTCTATCACTCTTAAGGACGAGCAAGATGCAGCCATGCTGAAAGGACCTTAGAGGAGCCAGAGAAGAGGGTTAATATCATTTTGCTGAGAAAGGCACTAGGTTCTTTCTGTAGTTGCTATTGTTCTATTGTACACATTTGAAACTTAAGTGAGAGAGGACAAGAAACTTGTCCAGGTCCATACAGGGAGTAGGAAGGAAAGTCTGGGTTTGAACTTACCCCTGCCTGACTCCAAAGCCCTGGTTCTTTCTCCCAGAATGAGTGAGAATGAGGAGGGCAGTTAGAAGTCAAGGAGCATCTATAGGGTAAGCAGGAGACAGTGGCAATGGGGTCTCAGGAGTGGGAGAGAGGCCATGGTGTCTGGGCTTAGAGACAGAGATGAGTGGAGATGACTTCACCTGATCCCACTTCTTTGACCCTTTTAGAGCTCTCGCCCCATCTGCCTTAAATGTGCCAAAATGTTGCTCCTAATAATTGAGAGAGCACAATCAACTAGGTCAGAGAAGGCAATGGCAGCCCACTCCAGTACTCTTGCTGGAAAATCCCATGGACAGAGGAGCCTGGTAGGCTGCAGTCCATGGGGTCGCTAAGAGTCGGACACGACTGAGTGACTTCACTTTCACTTTTCACTTTCATGCATTGGAGAAGGAAATGGCAACCCACTCCAGTGTTCTTGCCTGGAGAATCCCAGGGATGGGGGAGCCTCGTAGGCTGCTGTCTATGGGGTCGCACAGAGTCGGACACGACTGAAATGACTTAGCAGCAGCAGCAGTCAACTAGGTATGTGTGCCACACCCTGGTTGTTCCAAGGACCTGGATTTGGGTTCCATTTTCCTTCTTCAAGAGCTGCGTTTTAGCTTTTCCTCTTCCCGCCATGTTTCCCTGCACCCCCCTGCAAGCTCGTGACCCCTCCTAGAGGAGCTGGGAGAGGGTGTGGATGGAGGCCCATGCACACGCACACCTGTGTCTTGTGTGTTGTTGAGTTGAGAAACAGCAGTGGGGGAGGCTTGGCAGGCAAGGTGGCCCCGGGCAGGCCAGTGATGAGCTGGGGAGGAGAGGGGTCTTTCGTACATTCCCACGGGAGACTGGACGCTGGCAAGGGATGACTGCTTGGCTGAGCCTGAGCTGTCTGGGGGAAGTGGTGGAGGGAGCAGAAGATTGCTTGTCAGAACCGACTGGCTGTACTCATAACCTCCCGGCTCTGTCCACCCCACGCTGAGGCCTCTGCCTCCAAGACAGGCACCCCCTGCTCTGGTCTGCCAGCTTCCTTTCCTGGCCAAGGAGGGAGAGGAGGCCTGATTACCAAGGGCAGCTGTGAGCTCATGGGAAGAGCAATGGGCTCAGGGAATTTGGGAATGAGTCCTGCTGGAAATTCCACTCTAGCTTGCTTTCTTTGAAGGCAGAAGCACACATAAGCCAAAAATGGACAGATAGTGAGGAAGCCTGTGGCCCTCAGGATCAGTTTTCCCACCTCTTCAGTGAGGATTACAGCACCCACCACACCATGCTATGAGAACGAATCAGAGAGAATTTCAGCAAAAACAAACACCCTGCTTGGCACATCCTGAGCCCTAAATGAAGGCGGAACAGCACAGACTGGAGAGCTGCAGCCATACTCACTGACTGGACTGCAGTCAACTGGTCCTGTCTTTATTTTAAAGTTTGATATTTTGTTCACCGTGGATTTTTCTCATTAGTACAGATTTTTAAGTATTTCATTACAATACTATGCATCTTGATTACTGAGTTTGTTTGTGACTCCCTTAAATTTTGTGCCCGAGGCTCCTGACTGGCTTGCTTTCTTATAATCAGGTCTCTTAATTCTCTGTGCCTTAGGCTCCTCTTCTGGAAAATGGGAATAATAATAGCACCTACCAGATGGCCCTGTGCTGAGAGTGAAATATGTCAAAACATCTTCTTCCTCTTTATTTTCAGCAGCTCCTTGAAATGAATAAGCACTCAGTGAATGTTGGGCTTCCCAGGTGTGGTGCTAGTGATAAGGAATTTGCTTGCCGTGCAGATGATTCAAAGAGATGCAGGTTCGATCCCTGGGTGGGGAAGATCCCCTGGAGAAGGAAATGCTAACCCGCTCCAGTACACTTGCTGGGCTAATCCCATGGACAGTGGAGCCTGGTGGGCTATATAGTCCACGGGGTCACAAAGAGTTGGACAGGACTGAGCACAGCGCAGCAGTGGATATTAGCCAGCATTCTGGGTGTTGTTGATGCTGTCGTTAAAATGTTATATCATTCTATCAGTCTGCAGAGAGACCCTACAGATGAGAAGGTCTCTGTTGAGGGGGAGGAGGATGAGCTGCACGGATATGGGTCAGATGAGGGAGCCCTGGATTCCCAGGAAGGGGTGCCTGGGGCTTCTCCAGAGTTGGGGGGAAGCATGCAGGGGGGAAGCAGCCCCACTAGAGCCCCTGCAGAAAATGCTGGCGGTGCAACTGCTCTCCGGAGACGCCACGAGTTGCCTCCACAGCTTTTCCTTTTGGGACTTGTTTAACATTTCAAACAAGAATAAAATAAATAACTGCAGTGTTTATGGAAACCTAAGACAGAAATGAAGACGACTAAGGAGAAAGCGAAGTGGAAGCAGGCCAGGAGGGGGTTTGGAGGATCCCCCTTTCCTTGGAGTTAGCAGTTTTGTGCTTCAATTTGTCAGCCCTTTTTACCACACCCGTGCGTTTTCTCCCCTAGCAACCCCTCCACTGATACGCATAGATTCACATGCAGACTCATGGGCGTGGCACGCTTGCCCATGCGTGCGCGCATGCACACACACACACTTTGCTGGTCATTGGACAAAGTGGGTCCTTCCAGGTCCCCAGAGACTTGGAGCAGCTTCCCTGTTCCCAACTCCATAATCCCTCCATCACTCAAGCCACTGGGCAGAGGAGAGAAGATATTTCTCATTAAACCCAGGACCATAAAATTGTCATGGCTCCACCTTTTTTCTGGTTTGAGTCATCCATCTGCAATTAACTAAGTACAGGGGTAGACAGTCTGACGACCTCAAGGGCAGGAGGCGATCTCCCTCCTCCATCCTTACACCCCTGGAGAAGGATCTGCTCTGCACACAGCACAAGAAGTATTGGACACAATCCTCTTCAACTCACTCACGGAGATGAACCACAGCCTTAGAGACGCACAAAAATGCTTACAACACAAGGCTGACTCGGACACTGGGCTGCTCAGAGACCATTTCAAGGAGAGCATGCTGTTTACTGTCAAGTCTGAAAAGTGAGTAACGTGTGGATATGGTGCTTTCCTGGTGGGTCAGATGGTAAAGAATGTGCCTGCAATGCAGGAGACCTGGGTTCGATCCCTGGCTCAGGAAGATCCCCTGCCTGAAGAATTCCATGGACAGAGGAGCCTGTTGGGCTACAGTCCATGGGGTTACAAAGTGTCAAACTCGACTGAGCAACTAACATTTTGGGTAGGGATAGATATGTTTGAGGAAGCGCCAAGCAAATAGCTGGTTGCAGAAATGATGGAATGTGCCTGTCCTATAGTTCCTTCAGCATCTTAGGAGGTAAGACTAGAGGGTTATTTAGCTGGAGATTTCCTTCAACTCCTCTAGTCTGGCTCTCCACTCTTCTTTACGCTGCTCTGTGGCCCCAAGGCTGCCTCTGAGCTATACCAACGTGCTTCTTCCTTGCCTACTGGTTCCTAATTGGGGTGAAGGGAGGAGGAGGGCCCTGGTATATCTTCCCTAGGTTCCCCCCTTGCCAGGCTGCTGGGATGGCAATGCTTTCTGGCAGCAAGGGCGTTCATAAGCTGATCCTGTCCTTGTGCACCCAGGAATGGCAATGCTCCTCTGTTGGATATTGTCAGAGACAGCAAGAGGCTTCATCATCCCTTGTTGATTTCCTTTAAACCTGTTCTACCTTGTAGATAATCCCTTCCTTCAACTCTGTACTGTGTTCCAGCCTACAGACTCTTCCTTCCTAATGTGATGGCGGCTAAAACAGACACTTTAGGGCCACTTGGTTGAGACTACTAAATGCTGAGACTGGAGGTACATGGGAGCCACTTCTCATGGTCCTTGCTAAACTCTGAGTATGTAACTGGGCAGGACCCTATGGGGGCTTCCAGCGACAGGCCCTTTCCCAGTATAAGATAACTGTCCTTGATTCACATTTCCTGAGTTGGGTTGTAGATGTGAAAACCTACCAAATGGAAGATGTTAACTACTTGATGACCATGAGCACATAGCCCCAGGCCTCCTCAAGCCTAAGGGCTGATAAATTTCACCCCTGTGACACCACCCGGTTTCCTCATCATCAGCTAATCAGTCAATTATTCAGGATCTGATCCTGTACCCTCTGACTGCCCCCCCACAACCAACCAATCTGGCTTTTAAAAATACTTTGCTGAAACCCTTGGGGGAGTTCAAGGCTAAAGAGCATGAACCACCTCATCCTCTTGCATGGCTCTGCAATAAACTTTCTCTGCTCGGGTTTCAGTTTGGCCTCACTCTGTGTTGGGCTCATGAACTTGCGTTAACAGGCACAACCAAGGGTACTCAGCACATGACCAAGCCTATGGAGAACTCAAAACTCCTAAAGCTGATTTTCAAGTGAGACCTTTGAAGCCATGCTCCCAGGGGAATAATCTAGGCCAGAGAGACTGCCGTGGGGAGTGTGCAAGCAGGCAAAGGCGGGAGATGACAAAGCAGATGATGGTGCTCCTCCGGCGGTAAGCAGGCCAGCCCCGTGGTGGTGAGGTGGCATGCAGATGCCCAGCCCTGGTGGAATTCTGTTCTCTAACGTGGCTGCTTTGACTCAGCACTGCTGGGAGCCGCAGAGCATTCCTCTGTAGCATTTATGAGCTCTTTATAAGCTCCCGAGAAAAACGCCAACAAAGGGTGCTAAGTTCCTCTAGAATGGCTTTTTAAATTATTTTTTCTTTTTATTTTTTGAAAAAAAAAATTATGCTTCAAATAAAGGCCTAATTTATTGAATTCAAACATAGAGAGGCAGCTCCCCCACCCCCTTTTCACCATTTCAACTTGATTTGAAAAAATTTTGGGAATGAGCAAAAAGTCACAGTGGGAGAAAACTCCAGCCCACAGCCACACCTTTTCTGTCATGGCCCAAGTATTGGCTTCTCAGATCAGCCTCACCGTATAGATTCACAGGCGAGGCTGAGGTACCAGAGGCTTCAGGGCTCCATGGAAGGAGCATAAAGACACAGCATCTCAAGGTATAGATTCAAATCCCAGCTTTCATGTTCACTAGCTTTGAGCTTTGGGGTTCCTTCCTCAATGTGTCTGAGCTTGGGTTCTGTCTTTCATAAAATGGGATGAGGGTTAGATCTAACTCACTCTTCCCTTGTGATGGATACATAAACAGTAGCTGAATCAGAATAGAAATGATACATATACACAATGGAATATTACTCAAATGTAAAAAGGAAAGCATTTGGGTCAGTTCTAATGAGGTGGATGAACCTAGAGCCCCTTATACATAGTGAAGTGAGCCAGAAAGAGAAAGACAAATATCGTATATTAACACGTATAAAAGGAATCTGGAAAGATGATATGGACCCTGTGTGCAGGGTGACAAAAGAGACACACACTTAAAGAACAAACTTTTAGACTCAGTGGGAGAAGCGGGTGGGATGGTTTGAGAGAATAGCATTGAAACACATACATTAACATATGTAAAATAGATAGCCATTGGGAGTTTGATGTATGATGCAGGGCACCCAAAGCCAGTGCTCTGTGACAACCTGGAGGGTTGGTGGCAGCGGCCAGTGGAGGGGTGGGGGGCGGTGGGGGGGGGCGGTGCAGGGAAGGAGGTGAGACCAGGGGTAAGGGATAGAGGGGATGAATGTATGCCTACGGCTGATTCATACCGATGTATGGCAAAAACCATCACAATATTGTAAAGTGATTATCTTCCAATTAAAATAAATAAGTAAAATTTTTAAAAAGTAATAATTAAAAAAAAAAAGAAAGTAAGAGAAATGGAGGCCAGAGAAATAGAAGATTTCCATGTTGAATCAACTCTTTCTTCACTGTAGTAGAAGATCTCCCTGAGGGATGATGGGAATGCTCTGTTTATTTTTAATCTGTAGTAATATATACCATATTTAATATGGATCACATGGCAATTGCATTAGAAAAGCTTAGTTATTTTATGCAAAAATAAGTTCTTAGCACACAGCCTCTTTCTCCTTGCCAGACCACCTGCCATCCCTAGAATGAAGATAGGCAGTATTCTTACCAATCACTGGTGTTTTGACCTGGCCATCTCCTTCCTGGAATCCCACTGCTGCCCAGTTGTCTGAGTCTTCACAGTAAAATCAATTAAACAAACACGTGTGTATTGAGTCTGTACCAGAATCTTCATGTGGTACTCCCATCATTTTCCAGTAGCTCTTTTCTTTTCTTTTCTACCCCCAATACCTCTTAAAGTAGATGCCATTGCCTTCCTTTTAGAGATCAAAAAAATTAATATATGTCAGATAATAAATGACCCAGCCTCCAATCCCCAAGTGAGATGAGTTCCAGGTTTTTCTCACTATATCACCAGAGTTTCCATAACTGATCATATGGCATAGATAGTTTTCCAGTCTGATCCATTGAACTCATAGCTCACTCCTCCCTCTACAAGTGAAAAAAATTCAGTGTAGTAGACTGCAAGGTCTTTACATAAAAATAAAAAAAACAGCTCCATTCTTGTAGCTGCATTTGTGCATGCTCAGTCATGTAGGACTCTTTGTGATCCCATGGACTAGCCCTCCAGGCTCTTCCATCCCTGGCATTTTACAGGCAAGATTACTGGAGCAGGTTGCTATTTCATCCTCCAGGGGATCTTCCTGACTCAGGGATGGAACTGGCATCTCTTGCATCTCCCACATGGCAGGCAGATTCTTTACCACTGAGCCACTTGGGAAGCCCCATTCTTCTAGCTGAAACTGGACAAAAGTTAGGTTATGTAATAATAGGTAACTCACCTTTATTCCGGAGAAGGCAATGGCAACCCACTCCAGTACTCTTCCCGGAAAATCCCATGGACGGATGAGCCTGGTAGGCTGAAGTCCATGGGGTTGCAAAGAGTCGGACATGACTGAGCGACTTCACTTTCACTTTTCACTTTCATGCATTGGAGAAGGAAATGGCAACCCACTCCAGTGTTCTTGCCTGGAGAATCCCAGGGATGGAGGAGCCTGGTAGGCTGCCGTCTATGGGGTCGCGCAGAGTCGGACACGACTGAAGTGACTTAGCAGCAGCAGCAGCAGCAGCAGTTCCTTTATTCAGTGTTTACTGTGTACCAGACATTTGTTTCAAGTACATTTTATATGGATTATCTCGTTTAATCCTCAGTCTAGCTCTAGGAAATGGTATTATTATTATCCCCATTTTAAAGATGAAAAAAACTGAGGCTCAGAATGGTTAAGGAATTTACCCATTTCCTACTGCTAGTGGGTGCTAGCATTTGAGTCCTGGCCTTTGTCCTGACACTGTATTGTCAGCCACTCCACTATCTGCTATAAGGTGGAGAAGATTTCACGTGGGCTTATTCAACTGTGTTTTTGTTAAGAGTCTTATGAAATCCATGGTCTGTATCTGACATAATCATCCATCAGTTCACCCAAATCACAGCAATAATAGTTAGAGCTCCCACTTACTACATGCCTGTTCAGTAGCACACACCAGGACCAGAAAGCATTTCGTTTCTCTTCATGACAAGTTTATAAGAAGTCTTAGCCCCCATTTCCCAGATTCTCTGTTCAAAGTCAAATGGTAAAGAAATGGTGAAGCAGAAATTCCAACTCAGTAAAGCAATTATCCTTCAATTAAAAAATAAATTAATTTAAAAAATTAAAAAAGAAAAAGAAATTCCAACCCAAATTTGTTTTTTTCTGAAAATCTACATGGTGGACTTGCATCTTAAAGAATATATTTTTTCTGTGTTCTTTAGTTTCCAAGCAATTGGTTATTAAAAACAAACAAACAACAATTTTGAATGTGAAACAAATTCAATTAACTAATAAATAAGGGCACCGCCCCTTTCATACATTTGTGAGACACCCCAATATTATGTCAATCAGTAGCTTTCTTTCTGTGACCTCTCCCTTCCAAATATTCTTTGTTATCTGAATGTCTGCCTTCGTTACATAAAGACTTGGCCCCATCCTGTGTGTCTCTCAGAATGGAGCCTCCTCTCTGGATCAGATCCTGGGAGGCCCTTGGTGAGTATCTGTGGATGATGCTGATATGGGGATATAACTACAGAAGGAAGTTCTTGCAGTCCCAAAGGTAAGACCCATAGACCAGAGTTCTTTGCATAAGTCAGTCATCCTTTTCCAAAGTTATGCATTTTTTCCCCTCAAAGCAATGATTCTAGGCACAGTCCTCAAAGCAAATAGTTCTGTTATAGTAGAGGTATATACAGCCAATTTTCCTATCTGTTTGTCAAGCACATTTAAAAACTTTGGCTGCCAATGAAGGGCCTTCCGTGGAGTTCAGAACTCCGAGTTTCTGTTCCAGGCTTCTGGGATCAGGCTCCTATGTGATGTCAATACCCTGAGGCTCCCCAGCTAACTCCCAAATGTGGGCAATTGGAAGAACTGAGCTCTAGTGGGCACTGGTTCACAGTTGGAAAACTCATTTTCTTCCCAAGGCTTCTCTGGAAGCCTGGTTCAGCATGGATGTCAGGTCCCTCCTAAGCTTGAGATAGAACTGAAAAGAGATGAGTGGACAATGATGGAGGTGGAGAAAGTGACAGCCTCTAGGAAGGGGTGGAAAGGAAGCCAAAACTTTATGTAAATCTGCTTCCATGACTATGGAATTCGACTTAGTCTATTTATTTATTCAACTTTTTGTCCTCATCATGACTGGGTTGGAATAAAAACTATTTAGACACTCAAATAAAAATTGAACACAGTTCAGATTTCAAATCTCAAATTTTTTTATGAAACATCAGGCAGCCTCTTCATCATTCTCTACCTCATTTTTTCCCCTATCCTTTTTATCCTCCCTTCCTTTTTCTCTCCCTGTTAATTTCTCTTCACTCTTCTTGGTTCTTTTCCCTATCTTTCCTCTTCAATAAGTAAATAATACAGAATTTAACTTAGTTTTAACTAAGTTTAACTCTCTCCCCACCTCCTGAAAGCGTTTATTACTAAGTTAAGTTTCAGTCATACTTACTAAAGTTGCCATTGCCCATCTATTAGCTACTAGAGATGCTCCCAAGATGGTGGGAAGTTTAGGTAGGAAAGATCTAGATGATACTGGTTTCCTTCAAAAGAACATATTCATGGTAGACAGGCATGCTCTGGACACATTGCCTGTCTGTACAACTAGCCTTGATTGTGCATCGTCTTTGGAGGCTATGATGTCATGTTTCCTGGCATCATCTCTCCTCTTTCTCATCTCCTGGACAGGAAACCCGTGCTTACTCCAATTTGGACTGAACTTTGTTCTTTGTAACATAAGTATCTCCCTCTGTCTGAGCTGAAAGAAGGCTAGGTTCTTGCCTGAGAGTTGTGGGAATTGGAATTTAATGTGAGAACATGCACCTTCAGGAGTATTGGGAAGACTCCAGAATTCCTGAAAGCATTATTCTTTGAAGATTTCCATGTGCCTTCTCTACTCTGCCATGTCCTCTCCTGGTCCCTTGACTTTTGAGTTGATATCAAACTTGGTTGGCGAGCTTGCTGGCAACTTTGTCAGATACTAATTGAGCCTTTCTCTGAACTTCTGACCGTGAGCATATACGTGGGGACCAACCTGACCCAGCTGGAACCCAATCAGATGTTTGCTGTTCTGAAAGAATCTTGAGGAATGTGTCAGGAATTTTAAATCAGTTCAGTTCAGTTTAGTCATTCAGTTGTGTCCAACTCTTTGCAACCCCATGGACTGCAGCACGCCAGGCCTCCCTGTCCATCACCAATTCCTGGAGTTTACTCAAACTCATGTCCATCGAGTCGGTGATGCCATCCAACCATCTCATCCTCTGTCGTCCTCTTCTCCTCCTGCCCCCAATCCCTCCCAGCATCAGGGTCTTCTCCAATGAGTCAACTCTTCATATGAGGTGGCCAAAGTGTTGGAGTTTCAGCTTCAGCATCAGTCCTTCCAATGAACACCCGGGACTGATCTCCTTTAGGATGGACTGAATGGATCTCCTTGCAGTCCAAGGGACTCTCAAGAGTCTTCTCCAACACCACAGTTCAAAAGCATCAATTTTTCAGCGCTCAGCTTTCTTCACAGTCCAACTCTCACATCCTTACATTGACTGGAAAAACCATAGCCTTGACCAGACGGACCTTTTTGGCAAAGTAATGTCTCTGCTGTTATTATGCTATCTAGGTTGGTCATAACTTCCTTCCAAGAAGTAGCGTCTTTTAATTTCATGCTGTAATCACATCTGCAGTGATTTTGGAGCCCCAAAAATAAAGTGACACTGTTTCCACTGTTTCCCCATCTATTTCCATGAAGTGATGGGACTGATGCCATGATTTTTTGTTTTCTGAATGTTGAGCTTTAAGCCAACTTTTTCACTCTCCTCTTTCACTTTCATCAAGAGGCTCTTTAGTTCTTCTTCACTTTCTGCCATAAGGTGGTGTCATCTGCATATCTGAGGTTATTGATATTTCTCCGGCAATCTTGATTCCAGCTTGTGCTTCATCCAGCCCAGCTTTCTCATGATGTACTCTGCATATAAGTTAAATAAGCAGGGTGACAATATACAGCCTTGACCTACTCCTTTTCCTATTTGGAACCAGTCTATTGTTCCATGTCCAGTTCTAACTGTTGCTTCCTGACCTGCATATAGGTTTCTCAAGTGGCAGGTCAGGTGGTCTGGTATTCCCATCTCTTTCAGAATTTTCCACAGTGTATTGTGATCTACACAGTCAAAGACTTAAATGAATCCTCTTTATTCTTCTCTCTCCCCACTTCCTGAAAGCGTTTATTACTAAGTTAAGTTTCAGGAACAGTTTCTATCGGGCCCAATGCCCTATGCTCAGTAACAGTCTGGGCTGGTCGTGGGTTGTTACTATTCTATCGTTGAAGTATAGAACCCCAATGAGTCTTTCCTTAACTTCAACTTGCTTTTATTTTAGCCCCAGTATTCAGAAGGACTCACTTGCAGAGACCTTCCCTGGTGGCTCAGATGATAAAGAATTTGCCTGCAGTGCCGGAGACCCAGGTTCTATCTCGGACTAGGGAAGATCTCCTGGGGAAGGGAATGGCTACCCACTCCAGTATTCTTGCCTGGAAAATCCCATGGACAGAGGATCCTGGAGGCCTACAGTCCATCGGGTGGCAAAGAGTAGGACATGACTAAGTGACTAATATTTTCACCTTCTTCATTTCTTTTAGCTCTAAAATTCAGCAATTCTGAAATAATGAAAGATGACTGAGTGAACATACTGGTCTCTCCGAATCTCTACCTTGAGAATCTCAGTTGCAGCTCTTGAAATCCTTATTCAGCTTAGTATTTAACCGAATCTCCTGTAAATCCATGTCATGCTTAGGGCTTTAATTTTGTGGTCTGCATCTCAGTAGAAAAGTGTGAGAAATAACTTCTTCTACTTACTTTATCCCCTGCAGCATGTGCCTGTTCTAATCAAATTGTTGGCAGTGTCATCAACTCCTTTCTAAGCAACTTGGGTTCACAACAGAATGATTCCTCTTCAGTGCCAATCTAAACAAGTGTCATCAACCCTCATCCTAGGAAGTATTAAAAACAGAAGAGTCCCTTTGTGATTCTGAGTGGCTTTGTGACTTTCTTGGGGCAAGTGTTGGTCTCAGGCTTGTGTCTCCTCGTCGTCCAAACTGTGGGTGGCCCATGTTCCACCACAACCACGGTTGTGAGCTCAGAAGATTCACTCAACCTTCATCATAAAGCAATAATCAAGCCCAGTTGTATGATTCACAAAGTGTCCCCACAGTTGTCATTACATCTGATCCTCAAAACAACCCTGTGAGCTCAGAGAGGCAATAGATTTTGATATCAGACAACCAGTTATTGATGCCTCAGTGTGTGAAGCCAACTCCTGCACCACATGACCTCTTGTTGATACTAGAGTGAATAAAACAGAACTAGGCAAGTATGCCTTCTGCACAAAGTCATCCATTAAAAGCGAGGACAGGACTCTTGGGTTATCTGCTGGTTTGGGTTATCATGTGCTATGCCTCATTTTACTTTGCAGATAACTGAATGCTGAGGGCACAGTCTTTATAAACCAAGGAATGTTGTATAGGGTGAGGGAAGGGCAGGGCTCTGAAGCTGGAGAGAGCTGCTGATCCTCTCACTGCCTTTGCTGCTCTTGTTTTTCAGTTGCTCATTCGTGTCCAACTCTTTGTGACCCCATGGAGCGCAGCACACCAGGCTTCCCTGTCCTTCACTGTCTCCCTGGAGTTTGCTCAAACTTATGCCCATTAAGTTGGTGATGCCATCCAACCATCTCTACCTTGAACAGAAGTGTATTTTATGGATACTCCATTTATAATTAAAAATAATCACTAATCTTTATTAAGTGTTGACTATGTGCTTGGAGCTACACTAATGCTTTATATTATACCATGTAGCAAGCCTCAGAAGCCATGGGGTATTTGCACAACATGTTCCCTGTGCATATATACCTTGTAACTGGAAAACTCTGCGTATATACCTTGTAGCTCTGTCCCCTTCACTCCACATCTCTATGAATGTCATGCATTCAAAAAGTACTTTCCTGGCCACTCTAAATGGCTCATACCCTTCTATGATCACTCTTTCTCCCTCTTTCATGGCCTCATTTTTCTTAATAGCACTCAACATCATTATAGTCTGTATTTGTTCATCTATGTATTATCTTTCTCCTCCCACCAGAATATGAACCCTTGAGAGCAAAGACATCCTCCCCACCCAACACCACCCCCACCCACTATATTTCCAGCCCTTCAAACAGTGCCTGGCACATCACATTTTACAGATGAGGAACCTGAGGTTCTGAAGGAGTGCATTATTTGCCTCAGGTGGCAAAACAAGCAGGAGGTGGAAGAGAGCCATGAACTAGGGAGTCGGACTCAGGAGCTCTGGACTCAGATCCAGCTTCACCGTTGAGTCTCAACCTCTTTGAGTAAATCATAAAGTGCTTGGGCTGCATCGGTCATCCACTGTCCTGTCAGGGCCTCTCAGATCAAAGTTAAAGGACCCAGCTCTCTCAACCATCCTCCTAACGGTGACCTTGCTGCCCCCACCCTGCCCCCAGGGAAACGCAACTCTGTTTCAGCTTAAATTCCTGTCTCTGTCTAGCTCATCCACATCATCTCCCTTCCCACGGCACTGTTTATGCACACGGACCTGTGTTGATGCATATCACAGACCCCTTAGTCATTGTTTAGCCATTACACTTTGCTGGGGTAATTTTCCATTCCTCTGTTTATATTCTATCTGCGCTTCTCTCCTCCGCCTCCATTTTTAAGGGCAGAGAAAGACATGTTCAGTAATACAAGCAATAATAGTTATAATTAAGATGGAAGCACTTTGCCAAAAGGAGGATTTAGTTGTGATTTGTTGAATTCCATCCTGAGTGGATTATTTAAGAGTGAATTTAGGGCTCTTTTATGAGCCTTTCTGAACAAAGCAGTCTTCTGACGCTTCTATCTCCAAGGGCTTTGTGCCAGCCTGGGGGGGTGGGGAGTGAGCACAGGAGGGCACATGTTTAGCAAGGCCTGGCTGCTGAAAAAGCTTAAAAGGAGGCTTCAGGGGACATCCAAGAAGATCTTGCAGTGCTTCTTTTCTGACCCCGTATCTTCTCCTGTGCTTGGTCATGGCTCTCGGTAGAGAGTGGGACTAAATACCCCATGCCTCCATGTGAGAACACATTTCTAGCTCAGCTTCAGTCTGAGTGCTCCCTGATGTGGATCTGGAGTAATTGTCCATGCTCTGCTTGAACTCATGACTTTTCCCACCTCCTAGGATGGGACCCACAAACTAAATAGGGTGACAGCCCTAGCAATTAAGGGAAAGGTGTCCTAGATGAAAGCCTGGTCGAGCTGGGCTTTGCAGGTGGCTCAGTGGTAAAGACTTTGCCTGCAATGCAAGCGAATACAAGAGACATGGGTTGATCCCTGGGTCGGGAAGATCCTCTGGAGGAGGAAATGGCCACCCACTTCACTAATTCTTGCCTGGGAAATCCCATGGATAGAGGAGCCTGGCGGACTCCAGTCTTCATGACTGAACAACAACCACACAGAGTTGAATTTGAGTATGAGCTTTACTCCCAAGGCATCTTTCCCTGCAATCCCAGTCTCCAGCCACCTAGAGTCCATATCAAGCTTGTTCAGTGGTTGTATGGGGATGTTAACAGTGGACACGGGGTAGAGGGAGAAACTGGAGGGGTATTTGTGGATGCAAAACCTGTTCAATTTCAGCCACATAGCTCCTGGTCCTCCTTGGTGCCTCAAGGGGCTGACCATTTTCAGATTTCATTTCCAGGCTCCCAGAACCAGAAGACTTCCAGCTGAGTTCAGCCAGTAGAAGGCCCTGGGTGCAGTTGGGAGGGAGGCAAGAAAAGTGCCATGTTGTTTCTTCCTCACCCTCTGTGTTTTGGGGTTTCACCAGTAGCAGTTGCCTGTCTTCCCGGACTCCAGATTCTACTAGACAAGTATTCTGTGGTTCCTGCTTCTGTCTGGTGGCCCCAGCCCTTGGGTTCTGATGGTCCTATCTCCTTTCTTTGTCTGTGCAGCCCACAAGAGGCATCTGCATCTTGCTGTTATTACCTTCTGGTCTGCCTCATTATCCCTTGTCTGACTGTTAGCTCTTCTTCTATCTCCTGGCTAACTAATTCCTGGTACCAAAATCCCTCTGTTTTAGATACTCAGGTATGACTTTCATTACTTGTGGTTGGACACTGACTGATACAGTGAGGTCTGAATTTAGGACTGAAGCTAGGTGAGCATTTTCTTTGTGTCAATTTTTGTTTCCCCTTATCCACAGAAAACACGCATGATAAATATGACCTCATCACTATAAAGTTCCACAGTTGTGAAAAGGTCTATGCTTTTATTTTATTTTTTCTTACAACAGAGTTTGATGAAGCAAAATACCAAAGGTCAAAGTAAAGGCCCTTTAATAATAAAGAAGCTTAGGGAAAAAAAGGAAAAGAAGAAAAGATGGCTCGTTCTCCTATTTTCTCCTCTTTTTTTGAAATCAGTCTTTTTCACTCTGTGTTTTGAATATGGTTCAAACTTTCTCTTCTATCTCCAGCCCTTGATTTGGAAAGAGAGGGAGAGGGAGAGAGAAGTCAGCCCAGCAGGCAGCAAACCTAATGTGCAATCATTATGTGTGAACACTGTGTGCTTGGGTGAGCTGGAATTATTAATCTGAAAAGACATGAACCCGCCTTCACTTATTTGGGCTTTGGGATCTGACCTCATTGGAAGCTGAAATTCAAGGGAGAAAAAGAAGGGCAACGGGGGCAGGGGGTGGGGGGCAAAGGAGAGGGAAGCAGGAGATGAAGCACATTCTCCCTTGGCGATGGAAAGTTGTTCCTTTGTCAGGAAAGCTGTTCATTTTTGAGGGCCAGACACCTTCTTCATATTCAGGTGTGAAGCTGGCTTCGGAAGTGAGTTTAGCTTGCCTGTGTGCTTTTACAAATGTGTTGGCTGCTCAGCAAATTCGGTATGGAAAGCTTTTAGGTAAGCAGAAGAGAAAATTATATTTTAGGAAGTTCATTTAGTAGAAGTTCAGATTACAGAATCAAGAATGAAAAGAGGAGATTCTGTGTTCTGGGCTTTCAAAGGGTGTGTGTGTGTGTGTGTGTGTGTGTGTGCATGCATGCATGAGTGTGTGTGACACACACTAATTCAGACCAGCTGGGGTGATCTCACAGGGACCCCATGAGCCAGGGCTGTCGTTTCTCCATGGAGAGCACATCTCCCCTGGAAGTGTGTACTCAGGTGCAGTTGAAGGGTCTGAGGTCATGGCTGTGGCCCTGGCCAAGATCCTCCCAGGCTTCAGCCTCTGCTTCCTCTAGAGACTGTTGGTTAAGAGCCATCCTTCAGAGGTCAGAGCCAGACCATGAATGCAATATGCGTGAGGACAGCATGAATTAACCTTGGAGACCAGTGGGCCCTGTTAATCCAGACATTGTCTTTCTTCTTGGAGAAGTTGGATGTCTCTTCCCTCTCTTTCTTCTTCCCTGGCCTTTGAGACCTTGAGCAGTAAATTTCTCTGGGGTGAATTATGAGGAACTTCTTCAAAGAAGCAGGGATGAGACAAACCTTTCCTTGGATCATGCCTCCACCTCATTTTGCTTTTCCAGAGCTCTGGTGGGCCCTGGATTCATCCAGAATCCAGGGCACTGTGCTTTCTAAAAAGTCCAAGAAGACCCACTTATGTTGGAACTAAGGACAGGAAGATAAAGTAAAGGAAGAGAGATTTCTTAAGGGGATACAGTACAGGCTCCTACACTAGGAGGGGACTAGAAAGGTCACTTGGGTCACCACATTTATTCAAGCAGTAAAAACTTCTTGAGGTTACTGAGGGGCTCTGTACCCTAAAAGAGCTTCTCTTGGCTTCTTCTGTCTACTATTATATCCCGGGTTAAGCTTGGGAGATGGGAGGGGAGGTCTGGAATCACCCCAGGATTTCAACAATACAATGAGCAAATGTAGAAAAGTACTTGTTTATTTGCAAATGGCTCACAAATGCTGTTTGTTTTTGGTTTTGTTTTAATTGTGTTCTATTTAGAGAATGGTGGGAAAGTAAGGGAAAACTTACCAAACACCTACTATGGACCAACTCATTTAGTCTAAGGACTTTTCACAGAGGCAGAGAAGCAGAGCTATCATTTTCTGGAGCTCCAGTGACCACTGAATACTTGAAGAACTCTGCAGCTCTGGAAGAATCAAAGGGCTTATAGCATTGTTTGTGAATTAAATGCCTGTTTGTGAAAAGGCAGCTTAAATTAGTGAAGTGGGCTGGGTGGGGACTGTGGCAAAATGAACAGCACAGTCCAGTCTAGAGGGGAGGAAAGGGTCTGCTTTCTTCTAGGTGTTGGTTCCAGGAGGACCATACATCCAGTGAGGCCAGATCTTGAGATATTTCATAGACAGAAAGTTGGCATTCATGTGAAATATTCTGATTTCATATGTTGGTGACCAATTAAAAACATTAATACAGTTGACAAGAATCAAACATGCCTGCAGATAGGGTCCTTCCGGCCATTTTTTTTGGTCTCCACACTAATGAAATTCAGGCTGCCCTATAACAGTGTACTCTGTAATAAAATTTGTTTTGTGCCTTTAAAAAATACTGTTTTTATGGAATTTGAGAGGGATTTTCTGGATATTGGGGGAAGAAAAATTAGTGATATGATGTGATGCTGAGGTTCCTTTTATTTCTTCTGGCTTACCATTGTCATCCCAATTCCCTGAGAAACTTAACTTCTGAATCTTGCATAGTATGTGTCCCAGTGCTGGGCAGAAAGAGGGCAGAGACTAAGCATATGTTAATGAAATAAATGTGGCTTTCCTCTAAGCCTAGCTAAACGGAGGAACTGGTGCAGTTAGGGTGGGTGAAAATGATCTAAATTGTTGGCAGTCAAATATTTCTGTCTTCTTTGTAATTCTCTGAAGCTTGCATTAGATATCTACGCTGGGTAACTTCCAAATTACCCAAGTTGCTTCCAAATTGCTCCCAAACTTAGGTGCTTAAAAGAGCAAACATTGTCAGTTACTTTGTCTGAAATGCATATATGTGGAGTATAAAAAAAAGTGGTACTGATGAATATATTTGCAGGGCACGAATAGAGAAACAGACATAGAGAATGAACTTGTGAACACAGCAGGAGAAGGAGAGGATGGGGCAAGTTGAGGGAGTTTAAGATAGCTAGTGGGATGCCGCTGTATAACACAGGAATTCATCTCATTGTTCTTTGATGACCTCAAGGGATGGAACTGGGGGGTGAGAGAAAGGCTCAAGAGGAAGGGGATATAGGTATACTATACTGATAGCTGAATCACTCTGTGGTATAGCAGAAGCTAATACAACATTGTAAAGCAATTATCCTCCAATTTAAAAAAATTAAAGAATAAACATTTGTTAGCTTACACTTTCTGCCGTTCAGGAATCTAGGTACCTCTTAGCTGAGTACCTCTTCCCTAAGATCTCTCATAAGTCCACAAACAAGAGATTGGCTGGGGCTGTGGTCTCATCTGAAGGATAGACTGAACTCACTCACATGGTTGTTGGCAGGACTCGGCTCCTCATGGATCTTTGGACTGAGGGCTGTTTGTTTCCTATTGATCAGGAATCTCCTTCAGTTCTTTGCCTTGTGGGCCTCTCCATAGGGCAGTTTCTACAAGGGGGATTGGTTTCCATTTGAACAAAGAAGCAAGAGAGAAAGTAAGGAAGTGCAAGATAGAATCCCAAGTCTTTTTTTTAAACCTAATCTCAGAAGTCCCATCGCATCACTTTTTCCCATATTCTGTTTATCAAAGGAGAATCACTAGATGCATCTTACATTCGAGAAAAGGAAATTCTGCAAGTCACAGGGCTGTCATAGTAACAGAGCCATGAGGATCTTTGCCTGATCCTTTCTTCCTGCTTATTTCTTATCCTTCCTTTCTGACCTAGAATTGCTGTGAGGTCCTGGGAGTTTTCATATAACCTCTTCCCTTCCCCCCCCAATTCCATGATTTGTAGACATTTTTTTCCTTTTGGTTCAACTCAATTCCATATGAAAAAAAGATCAGAGAGACAAATCGATTTTAGAACTAAAATCCAAATAGGTTTTGGTGGAGACACGAGATGGATCATGCTCATGAGTAGGAAGGGTGGATTCTGAGTCAATCAAGCTGGAAAGTTTTTCTGCCTGGTGTTTGGATCAGATGACCTTGGTCCTGTAGTGACTGAGGGTCTGAGAAGTGGAAGACAATGTTGTTACAGTGTGTTCTCTGTTACATCTTTGGCATCAGCTAGTGGGATGGGTGAATATAAGTAAAGCTGGGATCAGAATCCCAGGACAAATCTTTCTTGAGAAAATCAATATATCTGAACAGAGTAGGGCCAGGAATCTGTGTCAAGCAGTATGAATTTATGAATCTGATGTTATTCCAAAAGGGAAGAGGGTAGGAGCACCACTAGCTGAAGTGGACACCAATACCAATATTCAGGCATTCTTTTCAGGCAGGACTAGTACTTTGATTACTGGAGGTCCAAGGGACAGGCCATCAGTAAGAACAGGCAGAAAGCTGGCTGTGGACGGCCTGGCAGGGACTGAATTAGAGGTCAGGGGCAGGGCATCCCAGTTGCTAATGAGACTGGGCTTCAAGGAAGGTTCCCTGGGGAGACTGGGAAACAAGCCTGAATCTCAATCACTGAAGATGAATACACAAGACAGAGAGGCAGCTTAGGAGAAAAACTAGGGCTTATGATAGAGGTCTGGTCAAGAAATAGGTAAGAACCTGATTATTGGGGAACAAGGTAGTAGCCACAGTCAGGCTGGACCAGTAGCAAGACAACAGAGTGGACAAAAAGTTGACCATTGCCAGAAACCAAGACTGGTCTCAGAGTCTGGCATGGGACTGAGACTACTGGTTGAGATCAGGCAGTCTTGCTTGCCAGGGGTAGAGTAATGCAGGAACCCAGAGCCAGGGGAGACATTAAACCCCAGCGACCTTGTGACCAATTGCACTGAATACCCTCTGATACCTCATGGGAAAATCAGACAAATGCTGTTCTGAGAGGCAATTAGGTTTCATGATTTCCTTCCCCAGCCGAACACTAGCATGAAATTGGAGGCTCTGATGCTTCCAAGCACCCATCTGCCTCTGCTCCTTTTCCTTCTTGTGAGGCAGGGTGAGCGAGAGGACCCAACGGGATGGAATGAGGGGAGCGGGGTGGGGATGGAGGGGGAGTGTGATAGACACGGTCTCCTCTGCCTCCTCACAAGCTACTCCCCCAGCTCTGGAATATTATTCTTCCCCTCTTTCTGCCAAGCCACACTCTCCGCAGGACAAGAACATTTAACTCTACTTTTGGCTTTTCCAGAAATCTTCCCAAACCTTCTGTTTTCCCCATCCTCCCTCATCTCTTCCACACCACCCACGGCCCCCTGTCAACTTCTGGCTTTTGCTCACCATGTTTCTCATTATGCGAGTCAATTTGTTTCCTTTCGTATTTTCCCAACCTGCCTGTATTTTCCTACCCTGTCTCCCTCTACCATGGGATGGAATACTACTCCCCCCATGGATAGAGTCATGGTTTTCCCTTCTTAAGTAAATCCCTAGTGCCTAAGCTGAGCTCAGCCCACAGTAAATTCTCCAGTAATGTAGTTTAATGGACTCCCTGGTTGAAGGGAAAAAAAAACAAAAACCGCCAAAGTGCTTTTTCGCATCTCTTCAATATGCTTGATTTGCATTAAGTTTCTGGGCACACGAACTTCTGCAAATTTGCAGCATTTACTGTTCCTTCCCCACTCCTATAACACTTGTGCTTTATCACAGCAACCAAATTAGGAGTGGCTTAAAGGTAGTGGTCAGAACACAATGTTTCCTACTGCTCATAGAAACGTGCACATATGGGCACCTCGTAATTGCTGAAAAAGTCCTTGCTGCGTGAAGTGGAATTTTCCTAAAATGAATACTTTTTGCCTTAGGACTGGACTTTCATGATAAAACAATCAGGAGATTTGGCTGAATTTTCCACTATTTAACTTGCTATGTTGAGGTCATGTAGAAACAACCTTTAAGAACATAATGACCTTTAAAAAAAATCCATCTCTGAAGTCAGGCTTGGTCACTAGTCTATGGACAGATCACTGCTTATGTTGTACACTTTCCTCTGTTCTTCCCAGGATGAGGGAAGATTTTTAGGGTTCATCTGACTCTAGTTATCTACAAAGTTGAATGATAAAACTGGCTCTTTTGAACTATACCTCTTGCAAATTAACTGTTGTTTTTTTTCCCCTTGGGGCTTCCCTAGTGATTCAGACAGTAAAGAATCTGCCTGGAGTGCAGGAGTCCCCGGTTCAGTCCCTGAGTCAGGAAGATCCCCTGGAGAAGGGAATGGCAACCCACTCCAGTATGCTTGCCTGGAGAATTCCATGGACTGAGGAGCCTGGCAGACTACAGTCCATGGGGTCCTAAAGAGTTGGACACGACTGAGCAACTAACATTTTCACTTTCCTAGAATGAAAAGAATGCTAAAACAATCAGTGATACTTTTTCATGAGGGTCAGGGATGCTTAAAGAATACCTTGCGTCAGTCCTCAAAATCTTTCCTGAGATCCTCTAAGGCAGGGGTTACCAACCTGCGGGCCAGGGACTGGTACCTCCTATCAGCTCAGTGGTGGCCTTAGACATGAAGTGCACAATAAATGTAATGCTCTTGAATCATCTTGAAACCACCCGGCTCACCCTTGCCCTTGGAAAAATTGTTTTCTGCAAAACTGGTCCCTGGTGCCAAAAAAAAGTTGGGGACCACTGCTAAGGTATTGCTGATCTGACAATGGGTGGGGGAGGGCAGTGAACATGGGGAGGTCTTGCTACATCGGAACACACTTGGCTCTAGCACGATGCTCACATGCCAGCTCTGTGGAGTGAGCAGATTAAGTGTTGGGGAGAAGTGGAGGCTCTGAGAGTCGTCAGAATCATGCCATCCTTGGCTTCTGTCCCACCTGAGCGCCTCACCCTTTCATGTGAGCAAGACATCAATCCTGCTGTTTGCGTTGGCTCTGCCTGGCTCCATGATTTCAGTTCCTTGTCTCCATCCCCCGATGTGTGGGCTCATTTCCGTCCTTGGAGCACTATTGTTTTTCTGACTTGAGCAGTTCATCCAAAAAAACCTCAGTAATAGGGCCTTTGTATCACTATTTACTTTTCTAATTATATATGTCTTTCCCTTCCCCAATGGTTGAAGATATCCCACTGCAATGGAAGTAACTTCATGGGGAAGAGTAAGAGCAACAACAACAAACCGCTTCACTCTTCTGGGTGGAAACATGCAATTGTACCCAGAGGGGTAAGGAAAAAGCGGCTCATATTTGGAGAAAGAAGTTGGAATGAGGGAGTGAGAGCAGACGGGCTACTCTGGTATCTGACTCAAGGGATATGAGAAAGTAGGCAGTGTGTTAGTTAGAAAAGTAAAGCTGTGAGGCCAGGTCCTGGAAAGGCCTTGGCACAGAGTCCCAAAAGTCTGGACTGGCTGGGGTCCTCTTCTGGGACTTTTGATTTACTCTGCTGTCCCCACTCTTATAACATGGTGCTTTATTACAACAGCTGAATCCCAGTATTTGGGAATTCTTGAGGTGCTAGTAGCTGCTATTGGAACTTGCCTTGCCCCACTATCCTAGAGTCAGGCTGGGTCTTTAGGAAACTGGCTTTGAGGATGAACCTAGGTTTCAGCCCTTCCTATTGTGAGCTTGAATTGAGGGTTGATGTAGATCCCTCAATTTAAGGATGAGATGGTTGAGAGGGTGCCTGACATGCTGCAGTCCATGGGGTCGCAAAGAGTCGGACACAACTTAGAGACTGAACAATATATCCCCAGTTACAGTGTGACAGGCAGGATGATGCAGTGGGTGGAAGCTTTACCCCTAACAGTGATGGAAACCCCAAAGTGTGCTGTGCAGGCAGCCCTATTCAGAGCTCCAGGACCTGCCGTGGAAAAGCTCTGTTACGTTCCATAGTGGACCCCTGTAGTTTTTGCCTCCCAGCAATCATCTCCCAGTACCATCTTTACTGGTACATCACCCTTATTTTCCTTTGAGAAACTACACCTCTTCTATTATCAGGTTATGTGAAGTCCAGGTAAGGTCATACAATTCCTTTCTGGCCAATCCCATGATGCTGGCTCTACTAATTGGCTCAGGGATGGTGTCCATAGATTTGTCTATTGCAAATTTGGCCTTGGAGTTGTGATGTTGGGGATAAAAAGATTTCTGATGATATTTTTTGAGTGCTTGGGTCAAGCCAAGCCTGAACTTTTCAAAAGCGTGAGTCAGTGACTGTCCTTGTTCATTTAACTCAGTCTGAGTTGAATTTCTGTCTCTTGTAACTGAACGAGGGACGTGTTCATGTTAAATACCAGCCCATCATATTGCCTATTCCCTTTTCCAAGCTAGTTCTCCTTTTCTAACGGAGCAGAAAGTTAGGTGTTCCAAACCTGTTAGACTCATAAAAGAGCCAATGAACAAGAAGTAGCAGACGTGGCAGCCGATGGTTGGACTGAGTTTTCTTGGTTTCACTGACTTATTTTGGCTGTGGTCTAGGAAGCGGAATCCAGGTCCTTTCAAGCCCTAATTTAATTGTGGCTCCTGAGGGAGAGTTTCCTTAACCAATCTCTCGGGGCCCTAAGGGAGGGTGGGTGGTTCCTGTAAGCCCTCTGTGGGAATTCCCTTTGAGTATTGGTTTCAGAGTGTACAGCCAAATAGGCAATTGGGTTAACGAGGGCCAATTTTTTTTTCTGAAGGCTACTGAAGGCCCCAGATAGAAGCAATTCACACCCAAACATTTCTTACTATCACCTTTCAGAGGCTAAGTTGACACCACAACCGATGATCCCCAGGCTGAAAGGAATGGGTAAGCTTGGCTGTGATGTTTGGGTATGCTGCACATTTCAAGATTATAGTACTATTCAAATTAACCTGTTGGTATGAACCTTTCCTCAATAACATTACCTTGAACCCCGAGTGAGAACAGTGCAGGAAGACCCCCAACTTGAGGACTGGCTATATTTCAGAAATCATCTCTGAGTCTGAACGTTTCCTCAAAATAACAAATTTCAAGATAGTCTAAGGTCCAACATTATAAGTAGTTATTAGTCTCCTAATAGTGCATTGCTTCTTGATGAAGCTTTCTCTGATTATTTTAATTGTTTAACTTTTTTCCTCTTATATGTGGCACAAATGTTATGAGGCTTTTGAAAACTTATTTCTTAAGTTTAAAAATCTTCTACTCAAGTAATTGTACTAGCTGGGAGTGTTAGCTTTTATCTATCATTTGCGTGGGTGCTAAGTCACTTCAGTAGCGTCCAACTCTTTTGGCTCCTATGGACCGTGGCCGGCCAGGCTCTGATGTCCGTGGGATTCTCCTGGCAAGAATACTGGAATGGATTGCCCTGCCCTCCTCTAGCAGATCTTCCTGACTCAGGGATCAAACCCACATCTCTTACCTCTCCTGCATTGGCAGGCAGGTTCTTTACCACTAACACCATGTGGGAAGCCCCATTCCTATCCTTATATGCTAACAAATGGAAGTAGAGGCTACAAGGTGCACATTGTTCTGTTTTTTAACATTGTTTACAGTGCGTCCTACATAGTAGGTGCTTAACTGATGTTTATTCACTAAATACCCAAATGTTCCACCATTTATATCTTTTACCCGCTTGTGGAAAACCTGGTTCCTGGGTTCCTGTTTGTGGTTTGGAAACGAATTGCCTCTCTTCAATCTAACTGTTCCACCCCCAACATTCATCCAATGAATAATTACTAGGTATTTTTCTAAGCATCATGTGCTATTCTAGGTCCTGGTGACCCAAAAGAGAGGAAGAGTGATGTGGTCCTTGCTTTCAAAAAGGTAATAATTTCAAATCACAGAACAGGGGACCGCAGGTTCGGGTCTTGCCTGCTCCAACTGAACTGATCTCCAGGGTAAAACAGCTTGCCCAGGTCCTCACAGTGACTGAAGAAGGATGCTGTCAGGAGTTCTCTCATATCATCGTCGTCAGCTTGTGGCCAAGCTTCTCCCTCCCCTGAAATGTTTTCCTACATTCCTCAGAGCCTCCCTTAAGTGTTTGCCAAGACTTACTTTTAAAAGCTACCTGTTTTCTTTATTTATCTATTTTCTCATTTATTTGTGAATGTTTACTCCTAACCTCTCTAAATAGAAAGTCACTGTTAATCTTGCCCCCTAGGAAGCTGACACCGTGAGTACCCTCTAGGGGGTGGCAATCAGGACAGGTCAGTTAGGATCCCAGAAGCTCTATATCCTGGGTGGACATAGGATGCTTCCTTAAGGGAGTGGCTATGAAGATTGCCTCCCCTCAGCCAAGCGTGAGGCTGACCTTAGAAGCAGCCTCAGATCTCCTCTGGCCCTGGAATCCTGACCACCATCATTGCCAAATCGGGTCTGGCTCCATTTACATTTTCCTGAGTGTCTCTCCCCCTGTTTACCACAACGTTGTCCTCACCTCACCAGGCACAGAGAATAGACAATTGTTTCCTGAAACTACTCAGCAATGCTACCTGACTGAGCAATGTCCCTAATTTCATGTCTACTCAGAACCTGTCGACGTGACCTTATTTGGAAATAAGGCTTTTGCAGATAAAATCAAGTTAAGCTGAGGTCATACTGGATTAGGTTGGGCCTTAATCCAATGACTAGTGTCCTTATAAGAAGAGGGAAATCTGGACCCAGAGGCACACAGAGGGAAGAAGGCCATGTGGAGACAGAGGCAGAGACTGGAGTCTTGTGGCAAGAGCCAAGGGACACCATGGATTGCCAGCGAATACCAGAAGCTAGAAAGAGGCAAGGAAAGATCCTCCCCTAGAGCCTTCAGAGAGCATGGCCCAGCTACAGGCTTAATTTTTAACTTCTAGCTTCCAGGACTGTGATAGAATAAATTTCTGCTGTTTAAAGCCACTTAGTTTGTGGTAATGTGTTATGGCCATCCTAGGAAACGAATACAGCAACCAATCATTAATGACCACAAAAGTCTAGCACAGGAGGAGTGTACAATGGGACTCCAAGGGCAGTTGACTTCTTTCTAGGGGACTTTTCTGACTCTCAATTTCTGTTTTAAACTGATGGTAGAGGATGAGTTTTAGGATTTTAAGAGCATTTTATTTTAAATTCATTTCTTCATTTTTTACTGGAGGGTAATTGTTTTACAATGTTGTGCTAGTTTCTGCTCTACAATGAAGTGAAACAGCTGTGTATGTACCTATATCCTCTCCCTCTCCAGCCTCTATCCTGTCTCCTCATCCCACTTCCCAGGTCAGCACAGAGCTTGGAGCTGAGCTCCCTGTGCTATATAGCAAGTTCCCACTAGCTCTCTATTTTATACATGGTAGTATATATATGTCAACGAGGAACATTTTAAAATTGTCTGTCATCTGAAAGGTCTTGGCCTTTTGGAACACTGAGACTCTTAGGCTGAAATGGTTAAACAAATAAATAAAATTTTTATTATACATATATTACAAAAAAATATGTTGGCCAAAAAGTTCATTTGGATTTTCCCATAAGAGGAACCCAAACGAACTTTTTGGCTAACCCTATATCTATCTATCTATCAATTGATCTATCAATCTATCTATATGAGTACATAATATCCTATTGGTTCTGTTTCTCTGGAGAATCCTGATTAATAAATTATATGTATTATATACATGCATGTGTGCTGAGTTACATCAGTGATGTCTGACTCTTTGCAATCTTATGGACTATAGCCCACCAGACTCCCCTGTCCATAGGATTCTCCAGGCAAGAATATTGACATGGGTTGCCATGCCCTCCTCCAGGGGATCTTCCTGATCCAGGGATCAAACCCACATCTCTTGCCTCTCCTGACTTGCAGATGGGTTCTTTACCACCGAGTCACCAAGGATGCCCATTTATTTGTATATAATATGGGAGAGATTCATTTTATAAATGTATAAGAGATTCATTACAAGCAATTGGCTCATGTGATTATGGAGGCTAAGTAGACCCAAGATCTGCTGTAGGAAAGCTGAAGACCCAGGAGAGCTGATGGTTTAGTTTCAGTCCAAATCTGAAGGCCTGAGAACCAGGAGAGCTGATGGTATAAATTCTAGTCTGCAAGCAGACAGGTTCAAGACCCAGAAGAGCCAGTTTCCATAGTAGTCTGAAGACCGGAAGAAACCAATGGCCCAGATCAAGAAGGCAGGGGGAGTTCCTTCCCTCTCAGTCTTCATTTAATCAGATGGGATACACTCACATTCTGGAGGGCTGGCTGCTTTGCTCTGTCTCCAATTCAAGTGTTACGGTCACCTGGAAGCATCATCACACACTAACTCAGAATGATGTTTGGCCAAGGGTCTGAGCACCCACCAGTGATCCAATTGAAATGACATATAAATGGAATCATCACAGCAACATGTACATAAAACATCAGATCCATGTTGACTTTGGGTGACTATCTTCAAAAACATGGGATTATCTGAATCAAGATCAAGGACCAAAGCATAGCTTTCCTCAGTGCCTTAGCCTGGGGTCCCGTGGAACTGAATGTGAGACAGATACTTGAGTCCAGGGAGTTTTTTCGAGAGTGTTATCCCGGAGAGTTGGAGAACAGGATGGCAGAAGTGAGACACAGGAGGATCAAGAGCAATTCAAGCCTGTGTTAGGGAGCTGGCCGTCACTGTAGCCACCGGTCCTGGGTGCTGCTGAGACATTTGGAAGAATCTTGTACACTGTGTCTCAGAAGGACCTGTCTAAGGGACAAAATAGAGAATTATTTCAACTCCTGTTCCTCTTTGGTCAAAGGCAGCCCTGCATGCATTACGTTTCCTACAGTTCCTGTGTGCCTGTACTCCAGGGAAACACAGGTTTGCCCTTGGCTCGCTCCCACAGTGCCAGAACTGGGTGCAAGCGGCAGGGAGCACAGGGCTGAGGCAACTGTGTCTGCACAAAGTCTTTACGTTGCTCATCAATGGAGCAACGGCTGGAGAAAGAGGTGGGGGCAAGGAGAGGATTTCAGAACGGTGCCCCACAAGTGCCTAATATACCTGGGGACACTGTGGTACATATGTGTCATCTTGTGTGGCTTCCTTTCTG
The DNA here is from genome assembly GCF_019320065.1 of Cervus canadensis. Taxonomy (NCBI): domain Eukaryota; kingdom Metazoa; phylum Chordata; class Mammalia; order Artiodactyla; family Cervidae; genus Cervus; species Cervus canadensis. The sequence goes on along the minus strand of NC_057409.1, from coordinate 29,582,665 downwards.
TTTTTTGTAAGAATGCCATCTTATAAGATCAAGTCTACCTCTTGCTATAGCAGCTGAAATTGTCAACACCCTAGTAAGTAGGCTGGGAAAACAACAAAGAACATCTGGGTCCATGCACACATGTCAGAAGGAGAACCTACCCCAGGCGGAGATGTACCAAATAAAAAGATGCCAAGATCCCTTCTGGTGTCACAAATACAATCAGGTCTTGGGTAGAATGGGGAAGAAAATCTCTTCTCTCTTCTGGGTGTCCTGCTCAGTTGCTGCATTTTCTGTTGCTTCCGGATAGGGTTTCTCTGTAACTCATCTCACTGGAGAAGCACCCTGTCCCATGTACAGGACTGGCCGGCTGAGGTCTAGAACCCAGCATGACCTTCTGTCTGTGGCTCTTTAGGACTAGTGAAGTCCAATTCAACCTCTATACCCTGACCCCAAATTAAATCTTGGAGACCGAATTTTGGGTGAAGTAAAAAAGAATAGCTGTATAGCTTTGCCAGGCAAAGGGGATCACAACAGATTTATGCTCCCAGAACTGTGTGTCCCCCTGCTTGGAGAGGGTATTGAGGTTTATAGTAATAGTTCAAAGGGGGTGTGATCAGGTCATGAACATTCTTCTGATTGGTTGGTGAAGTAAGTAGCAGTCCGCATCATCAACCTTCAGGTTCCAACTGGTCTGAGGTCTACCTGCTTGTGGGCAGCATACCATCAATAATCATTAACTTCTCCCACCTGGAGGGGACTTTGGTATTTGCAAAATGGCTCAATATTTTTGTGTGTATCTATCTGTTGATGGGGAACCAGGACCTTACCCCAAGTTATTACCCTGAGTTATTGTTTCTCTTGATTATTTCTCTCTTGTCTTGCATCCCCTCCCTTCCCTAACTAACAAGTGCTTGAATCTGGAACTCAGGGAAGGTCGTGGAGACTAAATAAATCTATTTCCTGTAATCAAAGGAATAAGGGGCACACAGAGGCTTTGTGTCCAGGAGCCCCACTGGACCCTTCTTGGTATCACTAGTTTCAGATACAAAGCTTCTGATTGGTTCACCTATTACTTTGAGTCAGGCTATAAGCCTCTCTCTTCAGCACATGGATGGATTGCCCTTGGGTCAAATGTCCATTTTGGCCCAGTTGGTTATATTTGGGAATGGGGTCAGAAGGCATGAGACATAGGCACTTAGAGAATAGAAACTAAGAATAGAGATTCCCTCAGAAGAGAGGTCACAGAGACAAAATGGAATATTCATATAAAGTATTTGTAGCTGGATATTGTGGTCTGGACTAGGAGTCAAGAGAAATTGAGTTCAAGATCTGCTTTAGTCACATGCCTCTGTGAATCTAGAGCAATCAGGTAAATTTCCCAATATTCAAATGCTTCACCTAAAAGAAAAAAAATTAAGGGACACGGGTCTGTAAATCTCTAAAACCCCTTCCAACTCTAACATCTTCAGGATTTACCCAGAGTCAAACTCATCTCCTCACAGTTGAGGCAGAGCTGTGTTGTCACAATTTTGGCCTCTTTTAGGGAAGAGGGGTGGTCAGAAGCCCTGGGCATGTCCAGACAAATCATCTTCCCTCAGGAGAGCTACCTAGTGAAAACCTACCAGAAGATGCTCATCCACTTCTCCGTAACTCAGAAGACCACACTCTTTTCTTCTTTCTTCCTCTTTAGAGGCATAAACAAGATGCACATGGCTCTGTTATTAGCAATGCAGGAAGACTTCAGGAGACTCCAGTTTAAATTCAGGTATCCTCAGCTTTTAAACTCACTTTGAAGAAAGTGGACATATCTGTTCTTTTTGACAGTTGCTCCCATTTTGGCCTTCGGTGAAGCTAAGTTCACAGAAGGGAGGCCTCTTGGAAGAGGTGGGAACCATGGCCTTGGTGGGAAAACCTGACATTGAAGAAATCATTATCACTGTGTTCAGACTATAGGTTTAAATACTCCTCAATTATTCCACCTTGAAATGGGACCTCCTCCCATGCTACTATTGCTAATGAAAGTCTTAATGGGGTTGCAGGACTCAGCAAAACATTCTTCGTGAGAAATTCTCTCCTTTAGGTAACAGCAGCATAGAAGTCATCTAGCTTCACTGTTTGAACTTCAATAAGAACCTCAATAAACATGAAAACAGGAGTTGACCCTTCTCCTAGGAAAGATCTTCCCTTGGTCACTTGACTCTAGCATCTAAGTCATGTAACCCTATCAGGCAGAAGGCTGTAACCTTCTTTTCCTCTTGATTGAGGTCACATCTTCTTTTCCTAATCTCTTATGAAGTGGAAGGACCAATTATTATGCTCTTTACAAAAATGCTTAATGCTAGAATCACAGTGAGTTCTGGTTTCGAAGCCAAGGTGACTCACCTATGCAGCTACAGGGGTGAACTAGTTCCCTAATCATCCTTGACATTCCTGAAACCATTCTTCAAGCTTATGTTTTAAAATTTTTATTGCAGTATAATTGTTTTACAATGTTGTGTTAGTTTCTGTTGGACAGCAAAATGAATCAGCTATACATAAACATATACATATATCCCCTCTTTTTTGGATGTCCTTCCCACTTAGGTCCCCACAGAGCACTGGGTAGTTTCCTGAGCTATACAGTAGGTTCTCACGAGTTATCTATTTTATACATAATGTCAATAGTATATATATGTCAATCCCAACCTCCCATTCCTCCCACCCTTTTCCCCCCTTGATATCCACATGTTTGATCTCTACATCTGTGTTTCTATTTCTGCTTTGTAAGTAAGATCATCTATGCCATATTTCCAGGTTCCACAGATATGCATTAACATATGGTAATTGCTTCTCTCTTTCTGACTTCACTCTGTATGACAGTCTCTAGATCCATCCACATCTCTGCAAATGACCCAATTTTGTTCCTTTTCTTGGCTTAGGTACTTTATGATAAGAAATTGAGTGAGTGAAAATCGTTCTTCTAGAAAACCCAGGCTTCAGGAAGGGAGCTTAATTTGCCGTATTTGCTATGAGCTCCAGGTGTTGCACACTCCCTCACGATATTTCCAGGAGGTCCAGCTGGCCCCACAAAGGTCTACATGGACAGTGGACATTTCCTTCAAGGGTCCATTGTTTGCCGAGTTCCTATCTTCGAGGACTTTCTGGGAAAAGGTGGTCACATGTCACAGGGGCGTCTGTGAATGGCACCACCCACAGAAAGCCTCACGTTGTCCCTGACTTTCTCACTGTAAGTTCTAAAACAAGAGGAAAAGCTGCCAGGAAGCACGTCTGTTGTGCTATCTGACTAAGCAGAGGGGCAGGAATTGGTGGCGAGGTGATAGAGGACATTGTCAGCATTGTCTCTATTTCTGCTCCACCCTGTGGTTCTCGCTGAATGGACAATATCGTCCTGGGCAAAGCAAAGTATAAAGCTTGGGAGGGTCTTGAAGATCAAGTTTATCTTCAAGTTCATTTTACTGCTATGATGTTGAAGCCTCCCCAGATTTGCTTTCATGGCAGATTTTGGCCTGCAGTTCTGGTCCAACTTAGGTGTGAAGTTTTATTACATCACTCTGCCCTCTGACGCCTGTTCCCAAAGGATAAGGGAGGTTGGACACATAAAGCAACTCCAGGAAGACTCAGTGCTGTTGACTCTTGGTTGACAATGATCAGCCTGAAGCTTTCCCCCTCAACATGGCCTGTTACATGTTTGTAGGTTCACGAAGCTAAGACGAAGTTTGGGAGCCATTTCCTCAGCTCTTTCTGACCATCCTTTTTTGGGCATTGGTCTATTCCAGCATGGAGGGAAGTGAATCTTGGTGGTAGGGGCATTGGAGTTGTATATGCAGGACTCTAGGACAAATTTGCCTATTTCACAATTCTGCTAAACATAGAACATAGTTTTCACTCTAACTTGTCCTCACCCTTCCCTACCACCCTCCCCACCTTTAGCTAGTGCCTAGGAATCGATTTGTTTATACCTCATCTCCTTTACTTTCCTCTGTAACATGGACCTCGTCCCCAAGGAAGCCTTAAGTAGCCTTTCCTTTTCCAAACCATACCAAAAAGAGTGGAGACGAGCCAGTACAAGAGGGAAACTTTAGTGAGATTAGGGTAGGATTGGAGGCAGTGTCAAGTGCAATTTCATACTCTACTGATGAAGAAATTGAGACTCTAAGATGTCATCCAAATTCTAATGTATTTTTCAGAGTTTAATAGTTCCCTTTGTACACAGAATGAAGTATTTCAGAGGTAAAGGCTTCTTGGATGACTAAATTAGGGAAAGCAGGTAGGTGGCCATTTTCATATCTTGAAAAATTCTAAGTATTTCTCCCATTTTCTCTGACATCATTCTTTAGTTATTTTTTATATCATAAACATGATATAGTGAAAACCAGGTGGATGATGCCAAGAAAGTGGAAAGTTACTATTCTTAATGCTCTTTGGTTTGAAAATATAATTTGGGTTGTTTTTTTTTTTTTTTTGGTGGAGACATAATGAGGGCCAGCTTATGAGTTGTCATGTGAACCCATTGCTCCCAGTTGAGATATCAATAAAACCATTGATTTCTTTGACATGTAAACATCACTCCGGAAATAAAGTATTAGTCCATGGGACTGGCGTTACTATCAAAAAGAAGGTCCTAGCAGTCCCTGGTTGACTTGGTCAAGATTTTCCCAGTTGGTATTTGGGCATCTTCCTAGCTGTGGGTCACTCACCAGTGTTCAACACCTAATTTGGTCACCTGTTTAAGTTGAATATGCCTGATTTGAAACAGAAAGCCAATTTATTATTTCACCCAAAGAAATGGAAGTACCAAGCAAGTCAATATTTATGTCTTGGCATAACCAGGACACATTAGTAATAGTTTATGAAGTGGTCAGCTCTTTTCTAGCTATTGCAGGAAATGCAAAGACATTTAAGGCATGGTTTCTTACAAAAAGAGCTGGACACTCAGTGAAGCAGATGAAGAGGTTAAAAGTACAAAAGTTGAACGGTGATCATGGCAAAAGAGTCATTTGAAGGATGACATGAGAAAATAGAAAAATAAAGGAGACATTGCAGTGAACTGTAGTGGGGTAGATGGTTCATGGAGAAAGTAAGGTTTGGTTTGTCTTTAAAAATAAGTAGACCACTGACAATTGCAGTTGCAGGGCATAAGAGGAGTGAAAGTTGGAGGGAAAAGTCATTGCTCTGCCATGTAAGACTGAGTTGGATGAAAACAATGGCCTGATCCTTATTAAGGAAGCTGAAAATTTCACCTCCCAACCCTGCAGAGCTAGAGCCTTATCTGAAGAACTGAGAGGGAAGCACTTCAACCTACAGGCTCAACCACCAGCTACTTTGAGGTTAAAACAACAAACGCTTTCCTAGGCAAACCAATGCTATCATGAAAACAGGACCCTCACTCTGGCTTCCTCTCCTTCTCACTTCTTTTCTGGCTTTCCAACAATTTGGGAACTCACTCAGATTGGGAAGTTTGGAGACCCTTCCCTGCAGGCTGGCCTGGCACAGACGGGTAAGGAGGATTCTACCCAGAATGCGAGATCGAGTGGGCTGGTCCATCAGGGGCACCAGGTGCTTCTCAACAAACTGCAAATGAATGAAAGAGGCTCTAAAATGTTCCAAGCAAAGATGGAAGGAAGGAAGGGGCTTGGGCAATGAGAGATATTAATCCTTCATTGTCTCCTCTAAGGCCAGGGTCACTGGCCCAAATAAACATGGTGCCCCACAGAGATGGTCCCACAGCCAAATGGCTCTCAGCGGCTTGACTCAAAGTCACCTGGACAGGCCTGACGGAAATGCAGGACAGCCCAACCCTTCCCTAATGGGTTTTCCAGAGTCGATCTATCATTCTGCCCAGAGAAGGGAAGGATGAAAAATAGATCAGGTGCCATAGGACCGTGACCTTGCTTTCTTGGACATGGAAGCAGGTGAAGGAGAGGATGACACAGCTGGGGGCCCTGGGGGATGTTGGCAGCGATGCATTCTGAGTTCAAGTGAGAAGGCTGAGATGCTGGCTTGGAGGAAAACTGGCACTGACTGCCTCCAGCCAGGGATCTTTCTGGGCACTGGGCAAGGCCCGCGGCTTTGGGAGCTGCCCCAGGCTGGCAGTGGTGCCAGCGCTCCATTCACTCTGTGAAATGTATTAATTAGTAAGTGGTTTTGGCCCAGAGAAGGTTGCCGTGGCTTCAGATGAGTATAGCAGAAAAGAGGCAAGTCCATCTACAGGCGCCTCTGAAAAGTCTCAAGCTCCTGTGGGCTGAGAATAGCTTTCACTAGAGAGAAAGAGAGACCCTGACAAAGTTGGATGGGGAAAATTCAGATGGCCATGCAAAGTCGTACATGTCCACCAGCCCAGGACAGTGAAACACCAATCCCAGCCTAACAGATTTTGTGCTGCAGATAATTAAGATTATCGGGAATGAAACAAAATACCCTGCAAAAGGGGTGTTTCTGAGCTCCCTCTTCTCTCTGCTTTCACTCTCTTTTCTAAAATGGCTGCAGAAAACCCTTGGGCTGGTTTTGCCATGGCTTGTCAGAGCCAGGTGGCGCTAGTGGTAAAGAGCCATCCTGCCCATTCAGGAGATGCGAGAGATGTGAGTTTGATCCCTGGGTTGGGAAGAGATCCCTGGAGGAAGGGTATGGCAACCCATTCCAGTATTCTTGCCTGGAGAATCCTACAGACAGAGAAGCCTGGTGGGCTACAGTCCACGGGGTTGCAAAGAGTTGAACACTACTGAAGTGACTTAGCATGCAAGCATGCATGGTCAGAGCTAGAAGACATCATCAAGACCTTCAGTCTTACTTTCTCAGAGGGTGAGCTGGATGGACTTTTCCTAGATTCAGTGGCCAGCTAATGGCAGAGCTGGGAGGGGTGAGGAGAGGGCATGCACACTTGAGAAACAAATATGTCTCATCTGTGGATTCTTTCTCCCACCTCACATTGGTGCATCAGTTATGCTCAAATCTACCTGCACAATCCTGTGAACACAGGGGTCTCCAGAGTAAGTTGGGCAGGGTCTCCAGAACTACTGGCCTGAATGTGATTCTGAACCTCATGACTGGGCAGACTGCCCACCCCTCCAGCCCTCTCTCTGGCTCCTCATGGGTCTTGTCACTGACATTTTTTCAGAACATCTGCATTAAACTTGTCTTCCTCTCTGAAGAGGCAACTTCCCCAACATTCATGCCTATCTAATTGGTCTCTTCAAGGATAAAAATCCTGCTAAAAATTCTGGCAGAATATGAGTAGAAAGTAAATGTTGAGAGAAAGGCAGAGAATTAAGTTATAAAGGAGGAGGAAAAAGAGAGAAACAAAGCAAAGAATACAAGGCAATTCACATTTTTTATCTGTTTCATATATCCCAGGCCCAGACATATAGTTATTTAATTTACACCTCAAAATAAGTCTATTGTCATGTGCACGACTATGGTTGCAATTGCATACTTTACAGAAAAGTTCACAGCCCCAGAATGGCAGACAAGGAGTTACACCCCGAGGGATGGCTTTCTGGGTCTAGAGCTTTCCATAGTAACAAAGAGGAGAGGAAAACAGGGAAGACAGATACTTTGGGGCCAGGACGAAGGCAGAGAGGGCAGTGGGAGAGAGGGCTGGGGCTTTGGGGCACCTGGGCTCTGGGAGCTGACTTCTGTGTTCTTCTTCCACGTGTGGTATGGACGTTGTCAACATGTCAACCTCTACTATGACTCCGCCTCTGTTCTGGGCCCGAGGGTGACTGTAGAGATTGGGAGTGATGCTGACGGTGGGAGGAGTCCACCAATATGGTGGCCTGGGTTAAAGAAATAAGAACTTCAAGTCAGGGTAAATGTTGTGAAGGAAGAGGGCAGGATGTCACAGAGAGAGCCTGGGAAAGGGAGTTGAGGGGGCAGTCACCTTAGAGAAGGTTATTGGGAGGGATCCCTTGGGAAAGTGACATTTGACCCATGACTTGAGTCATCAGAGTTACTGGACGTGTGATGCGGCATCAGAGAATTTCCTCGGAAATGGAGCAGCATTGCAGCTTGACTTGAGTTTGGGGCCATGCCACCCATCCTGGCTGATGAACTTGGGCAGAGGCACACCAGGGTGTGGAGTGAGATGGGTCTTCCGTGGATGGGGGTGCAAAGGGAGCCTGATCTGTGAAGAATTAAAAATCACTCATTAGTTCTAACACTGGGTATAGTAACATATTTCTCCCACCAGCTGCCCCATGGAGGAGTGGAAAAGGGGCCACCTGTTTCCAGGGGAAGCCCAGAGAGTGTGAGCTGGCACCTGGGGCTGCTTTAAAACCTTGGAAAGGGAAGATGATTGAGGAAACTCTGGCCCCCTTTTATTGGAAGGAATGATTTACTTAAGGCCAGTGAACCCTATGGACTCTTGGAAATTGCCTTCCCCGTACCCCCACCCTCCCATTCCCCACAACTCTGACCAGCCTCTAGAGGAAGATAGACCACAGAACTGGTCCCCTGGGCCCAAGGCTGAGGCCCACCTGCCCATGCTTCCTTCCCACAACAACTGCTGGGAGAGGACTTTCCCATTTACAAAAGGAAGTCCAGCTCTCTTTTCGGATGTCAGTGTAACAAACGTGTGTTAAAGGTCTCTTGCATCAATCCTCTTAAATAGCAGTTAAGCAATTATTTGAGTAAACCAGAGGCATCCGGAGCAGAGGCTTCCCTCAAACCTTGGGACCCGGGAGAGGCTGGGAAAAGAAGATGAACAAGGAGGGGACCCAAGGGGAGGGGCCGCGGCTTCAGGAAACTGAGCAGAACTCCCTGAACCATGAAAGCAGATGCCTCAGCAGAAGGAGGGGGCCGCTCCATGACCGCCTCAGTGAGACGGTTAAATACCAGACTTTGCCCGTCACCTGCCGTGGGGCTGCCCTTCCCTGCGGGGTCCTTGCCCTCTCTCTCCTGCCCATTCCATGTCTCCTTCCTCCTCCTTCCTGCTCCCTCTCCTTCCCCTCTTTTGTCTTCATTCCCTCTGGCCCCTGTTCCATCTGATTCTCTCTGAAATCAACCTCTGGGAGGGACCTGATTTGGTGGGATCTGACCACCGGGATCTGAATGTCAACTCTACCACTTTCTTAGCTCTAGGTCTTGAAATAGTTTTTTTTGAGTTTTACTTTTTCTCATCTGGAAATGAGGAAAATCATCCCCAGCTCAGGGTACTGAGTTCGTTGGGAGGAATCAGCTAACATTTATAAACCATGAACCATAGTGCAGCTGTCCATAATCGTTTGACGACTGCTTCTTTCCTAATGAGCACAGGGAGGTGTCACACAGTCTTTGAAATCCAACAAGCATCAGGTCAGCTTCCCCAGATTCCCACGAAGGACCTCGGGATCTAGTCTTTATTTTATAGATGAGGAAACTGAGGCTCAAAGGGGTTAAGCACCCTGGACAGGTAGTTCATATAAAGTCTATGTTTAAATAAATAAATTCTACCTGTGATATCACCAGCCAAGGTGTTCAGGGAGACATCTATGCATTTGTATCTATTGTTTCCCTGGTTTCATCCTCTAAACATCATTTACCAAATATTTAACATTATATCATTTCAGTCCTAACCCTAAGTTATGGTCACCTTAAATTACCCTCTTCCATCTCCTGCATAAGTCTTAAAGAAGCCAAAATTCACTTGTAGGGAAACTCACTCATATCCTTAGGTTTCCTCTTCTCTAGGCTGAACCAACTGACTCCTCCATCTTTCTCAGAGACCCTTCTTGGACAATATTTTCATCCACTTTATGGTTTCTGCTCCAATTTTATTTATGTATTTATTTTTTACTTTGGCTCATTCTTGCAATGTTTATATTGTTGCACAACCAATGAAAGCATGAGTCACAATTTATGGAGCTGATTTCATGTAACTGAGTTCGATGTGTTTATTACTGTTAAATACCTTCTCCCAGAAATCGCAGACACTCCATTCTCCAGGATACACACACCCTCCACCCTGGTCTTTTCCTGGGTAGCCCCAAACCACAATTTGCAACTGAGTATTTATTTTGTGTTTAATGTTTATCTCTTCTCCCAGGCTCTAAGGGCAGGGGTCACATTTGTTTTGCTCCTCCAACGTTAGCTGTATCCCCAGCATCTTATACTCAATAACTCAATCGTCTGAACTCTGGCTGCACATTAAATCAGCAGAGGAGTTAACAAATAAACAAACAAGAAACTTACTGATGCTTGTCCAGACCTTCTGAACCAATCGGTCTAGGAGGGCATCTGGGCATCTATAATCTTAAAAGTCCTGTAAGTGCTTCCTGCTCAAGCCGAGCTCCTGCTTCCAGGTGCAGTGACTTGCTGCTCTGTTCATTTTGTCTACCTGTCTCCTCTCACTGGCACCAGTTTTGTGTCTGCATTGCTGGCTCTGCCCGGTCCCTCACGCGCCCAGGGTTGGCCTGACACGTTCCCGAACCCACCCTAACACATTCTTTCTTTGCTTTAACCACTGTTTATGGCTGACTACCTCCAGGACACAGCTCCTGATGAACACTGTCCAGACGCTCAGCCTGCTGTGTAATGCTGAACCCGGCGCTCCTCCTTAAAATTCTTTTATATTATTTTCCACAAGCATGTGGTTCTGTTGGCAGTTTTGTAAGTGCAGTTGCTCTCGAGTTCCTTGACCTTTGCTGTGGTCCAGATGCTAAGGTGGCAGGAACTGACTCCATTCCCTCAGTTTGAACTGTGTAACTTGAAAGTGGGACAAGAGGAGACTCTGGTCAAACATCAGTGTAAGACTAGAGACAGGAGGGCAGGAGGGTAGAGGGGGCATTAGAATTTTTGGTCTACTACAAATGTGTCAGAGAAGAATGAGTATGGACAAGAGAAGGGTCTTCATGGCCCTTTCTGGCTTTGCTGATTTAAATAACCAGCCTATGGAAGATCAGACTCTCAGCCTGCCACCTAAGAAGATATACCTGGTTTAAAGGGTGGATGCTATGAAGGGAATGGCAACCCACTCCACTATTCTTACCTGGGAAATCCCTTGGACAGAGGAGTCTGGTGGGTTACAGTCCATGGGATCGCAAAGAGTCAAACATGACTGAGTGTCTGAGTGAGTGACTGAGTGCACACACACACACACACGCTACGAGGAAAAACTCAGCTCAGAATAAAGAAACACCCTCCAGTTGTCAGAGTTGTCCTGTAGAGTGAGGGTTTCCCAGAACGAGTCATTTGCAATCCAATCTCTTGGTCTGTACCATATTTCTGCACCGCCTATCCTATTATTTACTTCATATATTATATTTATATGTATGCTATAAAGCAAATTTAAATGAAATTTAAATGCTATAAAGCAAATTTAAATGAAAAATAAATGAAGTATTTATTCTTATCTTTAAAAGACACCTATGAAATCATAGGTTATATGTGTAAGTGATTGGTGCCTACATATGTATAAGGTAATACACACATACATGTATTTTCTAAATGCCTGGAAGATATAGATGCTGGTAAGCCTTTGATGGGAAATATGGTGGTTGTCTTGACTTCCATCACAAACCTGGGCTGGTGTGATCAGGTCAGACGAATTGCTGATTTCTCACTTATGGAGGTTCCTCAGCCTCTCTGAGCCTCAATTTTTCTCAAACATTGCACAGGCCTCATGGCTCTGGAGAGGATGAAAGGAATGAACATGCATGTAGTATGGACCTGTCATGACCCATGCCACTCAGCCCTTGCTATTCCTCACTTTCTCTCTCAAATCAGAAGAGTGAGGGGGTCTCTGCAGGGGGAGAATACATTTCTGGAGTGGGTCTGGTGGGAGAATAGGGGGTTGAGAGCAGATTTTACAGACCAGCCTTCTGTCTTCGCTCTGTTACACTTCATTTGGATTCAGTTGTACTTTTAAGATATCAGGGTGTGAATGAATGCCAGTAGTCTGGGTCTGCACCTTCCTCCTCACTGCCTTCCCTTTCCCTACTGTCTATAGGATGCTGTATCCTTCCTGGACACCCAGCCCTCATGGTTTGTGAGGGTGCTTGAGGGCTATTTCTATGTGTGTGGTATGTGTGTGCACAGTGTGTGTGGTCTGTGCATATGGGGTGTGTGTGTGTGCACAGTAGCTGTGCAGGTTCAATCCCTGGGTTGGAAAGATGCCCTGCAGGAGGCATAACAATCCACTCCAGTATTCTTGCCTGGAGAATCCCATTGACAGAGAAGCCTGGTGGGCTACAGTCCATAGAGTTGCACAGAGTGGACACGACTGAAGTGACTTGGCTTGCACATGTGGTATGTGTGGTCTGTGTATGGGGGTGTGGTAGGTGATATTTGTGTATATGTGTGTATCCATGGTAGGTGTGGGTGGTATGTGCATGTAGTATATGTGATGTGGCCACTTCTGGAGCCTCTGGTCTCCATTAGTCCAGAAGTTCTTCCTAACCCCACCTCTCCCCATCCCACCCCCACCCATCCCAGGAATGCTCCTCTTTCTGCTTTCAGCCCCAAACCAAGATTTGCTTTTGCCAGCCCTTTATGTTCCTGGAGCAGTGCCTCTCCTGGAGCCCAGCCCTCCTTCCTTTCCTGAAGGCCCTCAGCCCCTGGACAGGGTGTCAGAATTTCACTTTGATCTGTTGTTCCCTGGAACCAGAATCACTTAATCTCATCAAGAGGAAAATCAGAAAGTGTGCTGTTTACCTAATAACAATGAACTCCTGACACTTAGCTCTGAGCAGCTGCATGTACACACAACAATTGTTTAACCCAAATACAAGGCCGCTTCACTGGGGGTCCCCCAGTTAGGAAATAGCTTTAGGGCATCAGCTGGCCTGGGCGTGGGGAGCTATTTGCCAGGGTTTCACTTGGGGTTAATAGTTCCTCCACCATGACCAGGCTTGCTGGCTCACCTCAGGTTTCGATCCAAACTGTCTCCAAACTAGACCCATCTGTCACTTTTCCTCCTTGGGCTCTGGGATTTTGCTATTTCTGCTTTTCATGTGTGTGTGTGTTTGTGTGTTGCTAGTTTTTCCCCAAAACCTTATTCATGAATGATGTATACTTTTCCCTGTGAAATGCCGATAGAACTGTGAAGACAAGGTAAAGAAGATTTCTCCCATTGAATTCTGGGTTGTAATCTGGGTTTTCATAGAGACCAATCATTTAGGGGTGGTTAAGTGCGTATGTTTAGAACCTGTACCTTTTCTAGAATGATCGATTAACACAACTTCAGGTGTCTGGGGGAAGCGGAAGTCAAAAACTGTTCCACACCCAAATACCAAGCCCCTTGGGGCTGCAAACAGTTTAAAGACATTCATTATAGCCTTTGTGAGCTTCCAGTCTGGGGTCTCTGGCTTGTGACCATGGAAGGACTCTCAAGGATGGCCCTGGGAGAAATTCAGCTGGAAGGACAGGGGCCCAGGAGAGCTTTCTTGTTTCTGTCAGGAATCAGGGACTCATTTGCTCATTAATTCCTTGGAAGGCACTTTTGCTGTTTTAGTCGCTAAGTCATGTCTGACTCTTGCAACCCATGGACTGTAGCCCACCAGTCTGCTCTGACCATGGGATTTCCCAGGCAAGAATACTGGAGCGGGTTGCCATTTCCTTCTCCAGGGAATCATCCCAACCCACAGATTGAACCCTGCTTTCCTGCATTGGTAGGCGGATTCTTTACCCCTGAACCACCAGGGAAGTCCTTGGGGAAGAATTAAGAGTCAGGTGCTACAATGGCAATCATATTGCAATATATAAATTATTAAATCAACATGTGTTACACCTTGAACTTGAAAAATATGTCAAATATTTTTCAATTAAAAAATGTAAAATAAAAAGTCAGGTGCCCTGTGAGACATGAATACATAGTCACAGATCTCACTGGAGAAGATGTGGAAAGCAGAAGATTTCATGTAAAATATCTGGATTTCTGGCTTCTTTTTTAAAAAGTCCTGAAATTCAAGGCCCCCTGGGCCACATTCCCACTTGCACACCTAGGAAGCCTCTCCCTTCAGGCGGGCATGGACCTGCGGTTTGTCTCAGCTCTCACCCTCCCTCCTCTCCCTGGTCTGCCTGGCTCCTCTCCTGGAAGTTGGAAGTCCTACCAGATGAAGCTGATGGAACATCCCCCCCAGAATGAGAGAGTGATGGAAAGTTGTATCAGGGGCTGAGTGGGTGGTGTTGATGTCCCAGGAATTAAAGTCAGACGTCAAGAAACCACTTCCTGCAGCCAGAATTGTGAAAGCCTGTGTCGGGAGGTGAAAGGAAAACTACTGTGGCCTCTGTTCGTAAAGAAATGTCAGAAAGCGGAGGCCAGCTGTCTGACACGGTCACAGGGAAGACTTGCCTGGAGGCAGAAATAACTCCTTCCAATTCTTTTTACCCACCGGGTTCTCATTCTAAGAGAAAGTTTGAGTTACACAGATGAGAACGGGCTCTGATTTCTTCTAGGAGCACGTTGATAAATAATCTTTGGTCTCGGTACATTCTTCCCTTTTGTGCTCAGCTGAAAAAAGAAATGACAATTTTTTCTTCCATTAAGTGCAGTTAGTATCATGCTAGGAGAGGTAAGAGAGGGCTAGGGGATGGAGACAGGGCCGAGGAAGAAGCCGTGAGCAGAAGGCTCTCGGGGAGTCACACGAAGTGGCGGGAAAGGCAAGAGACTTTGCAGAGAAGCTTCTCTTGGACAATGCGAGTGGTGTGTCAGTTCTGGTGAATGCTGCATATTCACAGGAAAAAATGACTTAATTAATCTGGGGAGGCAATCTGGACTGACCTGGCCACCAAATCTTTCAAAATAAGACCCACCTCCCAGAATATTGGAAATAAAAGCAAAACTAAACAAATGGGATCTAATGAAACTTAAAAGCTTTTGCACTACAAAGGAAACTATAAGTAAGGTGAAAAGACAGCCGTCAGATTGGGAGAAAATAATAGCAAATGAAGAAACAGACAAAGGATTAATCTCAAAAATATACAAGCAACTCCTGCAGCTCAATTCCAGAAAAATAAATGACCCAATCAAAAAATGGGCCAAAGAACTAAACAGACATTTCTCCAAAGAAGACATACAGATGGCTAACAAACACATGAAAAGGTGCTCAACATCACTCATTATTAGAGAAATGCAAATCAAAACCACAATGAGGTACCATTACACACCAGTCAGGATGGCTGCTATCCAAAAGTCGACAAGCAATAAATGCTGGAGAGGGTGTGGAGAAAAGGGAACCCTCTTACACTGTTGGTGGGAATGCAAACTAGTACAGCCACTATGGAGAACAGTGTGGAGATTTCTTAAAAAACTGGAAATAGAACTGCCATATGACCCAGCAATCCCACTTCTGGGCATACACACTGAGGAAACCAGATCTGAAAGAGACACGTGCACCCCAATGTTCATCGCAGCACTGTTTATAATAGCCAGGACATGGAAGCAACCTAGATGCCCATCAGCAGATGAATGGATAAGGAAGCTGTGGTACATATACACCATGGAATTTTACTCAGCCGTCAAAAAGAATTCATTTGAACCAGTCCTAATGAGATGGATGAAACTGGAGCCCCTTATACAGAGTGAAGTAAGCCAGAAAGATAAAGAACATTACAGCATACTAACACATATATATGGAATTTAGAAAGATGGTAACGATAACCCTATATGCAAAACAGAAAAAGAGACACAGAAATACAGAACAGACTTTTGAACTCTGTGGGAGAAGGTGAGGGTGGGATGTTTCAAAAGAACAGCATGTATACTATCTATGGTGAAACAGATCACCAGCCCAGGTGGGATGCATGAGACAAGTGCTCCGGCCTGGTGCACTGGGAAGACCCAGAGGAATCGGGTGGAGAGGGAGGTGGGAGGGGGGATCGGGATGGAGAATAAGTGTAAATCTATGGCTGATTCATATCAATGTATGACAAAACCCACTGAAATGTTGTGAAGTAATTAGCCTCCAACTAATAAAAAAATTTAAAAAAAAAAAACAAAAAAAAACCAAAATAAGACTGTACTAAGTTTCAGGGGCGAGCTGCCCATGTCCAAGTGGAGGAGAGATGGTGAGGGAGCAGGACAGGCATCGCATGGCTAAGGATGCTTGCTTGGAGTAGCCTCCACGACTGGTGGAGAAAACTAAGAGATGTTTGGGGCAACCTCCCATGCTGCATGTGTCCTCAGTTGTGTCCAAGGCTTTGCGACCTTGTGGACGTCAGCTTTTCAGGCTCCTCTGTCCATGGGATTTCCCAGGCAAGAATACTGGAGTGAGTTGCCATTTCCTTCTCCAGGGGATCTTCCCAACCCAGGGATTGAACTCATGTCTCCTGCATCTCCTGCATTGGCAGGCAGGTTCTTTACCATCTGAGCCACCGGGGAAGCCCAAGGGGCAGCCACCCAAGATGTGGAAAGACTTCTATTTTTTGTGGAATGGTACCCAACTTTGAAAATATAAGAAAAGAAAGAAAATGAAAAAAAATATATAAGGAAGTGGAACACAAGAATGTTTGTAGGGCCTGGTGAAAGCAGAGTCTGGTGCTGAGGTGGAGTATTTATTTGTCCCAGGGCATCTGTCTCCACACTCTCACCTGAGATATTTATAACCATCTCAAGTAGTTGCAACCAGATACTTTGGTCTATATATGCTTTTCTTGTTTTGTTTTTTCCTTCTTAGCTTAAAGGAATGCACTCAGAGTGGTACAGATAAACTGATAAGCAGAGTAAGTGCTTGCCAAGGGTCACCAAGTAGAAATAGAAGGGAGGTGGGAGCCCAGACAAAGGCAGTTGACATGTCAGCATTTGTTATGTGATTTTCAGGTCAGATCCTCTGAACATGTGATTTTCAGGTTAGGCACCTGTGGGGCTGGTGCCTCCTGGGCTGGCAGGGGCAGATGAACCAGGCTTACCAGTAAGAGGGGCACCTCAACACGGGATGGACAGCATAGTCCAGGCAAGTGAGCCCTGGCTACTTCCTGGGAGGCAGGGAAGATAGCATTCATTTTTAAATCCATTTATTCTCTGGTTACTGAAAGAGGGAGCCCAGAGGTTTGAGCTGATATTTCTAACTCGCATGGCTGCTTGGGGCCAGGACAAATGCAGCCTTTTCATTTGTAGAGAAGGTGTTCTCTAACACAGTGATCTTCCATATTGAGAAATGCACTGAAAACTATCCTTCTGAAGTTTGAGGTCCTGGATGGGTCAAGAGCTGAGACAGTGCTGAGGAGTGGGTGTTGCAGCTCGTTTTTTTCCAGGGACAAAATCTAGAACTTGAAAACTCTTCTAGACTCGAGATAAGACCACCTAGAGGCTGAGGGTTCAAGGCTAGGAGCTTTTGTCTTCTAACTTTCTGCAGGCTGACATATGAGTGGAGTGGAGGTCTGAGGCCCTGTTCAGCTCACAGAGCCAGTGGTTCTAGACTTCTCACCCTCTCCAGCTCAGCAACCCCGGTATGTCCTGGGAATGCAAAGGTCATCCTTGTAGGACTGGAAGACATCTGCCTTTTCTGGCATGATCTGTAATAAGCAGATTCAGGAAATTGTGCCCCAGAATCCTGGTTCTATGAGCTATGTGACCTCAGGCAGGGGACTATCCTCTTTTCAATTTCATCAGAAACACAAGGCGGTTGGTTTGAATGATTTCTAAGCAACCTTCTGACCACAGCATTTTATGACACTGTGTTCTGTGACCCCTGTCTTCCTTGGAAGGCACTTCAATCATTTTTTTCATTACTACTGTCTTTGTCTGTATTAATAATCACTTTTTATTATTACTCCTCAGTCTGCCTGACTGATTGGAGCACACAATTATGATAAGAACAGCAACCAGTCATGGTTTAAGCAGTCATGGTTGAAACAGAAGTTCTGTAGGGGCTGGAGTGCATGCAGGAGTATGTGTTCAGTCATGTCTGACTCTTTGTGACCCTGTGGTCTGTGACCTGCCAGGTTCCTCTGTCTATGAGGTTCTCCAGGCAAGAATACTGGGGTGTGTTGTCATTTCCTTCTCTAGGGGAATCTTCCTGACCCAGGGATTGAACTCTCATTTCCTGCATTGGCAGGCAGGTTCTTTACCATCTGAGCCACATGGGAGACATGTGGGGCTGGAGTGATGGTCACTAAATGTCTCCCCCCCCACCCCCCAGAGCTCAGCCAGCAGACTTTTTCTCTCAGGTAGGGCAGGAGTCTGGGGTGAACCCAGGCTGCCCAAGGGAGACATGACTTTGTCATTTGGGGAAAAAGGGTCCCGTGTCTAATTTTTTGCTCAGGGGGGATGGCAGCTCATTTAAATTTTATGCTTAAGTTTAATGCTGGTTTGGGAGGACTTGAAGAGGAAGCAGAGAGTAGTGAGTAAGAATACACACTCCAGAGACAGAATACAAGCTTGTATATTCCAACTCCTGTACCTGATTAGCTGTGCATCCTCAGAGAAGTTACTTCTCTGTGTCTCTGTTTCATCATCTGCAAAATGGGTGTAACCCTAGGTCTTATTTCACAGGGCTATTGAATGATTGAATGAGCTAATACCTGGTAGGGCAAGGCCTGGCTCACAGTGAGGGCTTAAGACATGTTAGCTATTGTCTTAAGATCATTGTGATGATCCCATCAACCTCCTTGTTATACAAATAATAGGTCTGACACAGAAAGAGAGAGAATGACCTGACCATGAGTACACGGCCAATGGTGGCAGAGCTGAATGAATGCTTAGGTCTCTTGATTCAGTGGTTGTCTTGAGAGTCATGCTCCCTAGATCTCCCATTACCATACTCTAAATCATCTTGCCAAGTGTCCCCTGTTCCCAGCACTGACCACAGCCGGCCAGTCTGGCTGCCTCACTGTTGCCTACACACACCCAGCATTCCTGCATCTTCATTTCTACCCTGGGAATTCCTTCGTGCTCTTCTCCATCACTTTCAGGAAGCACATCCAAGCCTCTCCTGGAAGTGTGGACATTTTCCAAACCCCTCCAAAGCACAGCCCTGATTCCTTATCACCTGGGCCTCACCTTCAGGTATGGATCATCTTTGCATGGTCAATGCCACCTAGTCCCTGCTGCCAAGAGCTTTGTGGGCTGTCTCCTTTGGGGCTTGATACCTACTGACCTTCACCTTCTCTTGCTGGCAGCCTCCCTCCTGGACTCCCAAAACCTGATTAGTTCAGTTCAGTTCAGTTCAGTTCAGTCACTCAGTCGTATCTGACTTTTTGTAACCCCATGAACCACAGCACGCCAGGTCTCCCTGCCCATCACCAATTCCCAGAGTTTACCCAAACTCATGTCCATTGAGTCGGTGATGCCATCTAACCATCTCATCCTCTGTCATCCCTGCCTTTAATCTTTCCCAACATCAGGGTCTTTTCAAATGAGTCAGCTCTTCGTATCAGGTGGCCAAAATATTGGAGTTTCAGTTTCAACAAAACCCGATAGCCTGCCCTAAATCTCTCCTTCCTCTGCTGCAAATGAGCTGGTGGTGGCAGAGCCCACTGCTCTGTACTCCTTCGCACTCTGAACACCTCTGCTTACTTGCTGAAAATCCAGCCAAGCAGCCCCTCCTTCACAAGTGCAAAGAGAAACTCAACCATAATTAAGAACAAACTAGGGATCTCTGTGATTCCAAGACAGCTCAGTGCTCATGAGCCCTTAGAAGAGGAAACATTTACGATAAGAGCTGGAATTAAAAGTATTTTCTCTAGCATCTAACTATGTGTGGACTCTTTTCAAAGAAACAGGTTAAGGAACAAAGAACTGAGTTTCCCTTTTAACTACTGTTTTGCAATGGTGCAAAACATTTTCCAAACTTTTTTTGAGTAATACAATGGCTCCTCTCACAATGGTCTGCAGCATTTAGTTTTTATTCATGTGACTATTACTCGTGAATGTTAATGATGGAAGAAATCACAATGGTAAGGAAAGGTAGTTCAGGTGAATATATTTATTTCAGTATCTAAAAAATTTAAGTTTTTAAAAGCAATGAATTGCTGGGTTGGCCTAGAAGCTGGGGGTGTTCTTGATGACCAAGTACACATCTATTTCCCTGAGCCCCAGGCTGCACAGTGACCTTGGCGAGTCCCTCAATCACCTTAGGACCTCACTCCCTCTTCAGTAAATGAGGTGGATGACACCCGCCCTTCTGATTTCCCAAAGTAACTATAAAGATACAGTGAAATGGCTGCAAATCATAAAACACTAGACCAAACATAAATCACAGTTGCGATGTTAAATTATGTCTCAAATGTCATGACTTCATCTTCAGGACCTTTCCGCAGGGGAAATCTGAGACAGCGGCTCTATTGCCTGTTTCTCTTCAGTCCTGGAACCTGCCCACCTGTATCACCTCCTTCGGTTCTTGCTGCTGCTGCTGACATGATTTCATGACCTCCCACTGCTGGGTGACATTGGGGATTTCTCCCTACATTCTCCGCTGTGTGCTTGCGAGTATTTTCATCTGCCTCAGGGGCTCTGAGCCTCACTGTTTGCTCCTCATTCCTGCCTCCTTCCTGCTTCTGAGAGGCTTTGTCTGTGACCCTGGTCTCTGCTACACTCCCCAGCCCTTTCATTCATGGGCTTGCTGGGCCCGTCTCCTCTGATGGGCCTCTTCTCCTCAGTGGGTTCCTGTTATCTCAGCTGCTTGGGATGCTTGTGTGACTTCCCTGACCCGGGACAGGATCCACCTGCCTCCTTTCCTCTCCCACGCTGATGAGAACCCCCCTTTTATCCTGCTGGCGATGCATCCCAGCCAAAGCCCAGCAGGCTGAAGCTACAGACTGCCCAGTGATGAGGGGGTCCTGTCTATTCCTTCCTGTGCCTCTGTTTAGGGAAACCACTAGGAAGAAAAAGGCCAGTCTGTGTGATTCTTCCTCCCTTCTCTTTCCAATTTAACCCACTTGTGTGCTGGGAGAGAGAGCAGGCCTTCACCTGTAGAAGGAAGGAAATGAAACCCCAGGCCGTATCTTCCTTTGTGGAAGATGGAGGGAGTCGACGTTAGAAAGGAATTTGGGGAGCATATTGTCCAGGCACCTCGTTCCATGGGTAAGAAAGCAGAGACAGGAAGAGAAATGGCCTGCATGAGGGCAAGATGCCAGGCCTGTATCCAAGATGATTAACATATGGTTCCTGTCCTGAGCTGCTTACAGTCACCAAGACATGTTTACTGTATAGACTGGGCAGGCATTGCTACTTGCTGATTAATCAGTCGTCTTTCATAGTTTTCTTTTTTCAAAAAAAATTTTGTGGTAAAAGTCACATAATATAAAACATAGTATTTTAAGCATGTTTAACTGTACAGTTTAGTGGCACTAAGAACATTGAAAAGAAAAAGAAAACTGAAAGTTAAGTCACTCAGTCATGTCCGACTCTTTGCGACCCCATGGACTGTAGCCCACCAGGCTCCTCCATCCTTGGGATTCTCCAGGCAAGAATACTGGAGTGGGTTGCCATTTCCTTCTCCAGGGGATCTTCCCGACCCAGGGATTGAACCCAGGTCTCCTGTATTGCAGGCAGATGCTTCCTCTGAGCCGCCAGGGAAGCCGGTGAGGACAAATACTGTTTGATTCCACTTATATGAGGTTCATAGAAGAGTCAAATTTATAGTCATAAGGCTTCCCTGGTGGCTCAGTGGTAAAGAATCTGCCCACCAATGAAGGAGACCTGGGATCGATCCCTGGGTTGGGAAAATCCCCTGGAGAAGGAAATGGCAACCTATATCAATATTCTTGCCTGGGAAATCCCATGGATGGAGGAACCTGGTGGGCTACAGCTGATGGGGTTGCAGAAGAGTCGGATACTATTTAGCAACTGAGCAACAACAATAAAGTCAGAAAGTACATTGGTAGATGCCAGGAACTGGGGGTGGGAGGATAGAGGGATGGGGAACTAGTGTTTCTTGGGGACTGAGTCTCAGTTTAGCAAGGTGAAAAATTCTCATAGTTTTCTTTTAAATAAGTCTTTCTCCTCTGCAGAAGCAACCTACTGTCTCCCTGGAGGCCGAGCTCCCAACCAATGCACTTGTAGACCTCAAAGGGTCATCAAACAGATGTCCAAATCACGTTCTTCTCACCCCAGGCTGCTCCCTTCCCCTCAACCATGCTTCTCCTTGGGGGCTGTGAGGATCTCCAGTGGGGACAGTGTAGCTGAAGAAGAGACCTGTTCTCTGCTCTTAACAAGGACTGAAGAACCTCTCACCACTCAGCACCACAGGCAGTTCTCAGAACTTTCATCAGCTCAGAGCCTCAGGGAGGGCAAAGAAATCTCTTTTTCCAAAAACTGATTTGCCCTCTTTGGTCTGTAACGTTACTGTGCATTGCTTGGAAGAGCCCATACTTTACTGGAGAAGCCCCTCTCTATTCTGCTTTTCATTTTATGAGCCCTCTTTTCTTCTACAGGAGGGATAAGAAGAAGCTGGTTAGAGATGTCCTTGGAGAGGCTGAGAAACTGCTAGGAAAATGCTATGGATCAATCAGTACTTATTTTTTCAGGATCCTGGATCAGTTATCTATTACTACAGAACAGACCACTCCAGAACTCAGTGACTTAGAAACAACTACTTTATCGCACATTGTTTTATGGTTCAGGAATTCGGGCAAGGCTCAGTGGGATGACTTATTTACATTCCACATGGTGTCCCCTGGGACTGCCCACCTAGGACTGAAGGATCCAAGGTAAGTTCAGTTCAGTTGCTCAGTCAGGTCTGACTCTTTGCAACCCCATAGACTGCAGTGTACCAGGCTTCCCGGAGCTTGATCAAACCCATGTCCACCAAGTCAGTGGTGCCATCCAACCATCTTATCCTCTGTTGTCCCCTTCTTCTCCTGCCTTCAATCTTTCCCAGTCTCAGGGTCTTTTCCAATGAGTCAGTTCTTTGCATCAGGGGGCCAAAATATTGGAGCTTCAGCATCAGTCCTTCCAGTGAATATTCAGGACTTATTTCCATGGGGTCTTGAGGCTGGCAGTTGGTTGGGGTGCCTCAGGTTTCCATGTAGCCTCTTTCTCTAGCAGGATTGTCAGGGATTCTTTACCTGGTAAAAAAAATCTGCCTGCCATGCTGGAGTCCTGGGTTCAATCTCTGGGGTTGGGAAGATCCCCTGGAGAAGGGAATGGCAACCCACTCCAGTATTCTTGCCTGCAGAATTCCATGGACAGAGGAACTTGGCAGGCTACAGTCTACGGGGTTGCCGAGTTGGATACACCTGAGCGACTAACACACATAACACACTTTACCTGTTGGCTGAGTTTAGTGGGGAAAGTTTCACTGTGCAAGAGCTTACCATGCTTCTGCTTCTGTCACATTTGATGACATCACTTGATCAAGGCAAGTGATATGGCCAAGCTCAGAGTCAGTGTGATAAGGATTACACAAGGAGGCCTGATTCTTTGGGGACCATATGCCACCCCTAACATGCACAGATAACCAATGAATAGTTCCTTATGGCAGACTCTGTAGGTATGCTGATCCCTTATCTCCACCCCAACTAACCACCAATATCCACTCCTTTCTACTGTGTCTGCTCACATTTCAGATGATGCCCCTGTACTGTGGACTAGAAAATGTTACTTAGTTCCCAACACACGTCAGCAAGAATGAGTAAAGAGGAGCTTTGGCTCTTTAGGGTAGGTTTAATAAACGCTCTTCTTCTCAAAATAAAATAACCTCTAGATTTTTCGTTAGTGGGCATCGTGTGTCCAGAGGCTCAGAGTGAGGTACAGAGACGTGGGCACCTGGCTATGCCTCTGCTTTGAGGGGCAAGGATGTCAGGGAAATAGTATGGAAGCCAATTAGTCACATGGAGTGGGTGACTGGCCTTGGGTTGCCAAGGGAGGATGATTCGGAGGGGGACGCTAGAGTCAGTCCTCCTGGGACATGTGATTAAATCATACTTAGTAACTCTGGGGAGACTAAATACCCTCTCTGAGTTGAAGTTTCCACCTATGGAAAATGGGACCACTATCAATCAATCAACCAAGATTGTTTTGAAGATCAAACGGTAACGCATGTCAGGTATTTATCACTCTGACTGTCACATTGTAATGGCTCACAAGTTTAACTACTTTGATTGACACTAATACAAACTTACCCCATCTCTCCACTGTTCTCTTTGAAGAATGAGATCCAAAAATATGTATATCCTAGTGCAGAAGACCAAGGGAAAAGGAAGAAAAAAGCGAGAAGGAGGATGAGAGAAAGAGAGGGTAAGGAGAGACTGAAATAGGAGAGAGGACAAAAAGGCGATGAAAAGGAGAAGCAGAGAAGGGGAGAGAGGAAGGAAGAAGAAAAGAGATGGCAAGGCTGAACACACACATACTTTAAGACCAGAGAGCATTTTCCGAGAAGGAGTCACATCTCTGGGGTTACCCAAAGCTCACTCGGCTCCTGGCAAACCTAAAGAATTTGCCATTGGGAGAGGCTGTGTGTCAGAGAGCAAATGAATGTTGCCACCCAAGGTGTCTGTACCAACTTGGACAGGATCACATGGAAAAAAGGGAAGGGAGTGGGAGTGAGGGAAGGGGACTATTTCTCAGAGCAAGGCTGAGTGGTTGGCTGGGAATTCAACCATGAGACCTGGCCCATTAACAAGTCTGCAAATAATACATACAGCTTCTCCCTACATTTTTAGCTCCCAAAGGAAAAACAGAGCAGCCTAGCTCTCCACACACTTTTTCAGACCAAGTCTCTTTCAGTTTAACCCTCCTCTTTTTCACCTCCTTGGCCTCTTTCTTCCACCAGGGACCTCAGGGCTGGGTACTGATATGGATGGAAATGAAACTAACTTCTTGCCAAGGAGGAACAGGAGCAGAGCAATGTGAAGGGCTCATCCCTGGTCCAAGATCCATTCTCAGTAATAAGATACCGCCAGGGCTGAGATTGCAGACTTCATATATGTGTAGATGGAAGAATTAGTGATGACTCAAAACCGGGATGTGGATGGTATGAAGACCACTTTTCTAATTTATGGAACCCAATAATTAGGATGATAAGAAGGGCTCCCCCCAGCATACCGGGTCACAAGACATCTCTCTGGATATTACCATCTTCAGACCTGCTCTCCTGGTTAATGTCACTGACTACAATGCAAGTTCAATAATCTGAGAAGGGTCCTTCTCCAAAATTGTTTGTGATGATATGTTTCTTTCTTTCAAGTATCGCTTGCTGTTGTTGTTGTTTAGTTGCTAAAATCGTGTGACACTCTTTGTGATCCCATGGACTATAGCCTGCCAGGCTCCTCTCTCCATGGGATTTCCCAGCAAGAATACTGGAGTGGGTTGCCATTTCCTTCTCCAAGGGATTGTCCTGACCTAGGGGTTAAACCTGTGTCTCCTGCATTGGCAGGCAGTTTCTTTACCATTGAGCCACCAGGGAAGCCCCATAGTATCATTTAATAACCAATTAAAAAGACTTAGAATTAAGGGTAGAAAATTTAGGTAGTAAATTCATATTGATATTTCAGTATTTAGAAATCTGCTCATTTTTGGTACTTTATGTTCTTGTCATATTTAAGGAAATTTGGTCTATTGGAATTATAGACCAACCTTGTAATTCCATTTACAATAAGTAATTGAATGATTAGCTTAGGTATGAGTTTTGGTTTAAATCTTAGTTTATACTGTATTCAAATAATTTAAGGATTTCCATGTGGCGCTAGTGGTAAAGAACCCACCTGCCAATGCAGGAGACACAAGAGACTCCGGTTTGATCTCTGGGTCGGGAAGATCCCCTGGAGAAGGGCACAGCAAACCACTCCAGTATTCTTGCCTGAAGAATCTCATGGACAGAGGAGCCTGGTGACCTATGGTCCATGGGGTTTGCAGAGTCAGACATGACTGAAGTGACTTAGCACGCTTAGCACAAATAATTAAGAAAACTTAATAATCACTATTTTAAAAAGTTAATTCATTAGATTTATATGAATCATTTAAGTAACAAAAAATTTACTGGACAATCAAAGTTAGATGAAATAAATTTATCAATGTGATACAGAATGTTTTCTTTAATAAGTTTGTAACTAGGGCCAAACATTAATCAAAACTCCTTAAAAGTGATGGTTAAACTCACTAGCTGCTTAATAAGAAATATATAATTTATAAATTGAAAAGTAATAGATTAAAGAAGAGCAAGATTTTTGAATGTGGACCCTTAATTAATTGAATATTTTTTTACAAGATCTCTAGATAACATTTTCTGCTCATAAAAGCTACCTGAAAAACATAAAAGATAGTACATTATTTTGATCATGGTGATTATTAGTGTATTGGCTTTCTATTACAGTATAAAAAATTATCTCAAAATGAGCAGCTTAAATGAATGCCCATTAATTATTATCTCACAGTTTTCACGGATCAGTAATCCAGGTACAGATTCACTTGGTCTTTGTTCAGGGTTTTATAAGACTGAAGTCAAGATTTCAGGCAGGGCTAGGGTCTCATCTGAGGATCGAAGTCCTCTTCCAAGTTCACGTGAGTGTTAGCAAAATTCATTTCCTCACAGCTTTAGCACTCACAGTGGCTTGTTTCTTCCAGGTCAGCAAGAGGAAGCATCTCTAACTTCTAAGTCCCATTTTAAAGAGTTTGTCTGATTAGGCCAGGCCCACCCAGCATAATCTCCCTCTTAATTAACTCAAAACCAGCTGATGGGGTGAGGGGAGAAAAGAAATAGGAGAGGGGGATTAAAAGGTGCAAACTTCCAGTTGCAATATACTTGAGTCATGGGTATGAAATGTATTAATGTGGGGAATATAGTCAATAAGTATGTGGGATCTTTAGCGATATATGGTAACTAAACTTATCATGGTGATTGTTTTGAAATGTGTAGAAATATCGAATCACTATGCTGTGTAACTGGAACTAACATAGTGTTGTAGGCCGATTATACTTCAAAAACAAACATACAAAGAAACTCATAGAAAAAGAGATCGTATTTGTGGTTACCAGAGGCAGGGGGTAAGGAAGGAGGAATTAGATAAAGGTAGTCAAAACTTACAAACTTCCAGTTATAAGATGAAGAATTACTAGACATGTGATAGACAGCATGATGAATATAATTAACACTGTATATTAAGGAAAATTGTTATGCCTGGGAGAATTAAGAGGAAATGGCAACCCACTCCAGTATTCTTGCCTGGAGAAACCCATGGACAGAGAAGCCTGATGGGCTATATTCCATAGGGTTGCACAAAGTCAGACATGACTGAAGTGACTAAGTGCACACACATACACCTTCAAATCTCAGGTGGAACTCTCAGCTGAGGCCTGGACACAGAGGCCTGGAAGGAACCAGCATTCATGAAATAGAGGTGATGGTAAAGAGTGTTCTCTCACTATCAGCTTTCTCTACGTGAATAAGGTGCTTTTGGCCCAAGGCAAATATCCACCACCTGCTGGAGGGGGTGGGGTTTGCATGACCATTTTGCTGCAAAGATTTGCTGTCTCCTTGGACCAGACCCACTGAACTCTGATGTGGGCAATACCTCCTTCTAATAAAGGTTGTGTCATTGCCCCTCTGTGCTTGCTCAGGGTTCTGGTCTCAAACTCTGCAGCACATTAGAATCATCCAAGCAGTTATTAAAATGTCAACAACTAGGCTGCTTCCAGACTGGCTGAATAAGAATCTCTGGAGTAAGACCCAGGCTCCACTCAGTGGTTTATAAAGTGCCCAGGTGATTCCAGTGCTTCCCTAAGATACTGAGACAGGACATCCAACTTTGGGGTTTCCCCAAATCCTCCTTTCTTGCCCTAGTTCTCCCACAACTAATTCCCTCATTTCCAGAGACCCTAAGATATTCACCCTCTGATCAGTCTTCCCATCTCACTTAGAGCCCACGTCTAGGTTTATGTTCCTTCCACTCCTTCTGAATTTCAGAGCCAGAAGGGATCCCAGAGTCCATTTGACTTGAAGTCTTCATTGAATGAATGGACAACTTGAGGTTCAGGAGAAGAAATTCAGGGGGTTTGGTACGTGCACAGGAGCCTGGGCCACTTCCTGTTCTAACTGCTTTTCAGAGCTCAGAAATCCTCTCAAGGGCCACTGAGCCCCTTTGGGAAAAGCAACTGTTTGATTGACTTTCTGGAAAGTCAAGCTGTAGTCAGTTTATGGGAAGCCTTATGATGGGAAATCCACATCAAGAAGTTACTAAGAGTGAAGATGGTAGACAACAGGGAACCACTGAAGATTCTAGAGCCTCAGGGTGCCATGCCTGCAGCTGAACTTAAGGATGATTGTTCTGACAGTGGCGGTTAGGATGCAGTGAAGAGAGATTGTTGGCAGTGAAATAAGACAGAAAGCCAGGGCAAAGCAGAGTCAAGCAGTTCTGAAGCAGGTGAGATGCTAAGAGAAGGACCGATATGAAGAGTATAGGGAAGATAGATCACCAATAAGTGTGCCTCTGACCTCTTCTCTGTTTTGTCAACCAAATCATGACCAGGAGCTGGCATCTGAAAAGCCAGAGTTGGCCTGAACCCAGATGTCTTCAGCATAAGACTGGAGCATGGGACGAAGACCCAGTGAAGAGAGAGAAGATGATGAGCTTGGACACAAACCTGTGAGCCTTAGACTCTTGCACTGGGGTCTCACAGAGGGCAGGGACCGGTGTTTTGTTGCAGCAATGGCTGGTGTGTGGTGAAGTTGGTGTTGGCTCATGGACTGAACGGGGAGCAGGAACCACTGGGCCATGTGGTCTCTGGACTTTACAGGGACTCCTCGCTTAATCCTGAAGTCTTGCGTGTGGGTGTGGATGAATCTAGAGCACATTGGATGGAACTGACCAAACTTTCAGGTTGCTTCTGGGATTGTTCCTCCCTTGGCTTGGCTCGGAAGCCTGACTTCTTGCAATCTGATGGGAAGGGAAGAGAAAGAAAGGGAAGAGAGGAAAAAATCTTTGCTTAACTCTTCAAATTCATGATTTTCAGCTATAGATGTGGCCAAGACCACATGCCTTTTAAGCTAGTTTATTGCTGGTTTTACCAGGAGATAAAATCAAGTGCACATTGTTAAAAGTGATCTCATGGGTCAAAAATCTGACCTTAGCGTGAGATTTTTAGGACACTATCCTTGAACTCCAGGGGTGCTGGTTTGGGGGAACAAACAGAGAGACACACATTGTAGTTGCTCATATTTTCTGGGTTTGAAATCTCAGTATCTTTTTAGCTGAGTATCCTGGGACACATTATTTAACATCTCTGTCCCTGATTTTCCTTACCTATGAAATGGAAATAAAAATTATACCCAAATCATCATTGTGAAAAGTGAAATGTATGGAAACAGGTAAAGCACACAGAAGCATGCAGGGCACATAAGTGCTCGATAAACAACTGTTACTATGGGGCTTCCCTTGTGGCTCAGCTGGTAAAGAATCCGCCTGCAATGTGGGAAACCTGGGTTCGATCCCTGGGTTGGAAAGATCCTCTGGAGAAGGGAAAGGCTACCCACTCCAGTATTCTGGCCTGGAGAATTCCATACAATTCAGGGATTTCTGAGGTTGTATGTCACAGCAAAACATCACTGGCCTGGGAGTCTGGATGCCTCGATTCTACTCTTTTTTTCCTGTCAGTGACTAGTTTTATGAACTTTCAAGTCATATATAACTTCTGTTAGACTCAGTTACTTTATCTACGCAATGGAGATAATCATAGTCTGCATTGCCATATAATTGTGAAGATCAAATGTGAAAATGGATGGAGAAGCATCTTGCTAACTAGGGAACTCCACAGAAATGGAGGGGACCATTCTTACTGATTTGCCATCTGGGCCTTAGCTTGCCTCTCTTGTCCCCCAGCTCTGTCACCCTGCCGCCCACTGTACACAGAGTTGGTAGACCAGAAGGGTACCACCTGGGGCACTATTCTCCCATGGTGGGACCCTGAACAGGAAGTTTATCCTTTAAATCTTCCATCTCCTCTCTTTATTCACTCCACCTCCTAGTACCCATCTTGGATCTTCTATTGAGGTTTTTTACTCTGTTTGAAAAATATCTAACATTTAACCAAAGTAAGAGTCGGGAACCAATTTAAAGTCATGTATTCCACACATCAGAACTTTAAGTCTCAAAGAGCTACAACTGCCTGATGGAATTTGGTCCCAGAACACTGCTGGTATGGTGATCCACTTACCTGGAGTGATCAGAGGGCTTGGGTTTGAGTCCTGTCCACATCCCTGACCTGTCCTGCAATGTCATTCAGGAACTCACTGCATTGAATGGGTTCCCTGGGAAATGAAGGGGCTAAATTGGATTCCCACTAATCTCCATTACAAGCCATTTATGTGCCCATGACTTTAAAATGCCAATAAAGTCCATTATTACAAAGAATAGATATTTCATTTCAGTTCAAAAGAAGAATATTCTAACAGAGTTGTCCAAAGATGGAATGAAAAACTATGAGCTCCTTGTAGCTAGAAGTTTTTAAGCAGAGACTGAATGGCTTTCTGTAAGTAAAATCCTGCAGAAGGAATGGCTGGCTGGATTTTAAGATCTCTGCCCACTTGGAGATCAAGGGATTCTGTGAATTTAAGGAAATAGGAGGGGCCACAAAAAATCATAATGAGAAATATTAAAGAATAAGGTATTGTGATCCTCCTCAAAGCTTGCCCTGCTAGGAACCACATACTGAATCTCTTTTAAAGATCAGCCTTGAGTGAGGAGACCACCAGCCAGGTGGAATACTTGACTTTGAATGAACCTTCTCAAGATAGAGGAGTGGAGCCTGGGCTCTCCTGGGAGGCAGGTATTTCTTATATCAGAGCAGAGGCCCAAGTGCCAGGAGGAAGTACTTTCCCCCACTTAACCTGGGATGGAGACTTCAGGAAAGGCAGCATGGGCTGCGGAGGGCGAAAAAAATGAACAAATCTTTATTTTCCTGGTTTGTGGACATCCCAGAAGAACACTTTTTACTTATTATCCTGTCTAGACATAGGACCTCACCAACTGGGCTGGCTCTTTCTCTTACAATTTTCCTTGCTCTGTCACTCTTGCTGAGGATGGGGAAGAAGGTTGAAAGCTGATACCAGCAATTATGCAAGGACAGCATGGAGGCTGTTCCATGGGTCCTGTATTTGAGACTGAGATGGATCCCACATGATGTTTTGAAGATTTCCGACCCTGGGCAGAGGGAACCATCAAGCAGTGAAAGTTGGAAATTTAGGAAGATGTGTGGTTCTACTTGGACTCTCGGACAGATGCTCCATTTCACCACTGACATGACTTATCTGCGGGTGCTGTAAATAGGACTGTTTGAATGTGCTATGAGGCAGCGCTGTGGGCGGCCCAGGGCGGGTGTTACCTGTGAAGAACATTGACTGGTAGAAAGAGCTGTCTTAGTCAGCTTGGGCTGCTACACCAGAACACCACAGACTGGGTGGCTTAAACCACGGATCTTTATTTCTCACAGTTCTGGAAGCTGGGGAGTTTAAGATCAAAGCAGTGCCAGATTCAGTGTCTGGTGAGGGCCTGCCTCCTGTCTGGAAGACAGCTGCCTTCTTGCTCTGCCCTCACATGGGTTTTTTCTTGGTGCATGGCCCTGGATTGAGGAAAATCTCTCTCTCTCCCTCTTCTTTAAGGGTGCTAATTCTATCATGAAGTTCCTATTTTCAAGACTTAATCCAAATCTAAGTACCTCCCAAAGGCTACACCTCCAAATACCATCACATTGAGAGGGCTTCAAAATATAAATTTGAGGAGGGTCAAGAAAGAGATCAAACCAGTCAATCTTAAAGGAAATCAACACTGAATACTCACTGGAAAGACTTATGTTGAAGCTGAAACTCCAGTACTTTGTTCACCTGACATGAGGAGTTGACTCATTGGAAAAGACTTTGATGCTGGGAAAGATGGAGGGCTAGAGGAGAAGGGGGTTACAGAGGATGAGATGGTTGGATGGAATCACCAATTCAATGGACATGAGTTTGAGCAAACTCCAGGAGATAGTGAAGGGCAGGGAAGCCTGGTGTGCTGTAGTCTGTGGGGTTGCAAAGAGTCAGACATGACTGAGTGACTGATCAATAACAACAACACACCATTCAGCTCATGTTCGCATCATAAGCTTGGCCATCAGATTCCCAGAGTCCTTCTGGCCAGTAGATCCCCCATCATGTGAACTCACAGTGTGGGTGCAGTGACTAAGCCTTTCCTTACCCACTTACCCCCAGAGATCTATGCAGCCCAGAATCACATGGGCTTGGAGAACAGGCTGAAAGGCAGGAGTTAGGAAACTCTGGCCACGTTGTGGTTGTACAGAGTCATGGAGAGAGGGCAGTGACATGTGTAGGTCAGCTGGCTCTCCATCTCACAGGGGTTAGTGATTTGGAGGGGAAGCAGATTTGAGCTCCTTAACAGTGCCACGCTATATGAATGGTTACCAGCCTGTCTCTAGTATCACTGCTTTGAATCAGAAAACGGACTGAAATTGCCAAGCAGTGGTGACGAAAGTGCAACTGGACTTTCTGGACAGACCAGGTGCCAAGATTCAAACTGGTGTAGGAGAAATAAGTATTCATTAAGCATCCATTTATAAGATAGTACTCTGAGCCTAAAAAAAGATCACTGGTCCTAGTATTAACCTTAATTTTGGTACTGAAGAAAAGGTTATCTTGCGTGTAGTAATTGTTGTTGTTTAGTCGCTAAGTCGCGTCAGATTCTTTGAGACCCTGTGAACTGTAGCCTGCCAAGTGTCTCTGTCAAGATTTCTTAGGCAAGAATACGGGGGTGGAACATTTCCTTCTCTAGGGGATCTTCCTGACCCAGGGATCAAACCCGCATCTACTGCATTGGCAGGCAGATTACCACTGAGCCAGCGGGGAATCCCTTTTGCACTTAGTAGGCATTCAGTAAATGTTGAATTAAAGAAAGTAACTGAATGGTGATTCAGCTGAGGTCTAAATAGAGGAAGGGAAACACCGAATCTCTTCCAGTCCTGGAATAGATGGCAAGAAGAAAGATGAGCACTGAAAAATTGATGCTTTTGAACTGTGGTGTTAGAGAAGACTCTTGAGAGTCCCTTGGACTGCAAGAAGATCCAACCAGTCCATCCTGAAGGAGAAAAGTTCTGGGTGTTCATTGGAAGGACTGATGCTGAAGCTGAAACTCCAATACTTTGGCCACCTCATGCGAAGAGTTGACTCATTGGAGAAGACCCTGATGCTGGGAGGGATTGGGGGCAGGAGGAGAAGGGGGCGACAGAGGATGAGATGGCTGGATGGCATCACCGACTCGATGGACATGAGTTTGAGTAAGCTCCAGGAGTTTGTGATGGACAGGGAGGCCTGGCATGCTGCGGTTCATGGGGTCGCAAAGAGTCGGACACGACTGAGCGACTGAACTGAACTGAACTGAAGGCTGCTGTGTGCCAGTCTGGAGCCTCAGCTTTCAAAAGCAATTCAAAGGTTACACAGTTGAGACACAAGAGAAAAAATAAACAGCCTTCAAATTGCTAATTGTTTAGGTCCTTAAGGCAGTAAGTTTATTTAGCAGCATGAAGCTCTGTGTGGGGTGTTAGAAGAACATTTTGTTTATTCATTCACTTATTCATTCATCAACTTATTCATCACATAATTATGAAGCACATACCATATACTAGGTGCTGGGCTTAGCACCGAGGCTAGAGCAGCAAATAAGATAAACACAATTTTGTCCTTGAGAAGCCTCTAGCCCCGGGAGGAAGCCGAACATTGAAAACAGATGTTTCAAGTGTGATGAATGAGTGATGGGGCAATGCAAGGTGCTATGGATCGAATTTTTCATATAATGAAATTTGTATTAACTCAAAATATGATTCAAATGAAAATTAAATTTTATCACAAACACATTGTGTCCATGACTTTTTAAGTGAATTGTAATGAACATATTGGGACTTACTCATATAAACAAGTCTTTTCTCCAACAAAGACTCACTCTGAGAGCATTTGTTCATATTTCAATGATACTTTCCGGGTTCAGTTCAGTTCAGTTGCTCAGTCATGTCTGACTCTTTGTGACCCCATGGACTGCAGCACACCAGGATTCCCTGTCCATCAACAACTCCCGGAGTTTGCTCAAACTCATGTCCATTGAGTCGATGATGCCATCCAACCATCTTATCCTCTGTCATCCCCTTCTCCTACTGCCTTCAATCTTTCCCAGCATCAGGGTCTTTTCCAACAAGTCAGTTCTTCGAATCAGGTGGCCAAAGTATTAGAGTTTCAGCTTCAGCATCAGTCCTTCCAACGAATATTCAGGACTAATTTCCTTCAGGATGGACTGGTTGGATCTCCTTGCAGTCCAAGGGACTCTCAAACTTCTTCTCCAACACCACAGTTCAAAAGTAACTTTTCTGCTTACCAGCATGTATTTATCATTTCTAATTTGCACTAAAGGGTGGATACATTCTCCTGACTCTTCTTTTACTGTTGATCCTTTGTTCTTAATTCTGGCTCCTAGAGTTGCTGTGCATGACCATGGCTCTGTCTCTACCTAGCTGCATAAGCTTGGCAAGTTATGTGACCTTGGTTTCCTGAAGAGCAGAATGTTGTTTGTGATTCTATCCTGTTTTGACTCTTATCGACCTGGTGTCTGATTTCGGGACTCCCACCACCTGAACCTGCAGGCTGTTGTCAGGGAGGGGAGGTCCCAGTGGACAGTAGGAGCCATTCATCTCTTCTATGCTGTGCACCTGTGCTGACTAGCTAATAGAGGGAGTGGTTCTTTTCTACTTCCGTTTTGCTGCTAATTACAGGCACAGACTTTATCATATAGGAGACGTGCTCAGAGTGACTGATACCTATCAGTGTTGGGATCTTCCTCAGACATGCAAAACAAGTGAGGCAACTGCTATTTGTGATGGTTTTAGTCCCAGAGCCATGCCATTCATCCCCAGGGCCCTTATAAAAGTGCAGACTGAGATCCACTTTGCTGACATACTGAGGGTTCCTAGACCATTAGACCATTCAGGTAAGACCTAAATCAAATCCCTAATGATTATACAGTGGAAATGAGAAATAGATTTAAGGGACTAGATCTGATAGACAGACTGCCTGATGAACTATGGATGGAGGTTCATGACATTGTACAGGAGACAGGGATCAAGACCATCCCCAAGAAAAAGAAATGCAAAAAAGCAAAATGGCTGTATGAGGAGGCCTTACAAATAGCTGTGAAATGAAGAGAAGCAAAAAGCAAAGGAGAAAAGGAAAGATATTCCCATTTGAATGCAGAGTTCCAAAGAATAGCAAGGAGAGGTAAGAAAGCGTTCTTCAGTGATCAATGAAAAGAAATAGAGGAAAAGAATAGAAAAGGAAAAACTAGAGATTTCTTCAAGAAAATTGGAGATAGCAAAGGAATATTTCATACAAAGATAGGCACAATAAAGGACAGAAATGGACCTAACAGAAGCAGAAGATATTAAGAAGAGGTGGCGAGAATACACAGAAGAACTATACAAAAAAGATCTTCATGACCGAGATAATCACGATGGCGTGATCATTCACCTAGAGCCAGACATCTTGGAATGTGAAGTCAAGTGGGCCTTAGGAAGCATCACTACGAACAAAGCTAGTGGAGGTGATGGAATTCCAGTTGAGCTATTTCAAATCCTAAAAGATGATGCTGTGAAAGTGCTGCACTCAATATGTCAACAAATTTGGAAAACTCAGTAGTGGCCACAGGACTGGAAAAGGTTGGTTTTCATTCCAATCCCAAAGAATGCTCAAACTACTGCACAATTGCACTCATCTCACATGCTAGTAAAGTAATGCTCAAAATTCTCCAAACCAGGCTTTAGCAGTATGTGAACTGTGAACTTCCAGATGTTCAAGCTGGTTAGAAAAGGTAGGGGAACCAGAGATCAAATTGCCAACATCAGTTGAATCATTGAAAAAGCAAGAGAGTTCCAGAAAAACATTTATTTCTGCTTTATTGACTGTGCCAAAATCTTTGACTGTGTGGATCACAATAAACTATGGAAAATTTTGAAAGAGATGGGAATACCAGACCACCTGACCTGCCTCTTGAGAAATCTGTATGCAGGTCAGGAAGCAACAGTTAGAACTGGACATGGAACAACAGACTGGTTCCAAATAGGAAAAGGAGTACGTCAAAGCTGTATATTGTCACCCTGCTTATTTAACTTAGATGCAGAGTACATCATGAGAAATGCTGGGCTGGAGGAAGCACAAGCTGGAATCAAGATTGCCGGGAAAAATATCAATAACCTCAGATATACAGATGACACCACCTTTATGGCAGAAAGTGAAGAAGAACTAAAGAGCCTCTTGATGAAAGTGAAAGAGGAGAGTGAAAAAGTTGGCTTAACACTCAACATTCAGAAAACAAAGATCATGGCATCTGGTCCCATCACTTCATGGGAAATAGATGGGGAAACAGTGGAAACAGTGGCAGACTTTATTTTTTGGGGCTGCAGATGGTGACTGCAGCCATGATCTTAAAAGACATTTGCTCTCCTTGAAAGAAAAGTTATGACCAACCTAGATGGCCTATTATAGAGCAGAGACATTATTTTGCCAACAAAGGTCCGTCTAGTTAAGGCTATGGCTTTTCCAATAGTCATGTATGTATGTGAGAATTGGCCTATAAAGAAAGCTGAGCACCAAAGAATTGATGCTTTTGAACAGTGGTGTTGGATAAGACTCTTGAGAATCCCTTGGACTGCAAGGAAATCCAACCAGTCCACCCTAAAGGAAATCAGTCCTGAATATTCGTTGGAAGAACTGATGTTGAAGCTGAAACTCCAATATTCTGGCCACCTGATGCGAAGAGCTGACTCATTGGAAAAGACCCTGATGCTGGGAAAGATTGAAGGTGGGAGGAAAAGGGGACAACAGAGGATGAGATGGTTGGATGGCATCACAAACTCAATGGACATGAGTTTGAGTAAACTCCAGGAGTTGATGATGAATAGGGAGCCCTGGCATGCTGCAGTCCACGGAGTCGCCAAGAATTGGACATGACTGAATGACTGAACTGAACTGAACTGAGCTGTCCCTGGACCATAGCAGAAAATGAAGTGCTGAGAACCTCAGGGATCATCTGGGTGTGCTTTCTCCATGCTCAGGCAGTACATGTGCACATACTGTTGACTAGGTTGGCCACAGGCAGCTTCAGAATATCCAACCCAATGGCAAGAGGAGCCTTGGAGGTCATCTGCTTTCATCTCATCATGAGTAAGTGAGGAAAGAGGTTAAGGGACACTTTTGAAATCACACGGCTATGTTGAACTCACGTTCTCCTGAACTGATGCTCCAGTCGGCTTCCTCTACATCTTTGACCATTAGGCTCTTTGTTCGGACATCTGAAATTATGATCCAGTGCTGCACATGTTTGATTAGGAAGTTTCAACATGCAGACCTATGGGCTGTGCCCAGCACGCATACCTGATCGTGTCTGACTCCTGTGACCCCATGGACTGTAGCCTGCCAGGCTCCTCTGTCCATGGGATTTCTGAGGCAAGAATACTGGAGTGGGTTGCCATTTCCTTCTCCAGGGTCTCTTCCTGACCCAGGAATCAAACCCAGGTCTCCTGCATTGCAGGCAGATTCTTTACGAACTGAGCTTCGAGGGAAGTCCTTAGTTGTCTACAATTTGACAATTATCTCAATTGTTATTTTAAAGTCCATGATGCATTTACATGAAATGGAAATGAAAAATTTTATTTTTCATTTTCTCTTGAAAAATTCAGAAAACTCTAGAACACCAACACAGCGATCATGATGTCAGGTTTTGTGCTCTCTCCAGGTTGCCAATGTCCCCCCACTTCCATGACTGTGTTTATTCTCGCCTAAGAGTTGCCCTGAGAAGAGGTATCTGATGACTCCGTGAGACTTGCCCAATACCTCTTAGTAAGTGTATGCTCTAGGGCCCCCACCAAGCTTCTACCATGCCCCAGTCCACCTGTCCTGACTCTAAATGATGCCAGTGCCCCAACCCCGGCATCTAGCCACACTCATTCACTAGCATCCCCAGTGCCTCTCTGATGGATCCTCTCCTTCTGTCCTTTGTAGAAAAACTCACCTTCCTGTTTCAACAAAACTGCTTTTTTTTTTCCCCCCTCAGAGTCAGCAGTAAGCCTTTGGCATAGGATGTTAAACTGGGATTTATAACCTTCCAGGAGACAGAAAATTCCCAGAATCTATATGCAAAATTTTGAGTGTGTGTGCATTTTTAAAATTAACTTTTACTGGTGTATAGTTGCTTTACAATGTTGGGTTTCTACTGTAAAGCAAAGTGAAGCAGCTAACTGTGTACATATATCGTCTCTTTTTTGAATTTCCTTGCCATTTAGGTCACTACGGAACATTGAGTAGAGTTTCTTGTGCTGTACAGTAGGTTCCCCTTAGTTATCTATTTTATACATAGTATCAATAGTGTATGTAAGTAAATTTTTAAAAAATTACTATTATTATTATTATTAGTTTTTTGGCTGTGTTGCTTCTGACTTTGTTGCTTTGAAGGTGTTATTCTCTAGTTGTGGTGCACAGGCTTCTCACTGCTGTGGCTTCTCTTGTTGTGGGGCACAGGCTCTATGGCTCCTGGGCTTCAGTAGTTTTGGCCTGTGGGCTCTAGAGCACAAGCTCAGTTAGTTGTGGTACATGGACTTCGTTGCTCTGCTGCGTGTGGAGTCTTCCTGGCCCAGCCATCAAACCCATGTCCGCTGCACTGGTAGGGGTATTCTTAATCACTGGACCATGGAAATCCCTGTAAGTCATTTTAAAGGAAACTATCCATGGCTTTCTTTCATCTTTTTTTACAAGGCCCTGGAGGAGGGTATGGCAACCTATTCCAGTATTCTTGCCTGGAGGGTCCCATGGACAGAGGAGCCTGGTGGGCTACAGGCCCTGGGATCGCAAAGAGTTGAAGATGACTAAAGTGGCTTAGTACAACAGTACATGTTTTCTGCCCTCTGCTTACTCTTTATGAGTCTTTCTCCTCTTTGTAGGTTTCTTCCCCAGTAAGCAGTCTCTGTGGTCTTAAGGCAATGTTTCCAAGGGGTGGTTAAACAGGGAGAAATGTGGTTCTTGCTACATACACTGAGAAGGTTGCATATTTGCCTCAAATCTGGAATAAGACCCTTTGAATATTTTTTCCTTTTAATTTTATAAAAACACCTTACATTTTGATTTAGGGTAAATCTTTTCAGAAGACTTATTAGTGCTTCATACCCATCTAAACCTTCTAAATTCTCCATTACAAACCCAAGAAGTGAGAGGAGGAGAAGAAGAATAAGAGACTTGCTGCCTTTTCAGAATGGCAGACTTGCAGCGTGGCGGAGAGGAAAACTCAAGGAAATAAGTATTTGTCTTGGTGAACTGTTGACTACTAATTAAGGAATGATAAACCAAAAATCAAAACTGTGGTCTCCCCTAGCTCTGACAAGCTGCATATTTTGAGGAATATTCAGCTGCAACAATAATAAAAACAGCAACAATTATTATTTCTTTTTGAAAAAGATGTTCTTCAGGTTGACTTGGTAGCTCAACCATGTCACCAAGGACCAGGGCTCATTTGACTTAATGTTCCAACTTGCCACTTGATGGTTGCAAGATAAGCTTTGCATAGCTGAATATTATGTTCTTAAATGTCGTAAATAAAAGAAAGGGGTACAGAACTGGGATTTTTCCTTCTTTTTTATTGTACACTTAACATGAGATCTGCACTCAACAAAATTTCTGGTGTATAATGCAGTATTGTTAAGTATAGGTACGGTATTGTATAGTAGATCTGTGGAGCATATTCATCTGATGTAACTGAAACTTTATACTCATTGAACAACAATTCCCCGTTCCCCTCCCCCAGTCCCTGATAAACAATGTTCTACTCTGTGCTTCTGAGTTTGACTGTTTTGGACTCCTCATATAAGTGTGATCATGGAATATTTGTCCTTCTGTGACTGCCTATTTTATTTAGCATAATGTCATCCAGGTTCATATATATTTCTATAGATAGCAAGATTTCTTTAAGGTTAATATTTCATTGTCTGTATATTCCACATTTTCTTTATCCATTCATTCGTTGATGGACATTTAGACTGTTTCCGTATCCTAACTATTGTGTACAATGCTTCCATGAATATACAGCGCAGACATCTCCAGTGCTGACTTCAATTCTTTCAGCTATATAACCAGAAGTGAGATTGCTGGGTCATATGATACTTCTAAGTTTAATTTCTTGAGGAACCTCCATACTATTTTCCATAGTGGTTGCACTATTGCATTCCCACAAATAATGTACAAGGGTTCCAATTCTTCCACATTCTTGTCAACACCTGTTATCTTTTTTTATAATAGCCATCCTAAGAGGTATGAAGTGATATTTCATTGTGGCTTTGATTTGAATTTCCCTGATGATTAGTGATGTTGAGCACCTGCTTATATATTTGTTGGCTGTTTGTATATCTTCTTTGGATGTCTATTCAAAGCCTACATCCACTTTTTAAAGTTAGTTATTTATAAATTTTTCTACTGAGTTGTAATAGTTTCTTATATATTTTGGACATTAAGCCCTCATCGGATATAGCGTTTAAGATATTTACTCCCATTCCGAAGATTGACTTCTCATTTTGCTGTTTCCTTTACTGTGTAGAAGCTTTCTTTCTTTCTTTCTTTTTTCCCTTCTTCTGTTTCTCTTTTATCAGGAAAGGAAAACTTTCCCAAAGCTCTTCAACAGTCTTGCCCACCGGCTACAACTGGTTTCCACGGACACCCCTAACTGCAAGGGAAGTTGGGGAAAAGTATGGCTTGTCTTTCTCTTGTAGAAGTTGAAAAAAGGAGGAGGGGAGGTACACAGCAAAAACATGGCCAAAGGACATTGTGCACCCCAGCTGCTGGCCTCTCTCTGGGTTAGCCAAGAGGAGAACCAGGATCGGAGTCAGGCATTGGTGACGGCAGCTGCTTCCTCAGTAGGCTAGTCTCTCAATCTCCATCCCTTTTCATGGACTCTGCTCCATCAGGAATCAATGGCTGAAGATGTCTGCTTACATTCTACCTTACCCACTAGATGCCCTCCTTGAGGGAAAGGGCTATGATTTATTTAACACCCAGAATCTGACTCGTGGGAGGTCTTTTTTGTTTTGTTTGCTTTTTAAGGGAGGAAAGTACAAATTCATTGATTATATATTCATTAATCAAATACATTAATTCATTAACTGAGGATCCCATTTTACTGAGACTCATTATTACAAAAGCAAAATGTTATGTTTCTGAGTGCTAAAAGTGGAAAAGTAAGGTAAAGACATAGTAAACAGTAGAGGGGTATGCTTAACAATTTCAGAGGAATAATCATTTATGTAGTTATTTTAAGGAGAAATTCTTTCTGTCCTCTATATTTTTGCTTTCCTTGGCACCCAGGAAAGAAAGATTGTGCCAAGCATTTTAGAACTGATTCACCTAAGAATAGTGTATGTGATTTATGGTTTTCCAAAGCAATGTCTTATTTGACGTAAACAATAAATGTGTGATGTAAGCAAGGAGAGTTTAGAGGCCTCGTATTTAATGTTATGGGACAAAATTAATGATACAAGGTCAAAAAATCAATAACTTAGGATTGTTTTAAGACCCATTATTTCCCCCAATGTCATCAAAAGAATCCTGTAAATGCTAGTGCAATTTCTATCTCCTATGCTCTTACAAGAGGGAAGATCTTTTTGCTGGAAGAAGAGATAAATTGATCTAGATATTACAGTACCCAGAGGGTGGAAAGGGAGG
Source organism: Cervus canadensis (assembly GCF_019320065.1). Taxonomy (NCBI): domain Eukaryota; kingdom Metazoa; phylum Chordata; class Mammalia; order Artiodactyla; family Cervidae; genus Cervus; species Cervus canadensis. Next base: position 29,541,113 of record NC_057409.1, on the reverse strand, counting down.
ATGAAAATGATAGAAAGCTTTATGAGTAGGGAGTGAAAGAGGAAGCTTTTTATTTTTTCCCTGGAGACCAGAGCCAGAGTAACTATGTTAAAAAAAAATGTAGGTTAGAGAGAAAAGAGAATTTGAACATATTTCTGAGAACTACATATTTTCATCTCCTTTAATGTCTTCAGAGAGTCATGAATAGTAAATGAAATTTCACCTTTATTATTTTTAATTTTGGGATGTTGCTCCTTAAATCTGACACTTCTCTGAGACTGAGTCTCATGGGTCTCTGAGTTTGTTAGGGTTACATATCAGTGATAAAACAAAGGATCAGAGAGGTTAAAAAACTTGCAACAAATCAATTATATAGATAGTACAACTTAACTAATGTCTTAATTCCTATTTCATGCTTTATTCTTCCATTTCATTGTATAAAACAAAAGTGTATACATTTGATTTTGTTGTTCTTCTTCTTTGTGTATGTGGTTTTTTTTCTGTTTTTTTGGTTTTTTTTTTTTGAAGGGGTGTACTGTTGTGCCCTGCTTAATTCATGGAGATACGTCAAGTTTTCAGCTTGCTCCCATCAAGCAAATATTTTGTAGGATCAGGGGTTTTTCTTTATTTCCTTTTTATTTTCCTCATTGTTGGCACCTCATCTGAGGCTGTGAGTCCCTCTGAGCTGTGCATCTCAAAGTGATACCTGAATTTCTCAGGGTACAAGTTACTGGGAGGTCGAATTTGTGCTACTTGGTGGCACCACCTTGGTGGCTGACTTGGCTGGTATCTCTGTCTCTGGGCACCCCCTCCCTCTCCCAGGCTGAGTCACAGCCAAAGGCGTCACATCAAAGTCTGAGAGAATGAGGATCCAACGATGATTCACTAATCAAAGGTTTAGAATTAAGATACATGCTAGTTATCGCCCGCCTGTACTATCTACCCTGAGGTTCTGGGTGAGGTTAGCATGCTTGCTCACACCTTGTTAATTCTGCCTGATTGAAGGGAGAGGTGTAGAAACATCTTCAGTGTGTGTTTGTGCTTTAGGTAAATCAAAGGTGTTTGTCCCTGTTTGTTGATTAGAGTAAACAACTAGGTTTGGAAATAGCCAGGTGGTAGAGAGATTGTGGTAGAGGGATTTGGATGACTGGGTTCCTATCTGAGGAAAGGCATAGACCCAGGGCTGGGACTCAAACAGGTAATTCTTATTTTGGCAGGGGAGGTCATTATAGTCGTTAATTCAGATCTTGAGGAACTGACTACGCGTAAGGATATAGGAAAGGTATATTGGCTGCTTGCTCTGTCTACAGTATATTGTTGTGTTGTTGTTTGTTATTGAAATTTGAACTGCTGGTGGAAAAGTTGCAAAAGAAGCAGGAATGTCCAAAGAACCTGAGAACTTAAAGAGGTAGGGAAAAAGAAAGAAAGAAAGGAGAAAAGTGCTGCCCTAAGAGAAGAGGTCATTTCAGAACACTTAGGGAAGACCTGGAGGAGGCTCTCGCAATGGTCCATCTGTGATCTGATGAGGACTGGAGTCAGGCAGTGGTGGGGAGGAGGAGGATGAGTTGGGATGAACAGAGAGAAGAAGGAAGAAAGGAAACATGAGGGCTGGAGTCTCTTCCATGGGCATGGAAAATGCAGATTGGGGCTGCTGTCATCACTTATTATAATTTATTGTAACTGTGTGGGTGTTCACCGAGGGGAGTGCATTAGCTCCATCCTCCCAGTTCCACATAATCTGGACTCCAATCTAATGGATGTCTGACAACAACAACAACAACAAAACAGCATCATGGCAGCCCCCACAGGAAGTAGGATCCTTGGAGCCTCACAGAGTCTGCCTCCTTCATGTGGGGGCAGACATGGGGAATGGGATTGAAAATAACCGAGAATAAAAAAATAACCTTTACATTTACAGACTCTCCAGGTTCAATAGGACCATAGTCCAGTCCTGGTGGTAAAGCACTGTTATCTTTTGCTTTCTTTCTAACTGAAAGATGAGACTATAAAATGGAAAGGAGTGGTGAGAGAACTTTGGATATTCAGAAAGGCACAAATAGCTCTTCAGGGATTCGATGAAGGTCTATGGGGGAGAGATGTGGCTTAGGCGCAGAGAGAGGTCAGGCAGTGAAGGACCTATAAATCACAACAAGGATGTGTATTTTACCTCATAAGTTACAGGGATCCATGATGACTGAGTAGAAGTTACATGATCAGATTTGCATTTAAGAAAATCACTCTAACTGCAGTGTGGCAAGTGCAATAAGGGATGGCAGTTGAGGGTGAGCAAGAGGAATTCATCTCTAGTCCATGTCACTGAACTCTGAACTGCCCTAAAGTTCTAAGACTGGGCTTGAGTCTTTGTTGGACCTAAAATACAACCTCATTCTGACTTAGCTGGATCTCTTAGACATGGGATTATAAGCCCTTCTAAGCTCCATGTCCATATATCTAAGGCTTGTAGGTGGAATAGTCTTAGAAATTCAGTCAGAAATGATTAAGAAAACTAAAGGTTTCAGAAAAGCATGTCTGGTATTTCATAGAAGAGCTCTGGATTCTGGAAGAAACTGCAAAAGGGTAAAGCAACCTGTCACTGAGAAAATCCCAACATTCCCAGTTCCATCCTCTTGAGTAGTTATCCTCGTCTGACCCCAAAGCCAAAGCAATCTGGAGAAGGATGATCTCCCTCACATTTGTACAGCTTCCCAGCTTTTACAATTTATTTTTGCAGATGTGTTTCAGCCCATCCTTGCAACTTCTTTGTGAGTCTGACCAGGTAGATAAAATCTCAGTCTCAGAGTGCCTCTCTGTTCCCAAGTGGGAGTAATATGTGGCCCACTCATGCCAGATGGCTAATCATCTCAGTCAGAAACCACTCTCGACTCCTGGTCAAGCCTACCTCTCAGCATCATCTCTGCAGCAACAAGGCTTGATAATGCATGCTATGTGTTATGTTGCAAATGAGTCTGCATGTGACAAAAGAGAAACAGAGTGCTTGGTATATGGATTGAATTGTGTCCCTCCAAAAAACATGTTCAAGTCCCAAACCTAGTACCTGTGAATGTGACATTATTTGGAAATGGGAATTTGCAAATAAAACCATGTTAAGATGAAATCTTTATCATGGGCTCTGATCTAATATGACTTGTTTCCTTTTAAGAAGACATAGCCACAAGAAGGATGCCACGTGACGACAGGTGCAGCTATAAGCCAAGGAATGCCAGTGATCAATGGCCACCACCAGAAGGCAAGAGAAGATTCTACCTAGAGTCTTAGAGTATGGCCCTGCTGACACCTTAGTTTTAGACTTCTGACCTCCAGAACTATGAGAGAATAAACTCCTGTTGTTTTAAGCCACCCAGTCTGTAGTACTTTGTCATAGCAGCCCTAGGAAATGAAGGCAGTGCCCTTGATCCTAAGTACGTCACCACTGTGCCTTTCAACAATCAAACCATTATGCAGGCAAGTATAACAAAGAAACTCCTCTGTTCACCAAAGACTTTGGTCTGAAGACCAGTGAATCTTAAGGAAGAGTTTGTACATCAAAACTCACCCATAAAACCAACAAAATGAGAAAATATTATTTTATTTTGTGCATCACCCTTCAGGCTGGGTGTTGAGTTTTTTCAGATTGATATGCCAAGAGGCTCTAAAGAAAGGGATAGTTAAATGACTTTAAACCATATAGAATGTGCCACATTGTTCTGGGTCTTAGGGATGGGGAGATGAAGAACACCATATATAAATCCTTGACCTTCTGGAGACTTCATTCTAGTCAGGGAGAATGCTATGTTGTTGATTGATTAACTGAACTGATTTCTGGCCATATTCTATTTAAAAAAATTTATGTTAGGGTCAAAGTGGTCAGATATCACTTGCTCTACACATATGCTAATGGCAGAAAAGTACTTTTTATCTAAGAGGGACAGGAATCCTGTCTTCTGACATGGAAAGAAAAGGGGAGCTCTGGGAAGTCTGAAAAGCTATAGATTTGACTCTTCAAGATCCCCCAGTGGCAGAGAGATTTTCAAAGATCCTACCTGGAGACCTGAAGATGATGTGGGGGTCTTGCCAAGCCTCAGTAAGGTCTGGTAAAGACACCATAATTAAAGCTCTTTTGGGATTTCATTCAATGAGCTTGAACCCCACACTTCAGACCATTAAGAAATGTCTTGTGCCTCCCTTAAATGGCTATTTAACTTAATTATGGGCTGGTTGACTTCAATATGATGAGTTTAGTGGGAAGAAAGGGCTTCCTAGGTGGCTCAGAGGTTAAAAAAAAAAAAAAAATCCTCCTGCAATGCAAGAGACATGGGTAGACACAGGCTTGATCTCTGGGTCAGAAAGTTCTCCTGGAGGAGGAAATGGCAACCCACTCCAGTATTCTTGCCTGGAAAATCCCATGGACAGAGGAGACTGACAAGTTATAAAGAGTCAGATGTGACTGTGCACAACACATAGCACAGTGGGAAGAAGGAGAATATAGAAAGGTTTTCTTCCCTCGTTTCTCTCAGGGAAGTTGTGTGATCTAGTTTTCAAACTTGCTAGAGTGAAGGGAGGAAGGGGAAGAAGATGGTTGTTGAACAGAAGAAGTATAGCAGAAGGAGAGAGAATAAAGAAGAAAAATTGCATTTAAGTTCTCAGAGAAGGCGTGCATATATGAACAAAATGAATGTGACACACACACGTGTTCTAAAGCATTTCTACCAGGGAGATGATTCTCAATGTTAGGGCAGAACTTTCCTCTATGGTTAACCTCCTAGTGACCCGGATTACACAAGACCCTCAAGACAAGGGGGACTTTGCTCCCTCAGAAAAAGACGTGATCTCATTCTGTGTCAAGACCCTGGAGGTTCTTTGACGTCAGAGCTGCTCACTCCTCCTCCCAGTAGCCTTGGGCAGATGCTTGCCCCAGACCCCCCTCGGAAGTCCCATCCTTCAGAAAGACATTTTTACTGCTCTTGTTTATCTGCAATGTATCCCTCTTCCAGATCTGAGGAAATCCAAATGCTGTGAATGACAAAGTCCACTTGTAGAAAAATGAAGTTGGCTTTGTCCTCCCAGGTGCAGGAGTGGGGGTGGTTGAGAGAGTGTGGGTGGAACAAAGAGGTAGGGAACAGTAGAGTCTTCAGCCAGTCTCATGGCCGACCAGAAGGTCGCTGTTGACCTCTTGCCCACGTAGGAAAGAGCAAAGACCCTTGTCACAGATTCTCTTCATTGGCTAGTGTTGCTGCAGCCTTGCTGGACCCCAGTTTTCTTTGTGAGGCAGCTCAACCCAGTCTGTTTACTAAACTACAGAAATGCTGGGGAGAAGGAGATTCTACAGAGAAAGTGTCCTGGGAACTTAGAACTAAAGGGTTTGGAACTGTAAAGAATATAGGACGTTCACATGGGGCAGAAAGATTCCTGGTTTTCCCCCTCTAACAAAACCTACACCTCCGGCAAAGCTTCTCTTTTCCTGTTGCTGACACCAAGAGATATGCCCCCAGGGACTGAGGCTCTTAAAATATTGTTTCTTTCCTTAACACTGCCTGCTCACCAAATCCTTTGGATTCATCTCTGAAATGCATCTCCTGTATGTGCTTCTACTTAGCAGCTAAAAGCCTCAGTTTCCACACTTGAAAATAAGAACAACAGTAATACCTACTTCACAGTGTTGCGACAAAATGTGATAATGTAAGTAAAACCCTTTGCACAATAGTTAGCACATAGTAAGCCCTCAGTAAATGTGAGCTATACTATTACTTTTTTTTTTTTTTTTTTTACTTTTATTATTATCCCCATTGTCAGTCACCTCTTCCAATTCTCACTGCCCCAGGTCAGGATTCTTGCAATATTTTCCTAATGAAGTCTCTGCCTGCAATCTCTTTCTCCTGCAAAATTAAACTTGAACATTCCCAACACATTAACATTCCTCAAACACAATTTTTGCCATAATATTCCTTTCCGCCAAAGTGTCCAATGATTGTTACTTCTGTTACAAAATTCTTCAGACTAGAATCCCAGGGTCTCCTTTCCTGATGCTATAATCCAATATAGAACATCGACTCTAGCCTGATTCGCATGTCTCTAGCGTCACCTTAGAGTACAGGTTGCCTCTTCTCTCCCTCTACCCACCTTTTCTTAGCACTGAGTTGTGCCTTTCTCCAATATAAATGCACTTTCCCCAGCCTAACTGCAGCCCCAGAACCTCAACCTTCTTTGCTTCCTAAGAATGACCAGTTGGAGTTATTACAGTAGAGACAGAACAGGATACTTCCCTGGTCCGAGCAATGAGATTTTATAAAAGTAGCAGGTGGAGTCCTGAGAGGATGACTGTGTAAGTGACCCCATTCTTTGTTCTTAGATGTTGACCAGTTCATCCTGACTCAGTTTCACCTTTGTCTCTTTTCTCTGCATTAGTGAGATTTTAGATCTTGAAATTAAATCCACCAGATTTCAAATGGTGGGGGGTGTGAAATAAAAAATTTTGTGGATTTTTTCTTCTTATGAAGATTTCTTGGTTTAACCAGAAGATAAAATGGCCAAACATAGGAGAACACTATAAATCCAAGAGAACGTTCCCCAGCTCTAGTGAGGAAATATCTCAGTACACTCTACAATTTGGGGTCAGCTATGAGAAAGGGAAATGTTGAAGCACAGGAAAGTCATTCCAATCTTCTTTTGTTGTCATGTAAAGACTTTGGTTATACATTTGTAAAGAATCCAGGAGTAAAGAAAGGTTCTGTTTTTTACTCCATTATCAAGACATAATTATTGAAGAGTCACCTATGGTATAATTTATGCCACCAATAGCTTGAATTTCTCCCCTTTTCCCTTTATCCTGGTTTCTTCACTTGAAAAATTGAAAAAAATAATATCTGGAGTGGCACCTTAGTAATACATATCTAAAGTGAATAGATATTCACTGTGTGTAGCAAAGTGAGTGAGGGTGAACTTACATAAACACAGAATAGAATTATGGGTCCCTAGCAAAGCAATAGCATGTATCATAAACTATCACTTGGGGATACTTAGATTAAATCCAAGAAACCATTTCCCATCCCTATCACTATTTCTGTAGGTCCTGAAACACAAAATAGCTTTGTACCTACCTAGGATAAAGTGGATTCCAGCAATAGAGGCAGGAGATGTATGCAATGATCCTTCTAGGTCCCTTTCAACATTGACAGTCATTGACTTTTTGATCCCGAAGGAATGATCTGTCTGCAGCAGAACATTTTTACTGCCTGCTTCCTCTCTCTTCCTCCTTTCTCCACCCCCACCCAATTGTTTTTATCCCTAAGGGACAGAGGTTTTGATAGAGGATAATAACTCAAGATGATGCAATGCATTTGTTTTGGCCTCCACTTGGGTCTATGTCTGTTATTAGAGGGTGTGCTAAGCCTGGCCTTCCCATTGGCTCAGTCCCAGATTCAAGATCCACTCCACCAGAGCCATGACTCACCTCTGAGTTAAGAGGTTTTCTTGAAATCATGGGCTGTGCTTGGGTACCCGAGCCCTTGGGGTCGTGGTGGCTCTCCAGGGTCCCCCTCCCCAGCACCTGAAGGGGTATGTGTTCTCTGCTTCCGCTTTTCTCTATGTCTACATGTGACATCGTCAGACTGCTGTGTCTCTCTGTCTTCTTACTGCTGTACAGGTTTGTGTACATTTCTGTCTGTGGGGGAAAAACTCAATCACATGACAGTGTTTTGATTAAAGACCATACATATTTACTTTATGCAAACATTGTGCTTTGGGATAAAGGTGGAGTTTATGACCTTTCTAGAGACGTAGAGACAAACACATAAAAATCTTTATAGCAAATTGCCTATTTTAGAGAAAAGAAAAAATAAAGAAAAGCAAAAATAATAACAACTATAATTCCATTCCCAGAGACACATATTACTAATATTGTGAGTCTATTATTTCTATCCACAGACACATTTTCAGCTCAGTTCAGTCACTTAGTCATGTCCGACTCTTTGTGACCCCATGGACTGCAGCACGCCAGGCTTCCCTGTCCATCACCAACTCCCGGAGCTTGCTCAAACTCATGTCCATTGAGTCGATGATGCCATCAAGCCATCTCATCCTCTGTCATCCCCTTCTCCTTTCACCTTCAATCTTCCCCAGCATCAGAGTCTTTTCCAATGAGTCAGTTCTTCGCATCAGGTGACCAAAGTATTGGAGTTTCAGCTTCAGCATCAGTTCTTCCAATGAATATTCAGGACTGATTTCCTTTAGGATGGACTGGTTGGATCTCCTTGCAGTCCAAGGGACTTTCAAGAGTCTTCTCCAACACCATAGTTCAAAAGCATTGACTCTTTGGTGCTCACTTTTCTTTATAGTCCAACTCTCACATTCATACATGACTACTGGGAAAATCATAATTTTGACTGGACTGACCTTTGTTGGCAAAGTAGTGTCTCTGCTTTTTAATATATGGTCTAGGTTGGTCATAGCTTTTTTTCCAAGTGGCACATTTCAACATAGCATAAATATAGGATCAAACAATTTTTGATAACCTGCTTTTTATTACTTCTTTCCTGTTTAACAATATGGGATAAGTAAATGTTAAGCATTTATAGTTCTAAGCTTAGATATATAAGTGCCTTGTTCTAGAACCATACTGTCCAACAATGTAGTCAATAGCCATATGTGGCCTTATAAATGTAAATTAATTAAATTTAAGTAAAATTTTAAAATGTAATTCTTCAGTCACACTAGCCATATTTCAAGTGTTCAATAGCCACACGTGGCTAGTGACTAAAGCACAGATATAGAACACTTTCATCACCATAGGAAATGTTATTGTACAGTGTTGTTCTGAAAGATACATTTTCACAAAAACCATCTTGAAGACAGAAGAGCATCTGTAGACCATATTTCCCCTTAATTTACAATGGCTGACAGAGAAGAAACTATTCAATCTAATCTTTAAATCAATATTTCATTATTTCGCCTTCTTTTTCTTGATCACATCCATCCACCCGTTGATAATAAACCAGTCTATGTCACCTACATTTTAAGCATATGAAAAGAAGGTTGAAAAATCTTACAAGAGATTACTGAGCTCTAGCTTGTGGCATGCCGCTGTGGGGTCTCTGTGTTTAAAGAAAAATGAGTCTACCCAGAGTTCTTTATTTTTTGAAAACAGGAGGGAAATTCTTGGTGATTGATCAGGGTTAGAGAGAGAGAAAAGAAATGAGTATGCTGCCTCTCCTCTACAATTTCCTACTGTGTCAGCTGCCATAATTTGGAAAGCAACCATGGTGTGTTGACCCAATGTATGCTGCCACTTCAGTCATGTCTGACTCTTTATGACCCCATGGACTGTAGCCAGACAGGCTTCTCTGTCCATGGGAGTCTCCAGGCAAGAATACTGGAGTGAGTTTGCCATGCCCTCCTCCAGGGGATCTTCCCAACCTGGGGATAAAACCCACATCTCTTATGTCTTCTGTATTTGCAAGTGGATTCTTTACCACTTGGAGAAGGAAATGGCAACCCACTCTGGTAATCTTGCCTGGAAAATCCCATGGATGGAGGAGCCTGATAGGCTACAGTCCATGGGGTCACAAAGAGTTGGACATGACTGAGTGACTTCACTTTCACTTTTTTACCACTAGCACCACCCCAGTCAAGATTAAATCTTTGTTGATATGGGTGGTGTGGTGGGATAAACACCTGGACCAGTAATCAGAAGGTCAGAATTTAATTCTTGCCTTTATGTTGACCCAATTTTCCCCCATCTCATTGCCACAAATACAGAATCTGTATATTTATAAAATGCCCTCTTATGCTCACTCTTTCATTTGATACTCACCACAGCCCTGTCAGTTGAACCCATACTTTGAGAGTATGTCTTAAATGGCAGAGAAGCAATCATTCAGGTGGTCAACTGATTGTTTAGTCTACCCAATGCCCATGTCAAAACAAAGGGTCAGGAAGATTTTTCAACACCCTCCCTCATATTCCTTTACTGAATCAACCAGTGGTTTGGTGAAATTGAATGAACCAACTTTCTGGTCTTCAACATAAATGCAAAAGCCACCTGATGCCAGCTGTGTGTACAAAAATAAGACATAGTTGTGAAGCTGTTGCCACGTGGCAGAGACAACAGTCTTATGTGTGGGATGCAAAACTGGCTGAGAATTAGAACCAGAAGCTTCCTTGGATGCCCTTGGGTCATGCCCCACTCCAGATCTCTGGTGTCCTTATCTGGATAGAGAAGAAGGGTGGTCTAAATCTATTGCTTTCAAACTTTGCACCTGGGACCTTTCCTCAGAGGCTGCTGAAAGAGGAGGGTACTAAGACTGCCCCGTCTGTTTCACCAGAACAGCTCCATTTTTATTTGCCTTTCATTCAGGCTTTTGTAAGAATTTCATCGAACAAGAGTTCCTTGTCTTAAAAACATTTTGAAAACAACTAGTTTTGATCATTTTTGAGGCTTCTTTCAGCTATAGTAGGGCTTCCAAGGTGGCAGAGTGGTAAAGAATACACCTACCAATGCAAGAGTTGCAAGAGACACGGGTTTGATCTCTGCATCAGGAAGACCCCCTAGAAGAGGAAATGGCAATCCACTCCAGTATTCTCTTGCCTGGAAAATTCCATGGACAGAGGAGCCTGGCAGGCTACAGTCCACAGTGTCGCAAGGAGTTGAACATGATTGAGCACACACACACATCAGCTTTAGTAATTTATGATCCAATATATTAAAAAGCTGTAACAGTTGATGTAGTGGAGAATTTTTAAGGTGTTTTACGAATTTTTAACTCTTTTACAATGCGTTTATATGGTGGAATTATGTGTTACTGGGCAGACGGCAGGGAGTTAAGTTCTAAGGACAAAGTTCAGGCAAAAGCTGAATTTAGTTAGAATTAGCCTTGAATCTCTTTAAATCACTCTTTATGGTAATATCTTTATTAAGACACAGGTCACACACTATACAACTCACCATTTAAAGTGTACAATTCAATGGCTTTTAGTATATTCCCAGTGTCATGGAATAACCATAACAATCAATTTTACAATATTTTCATCTCAAAAAGAAGCCCTATAATCATTAGCAGTCACCCTTCAATTTCCCTAACCACATCCCAGCCTTAGGCTACCACTAGTCCATTTTCTATCTCTATAAATTGACTTATTCTGGACATTTTATATAAATAGAATCACACAATATGTGGTCTTTTGTGAATGGCTTCTTTTACTTAGCATGTCTTTAGGTTTCATCTCTGTTATGCTATGTATCAGAACTTTATTTCTTTTTACAGTTGAATAATATTCCATTGTGTGAATATACTACATATTGTATATCTATCTATCAGTTGATAGACTCCTTAAATCATTCTTAAATCTCCAGAATCTGGGCCCATGGATTTTCAAAAGCCAAAACTTGAGCAAATTTGTTTTCCTTTGTGTTTAGAGAGCCATTTAAGCTAACCTATTTATTTTACTTTTTATTGTCCAACACTTAGAGTTGAATTGGGGTTATGCTAATTATGTGTGTGTGTGTGTGTTCACAAGAATGAACCCCATTCTATCAATGCTCGTCAAATTCCTATATGCATCAAAATCACCTGAATAATCCATTAAAACACTGATTCTTAGCGCCACCCCTAGATATTCTGATTCAGTAGGTGCAGAAATAGGGCCTGAGGATCAACATTTCTGTCAAGTGATGTTGCTGCTGCTTGCCTAAGGGCCACACTTTGGTAACACTGCGATATGACACTTTTATAATCAGAAAAATAATATACAGGCTTACCTCAGAGATATTGCTGATTCAGTTCCAGACCACTGCAATAAAGCAAATACTACAGTGAAGTGAGTCACATGAATTTTTACAGTTTCCCAGATCATATAAAAGTTATATTTAAACTATACTGTAGTCTATTAAGTATGCAGTAGCATTATGTCTAAAAACAAGTTATGGGTACCTTTAATTAAAAATACCTTATGCTAAAACATGCTAACCATCTTCTGAGCCTTCAATGAGTCACAATCTTTTTGTTCGTGGTGAGTCTTGCCTGGATGTCGATAGCTGCTAACTGATCAGAGTGGTGCTTGCTGAAGGTTGGGATAGCTGTGGCAATTACTTAAAGTAAGACAATAAAATTTGCCACGTCCACTGACTCTTCCTTTCATGAAAGTTCTCTCTATAGCAGACAATGCTGTTTGATAGCATTTTGCCCACAGTAGAGCTTCTTTTAAAATTGAAGTCACTCTTCTCAAACCCTTCTGTTGCTTTGTCAACTAAGTTTATGTGACATTTGAAATCCTTTGCTGTCATTTAAATAAACATCACAGTATCTTACCAGGAGTAAATTCTCTCTCAAGAAACCACTTTCTTTGCTCATCCATAAGAAGCAGCTCCTCAGCCATTAAGATTTTATCATGAGATTGAAGCAATTCAATCACATCTTTCAAGCCCCACTTCAAATTTTAGTTCTTTTGCTATTTCCACCCCATTGGCAGTAACTGATATTTTGAAACCCTCAAAGCTGTTCATGAAGGGTTGCTATCAACATCCAAACTCTTGCTGATATTGATGTTTTAACCTCTTCCCACAAATTATGAATGTCCTTAGTAGCATCTAGGATAGTGAATCCTATCTGAAATGAGGTGAAAGTCACTCAGTCGTGTCTGACTCTTTGCGACCCTATGGACTATACAATCCACGGAATTCTCCAGGCCAGAATACCGGAGTGGGTAGCCATTCCCTTCTCCAGGGGATCTTCCCAACCCAGGGATTGAACCCAGGTCTCCTGCATTTCAGGTGGATTCTTCACCAGCTGAGCCACCAGGGAAGCCCAGAACTACCAGGGAAGCCCTATCTAGAAGATTTCAATTTACTCTGCCCAGATACATTAGGGGAACCACTATATATAAGAGCTATAACCTTATAAAATATGTCAATAAAAAGACTTGAAGGTCAAAATTACTGCTTGATATATGAGCTACAGAATGAATGTTACGTGAGTAGGCATGAAAACAGCATGAATCCCATTGTCTATCTCCATCAAAGCTCTTGGGTGACTAGGTGCATTGTTCGTGAACAGTAATATTCTAAAAGAAATCTTTTTTTTTTTTTTTTCTGAGCAGTGGACTTAGTATATTCAGTAAACCATGTTGTAAACAGATGTGCTATCATCCAGGCTTTGTTGTTCCACTTGCAGAGTACAGGCTGAGTAGAGATAGCCTAATTCTGAAGGGCCCAAGGATTTTCAGAATGGTAAAAGAGTACTTTTCAACTTCAAGTTACCAGCTGCTTTAGCCCCTAACAAGAAAGTCAGCCTGTCTTTTGAAACTTTTGAGCCAGGCATTGACTTTCCCTCTCTAGTTATGAAAGCTGTAGATGGCATCTATTTTCAATGGAAGGTTGTTTCCCCTACATTGAAAATTTGTTTTTCAGTGTAGCCACCTTCATTAACTAGCTTAAGCTAGCTCTTCTGGATAAGTTGCTATAGCTTCTACACCAGCAGTTGCTGCTTCACCTTGCACTTTTGTGTTATGAAGATGGTTTCTTAAAGCCCATGAACCAACAGCTGCTAGCTTCAAACCTTTCTTCTACAGCCTCCTCACTACTCTCAATCTTCCTAGAATGGAAGAGAGTTAGGACCTTGCTCTAGATCAGGCTTTGGCTTAAGAGAATATTGTGGCTGCTCTGATCTTGTATCCAGATAACTAAAACTTTCTCCACATCAGCAAGAAGGCTGGTTCACTTTCTAACCGTTTGTGTGTTCACTGGAGTATTGCTTTTAATTTCCTTCAATAATTTTTCTGCTGCATTCACAACTTGGCTTACTGGCACACAAGGCCTAGTTTTTGTCTTATCTCAACTTAGTCATTTCTGGCTTTTGATTTAAAGTGAGCAAGGTGAGACTCTTCCTTTCACTTGAACACTTAGAGGCCATTTCAAAGTTATTCACTGGCCTAATTTCAATATGTTGTGTCTCAGGGAATAGAGGTCTGATGAGAGGGTGAAAGATGGGGGGATCAGCCAGTTGGAGCAGTCAGGACACACACAACATTCACCAAGTTCACTGTTTTATATGGGTGCAGTTTGTGAAACCCCAAAGCAATTATAATAGTAATACCAAAGGTCACTGATCACAGTTCACCATAACAAATAAATAATAATGAAAATTTGAAATATTGAGAGAATTACCAAATGGTGACATGGAGACCTGAAGTGACCAAATGCCATGGAAATATGTCACCATAAGATTTGTTCAATACAGGGCTGCCACAAAACTTTAACTCATAAAAAATACAATTATCTGGGAAGCACAATAAAGTGAAGCACAGTGAAACAAGTTGTGCCTGTAGGTGAGTGTTGCCCACACTGTACCAGATTACTCTTGTACCCTAAGGATGAACACACAGAAGAAGCTTCTACAATCTATGATAACCACAGAACCCTGTTTGGGGGATGCTACGAGATGCCAGGCACTGTGCTAAGGGCTTTACCAGCATCTTTCCAGGATATCCTCACTGTCCATTTATAAGGAATTATTATTAATATTCCCATTGCAGATGGAGAAACTAAAGTAACAGGCTTAAGGTAACTCAGAGTTGTTCCTGGCAGAACTGGGATTCTAAGCCCAGCAATTGGACTCCTACATTAAAAGAGTAAAGTCAGTTCCAAAGAGTTAATACTTAACCACAGAACTTGTGTTCACTTTGGGAAACTTCAACTGAGGACCTACCATATGCTCAGTGTTGATATTTCTGCTTCAAGGGAGCTAATATAGAAAATAATTTCAGTGAAACTATCTTTTTTGATCACATATTTTTATATACTATCCATTTATGGGCATTTTGTCTGATCTTTGCAAGTCCATTACAAATGCCTTGAGGGCAAGGATGCAACCACTTGCCTTATCCCCTTTTGCCAGCCCACGATTATACACAGCAAAGTTTTTATTTCATTTATTCATTTTTAAAAATCAACTTTAGTATTTAGAGCAGCTTTAGGCTTACAGCAAAATTGAGTGGAACTTACAGAGAGTCCCCACGTGTTCCCTACACCTTTCTCCTCCCACCAACATCCCTCACCAGAGTGGAGGGTTTATTACAGTCAATGACCCCTATACTGACACATCATTATCAACCAAACCCATAGTTTATGTTACATGTTAGTGTTATGTGTTCTATAAGTTTTGCATCCACCATTACAGTATCGCGCAGAATGGCTTCACTGCTCTAAAAATCCTCTCTGCTCTACTTCTTCATCCCTCTCTACTCTCTTACCCACTGGCAACCACTGTCTCCATAGTTCTGTTTTTTCCATCGGGTCATACAGTTGAAATTATGTTTCCCTTGTAGCCTAGTCAGCAAAGAATCTGCCTGCAGTGCAGGAGACCCGGGTTCGATCCCTGGGTTGGGAAAATCCCCTGGAGAAGGAAATGGCAACCCACTCCAGTATCCTTGCCTGGAGAATCCCATGGACAGAGGAGTCTTGTGGACTGCAGTCCATGGGGTCGCAAAGAGTCAGACGCGACTGAGTGACTAACGCTTGACGCTTAACATGCAAAAGAAAGTATGTATTGTTTTCAGATTGACTTCTTTCACTTAGTAACATGTATTTATGGTTCCTCCACGTCTTTTCATGGCTTGATAGCACATTTGTTTTTACCACTGAATAATATTCCATCATCTGAATGTTCCACAATTTACCCATTGACCTGCTGAAGGACATCCTGGCTCTGACCAGTTTGGGAAATCATAAATGTCTTCTATAATCATCCATGTGCAAATTTTTGTGTGGATATAAGTTTTTATCTTCTTTGGGTAAACACCAAGAAGCATGGTTGCTGGATTGTGTAGTAAGAATATATTTAGTTTTGTAAGAATCTGCCAAAATGTCTTCAAAATTTGCTATACCATTTTGTGTTTTTACCAGCAATAAATGAGAGTTCCTGTTACTTCACATCTTCACCAGCATTTGGCGTTGTCTGGGTTCAGGATTTTGGCCATTCTGATGAATGTGCAGTGGCATCTCTCTCTTTTTCAAAATTTGTTATTCCCTAATGACATACTCTGTTGAAAACCTTTTTATATGCTTATTTTCCATCTACATATCTCCTTTGGTTAGTTGTTAGTTCAGGTTTTGCCCCTTTTTAATCTGGTTGCTCATTTTATCATTGTTAAGATTTTAACAGTTCTTTGAATATTTTGGATTAAAGTCCTTTATCAGATATTTTTCAAAACAGTGCATTTTAATTGAAGACTGCAAACTCCAGTACGTACAGGGGACAGGCAGACCATGGAAAAAAATGAAGCCAGCTACATGTAATTCAGAAAGAAGTAGAATTCAGGCCACAGTGAGCTGAGGAGGGCATGCTGAAATTTGCTTTTCTGAAGAGCAGACCATGCTCTACCTCATCTTCTGGTTTTTCAAAAGAAACCAGAAATCCAGAATTTGATGTGCATCCTTCCAATTGTTAAAACAATTGTTTTAATTCTGTTGAATAATTCCAATTGTTAAAAGAAAGTAAATTTGATTTAAATATTTGTATAAAGCATTTTAGGTGAGAGACACTGGAAAGGCAAACACATACACACACACACACAACTAGTTTAGGGCTTGCTAAGAAACAGGTTGGAGGGATTTGGGGACTGACAGTAGAAGTAGAAAACTGGTGGCTTATAGGCTGAGTTGAACAGCTATTGAGATGATGGTTAACCCCTAGGGGTTAACCTGTTTTTCTAGCAAGTCCTGAACTTGTTTTGTTTTGTTTTGTTTTTTTTCTTTCTGCCTTTCCAGAGTCTCTCACCTAATCCTTTAAACAAATATTTTTTTTTAATCTAAATCTTCAATTCCTTTCTTTCCCCTAACATATCTCTATCTCTGCCTCCAGACAGTTTTTAAGAATAATGACTTTTTTTGTCTTAACAGATGAACATTTCAAGTTAGATTTCCCTCTTCCTAACCCTTCTGCTTTTTCTTTTTCTTTTTTTTTTTGTTTTTGTGCTCCCTTATTGAATGACCAAAATTATGTTCTGGGAAAAAAATCTAGTAACTCAACTCAGAGACTGGCCATAAATATCTGATGCTTATCACTGCATTAAGTCAATAGTTTAATTTTATAGACTGATGATGACTAACCCTGCTGTAGGAAAAATTTTTGCTCCCAATTTTTCTCAAGACCTTTAGTCAAGGTTCAGGAAAATGGGATTAGCTAAGGGAATGGTTTTCAGGAACTCATTTAAAACACATTCTTGACTCTTAGCACCTGCTCTCATTTGCACTGCATAAAGAAATCCTGCACAGGGATATAAGAGTATGGTTTTATCCCCACCATCACGATTATTAAAGACTGATATTTACTGAATGCATCTATGTAGTAGGTATTATACTAAGGTGTTACATACTTTATTCTCACTTATCAAAATAAACTGGCATCTTATCCAATTATCAGTCCCATTTATAACAACTATAGCTCTATTTTCAGTTTTGATGTTCACAGAAGCATAGGAATATCAAAGTTTAAAAGACTTCGAGAGTTTATATAAGGAAAGAAAAAAAGGCCTATCTAACCTATTTAAAAATAATTTAAAAAATTTAAAAACCTATTTGAAAATAATTTAAAATATTTTAATGACTCCTCCACCTCTTTCAGTTACTTGTTTTGGTATATAATGATTATTACTATAAATTCTTCTATTTGATACACAGCCCACAAATTGTGGGACTTCATTTGGAATTTTATCTAGTGGTTCATCTAGAATTTTGCTTTTTCCAACTGAGATTTTAAACTAGGTTATTTACTTGTGCTGCGACCTCCTTTTATAGTACACAGACCTCTCTCTGAAACCCCCAGAGTATCATCTGTATTGAGAAATAGTATGTGTCTGCATATATGTATGTGTTTAATTCAGAGACAGATAAACACAAAAGCAAAACAAAATATCTGCCTAATGTCTCTTTAAGCCAACAGTATTATTTAGGGCTGGGGTCAGAATCTTGGCATTTAGTTGCCATCATCACATACTGTACCTCAACCATGAACCAAGTAGTTGAGATAAACAATGCCAGCGCCTTTTTCTGTGGACTGGATAGAAAACTTGGTATGTCAAGCCCCAAAACTCCCTGTCTTTGTATAGCCCTTGATTAAATTACCTGTCTTATATCCTCCTCTTTGTGATGGGCTTTTTAACTGTTCCCAGACATGATCAGCAGTCATAAAATATAAAATGCTATTCATGTATTGATTAGTAATTTATCTATCATTGCATTCATCTAAGAAACTGTATTTAGATCATAAACTATTTTCTCCTCACTTTATAGATGCATAAAACAAAGCTAATGATAGTGGCATGAACCTTGTTTAAGTTTCCATGCCCAGAAAATGAGGGAAAAGAGTATATGAGTGTTTGTATGCATTTGTGTATGAGCAGTAGGACCATCAGCTGTGTATGGGGTTGGGTTGATTTTCAGCCTCTGATTTTTTTTCTCTCCTCCACCGTCTCCTTTGATGGCCATCTATCTCTACTCATCATGCAAATGGTTTTGGGTAGTGATATCAAAGACCCTTGAAACAGTCTGTTCAGTAACAAGTACACTGTGGTAAAGAGAGGTGATTACTGAAAACTTGGAACTATCTCTCTGGGTTCTCAAGAAAAGACCAGAGACTTGATTCCAAAAAGCAGTGATATAAAGAGAGATCTGAGAATCCTGAAGCAAAGAGAAAATGCTCAGAGAAAGCGAAAAGGACAGCCTGGGAAAGACACACTATCCCAGTAGCCTACAAACCCAAACCAAGAGCTGATGTTTCCTGCTGGTCCAGGCCTGCTACCAGATCTCAGGGAACTCAGCCAGGGGACCCAGTCTTGCATAGGGAGAACCACAGAGTGGAGCCAGGAGGACAGCGTGGACTCTTCCTGCAGCCAGCATGTAGATCCTAAGCCAGAGAGACACTGATTAGGTAGGGTCAAGCTTAAGAGAGAGCCTTATCTTCTGAAAAGTGGATGCAGGGGCAGACTTACCCTCTGTCTGAATGAAGTTGTGGGTCTGCATGGGATTACAGAGTTATTTTTATTCCACTTTTTCTTCTCTTAACTACCCAACCCTAGGTTTCTGACATTTTCCCCCCTCAAGCTTGCTTTTAAAAATTTCATTCTGTGTTCGCTAAACTGATTTACTTTCAACCTGAAACTTAAAAGTTAAATGTCCTCCTTTCTTTGATTTTTTAGTTCAGATTCTTTATTACAAAGACATAATAGACAGATATTGTCAAACTCTATCTGTTGGGTCAACACTACTATGCTCTCTGGACACAAGTTGTTCTCTATTTTCAAATCTCCAGAAAATAAAAGACATCACTGAACCCCTGATCCTCCTCTCCAGAAATTCCTGCACAACTTATTTATTAAGAGAGTGGTGACTTTCTTTACTTTTATTTAACAGACACTTTTGTAACACCCGTTATATGCCAGGAGCTGGTTTGAAGTACTATACAAATATTAACTCTTTTAATTCTCACAGCAACCTAATGAAGTTGGTTCTATGATTATTCCATTTCACAGATGAAGAATCTGAGTCATGAAGAAGTGACCTGACTTGCCTCAGCTGTGCAGTGAAACTGAACTTCCAGCCCAGGTATTCTGACTCCAAGTCCTTCACTCTTAACCATCACTTCGTGCTGAATTTCAGTCCTCCTGATATTCACCACCTGTACTTTAAAAAAAAATATATCATTTGGTACTAACTTTTCTTACTTATGTGGGAGTGAGATTATACAATGGGATCCCTTATTTGTTCAAGTTAAGCCTCCAGTGTTCACTTACCACTTCATTCTACTTGTATTGAAAATACCTTGACTATGTTTTTAGCTCAAGCCTTTATGCTTAGTCACAGGACTGCTAGGGCCTCTGAGGACCCTGCACAACTGTTTTACAGGGCTTAAGGTTAGATATGACCAAACCTGGAACCTTTTTCTGGGCCAAAACCACACAAGGAAAGAAGAGAAACAACTCAATAGGCAAGGGTGCTCAGTTAAGCCACATAGTTTAGATTCTTAGAAGCTGGTATCATCTGTGCCACCCATGATGAGTCACTTCTACAGTCCCTGCCTTCTTATGGGCTGGAGCTTGGTCTTGACAGTGAGGAATTTCAGCAGGAATGGATGTCACCAACTCCTTATACAGTCACAAAACCACGTCTGTTGGATTCAGAGCTGTGGAATACCCACACTGCCTTCCTTCTTGCCTGTGAAGCACCCATGGCCTCCCCAACATCGAAAGTAAGAGAGGGCATGGGGAGGGGAGGTCAGAGAAGGCAAAAGGAGAAGAGAGACGGAGAGGAGGAAAGGAAATTCTTTCATTAAGTCCCCAAATAGACCTTCAACCTCTGGACTGCTCTTTCTGACTCCCTTCCAATATGTATTTCATATTTTATACTGTAAAACTCCCATCTAACCTCAGAATTCTGCTGCTTAAGATGCTCCATGACTTCTGATTGCCTGAAGTTTAAGTCTAAGCTCCCAAGCATGGGGGACAAAGTTCTTGATAATCCAGTCCCTGCTTGTTCCTTCTGTTTTGCCTCTCAACTCTTTCCATATTCCTATATTCTCTTTCTCCTTGCTTCATCTCCCTTCTCCTCCTCTTTCCTCCTTTCTTCTCTCCTCCTCTCTCTGTCTTTCTACCTCAGCCTACCTCCCCTCTGCCCCTCTCCCCCTTACCCTCCATCCATGTTAGACTGATTGTAGTTCTCTAAAACAACTACCATCCCTCTTATTTCCTGATCCTCCCTGTGCCTGAAATTCCTTCTCCTATTCCTTTAATCTGTTGACTAACTCCTCCTTGATCCCTAGGACCCCACCAAGCTTTTCTCCAGGAAGCCTATTCCCTGACCTCGCCCCCTTTCTGCCTCATGTTAAGTCCTGCACATTGTACCTCATGGTATTTTATTTTCCAGTCAATGTTCTTCCCTCCCACTTTTCAAAGGAAGGGATGGCATCTTTGTCCTGCTACCTCTACAAAACACAGTGTCTGGTACATGGAAGACACAAAGAAATATTAGTTGAATAAATGACATCAACAGCCCATAGCTGCTTAAGCTGGTGCCCATCCCAGGCAAGAGTTTCAGTCTACTGTCCTCATGGATTAGAAGTCAGACCCAAAAGGAGGTCAAGTCATTTGAACAGAGCATGAAGCTATTCATATTACAGCTAGGATGAGAAATCAGACTCTTGGGCTATGAGCTTCTTGATGATGACGAAGAGGAACACATCTTACTCATCTCATGACTCCAGCACAGAGCATCACGTCTGGAAAGTAGCAGCTGCCTAATGAATGAATGAATGAGTACAACGCACCAGGTTCTTTCCAGTGCCTAGGGCAACGTGGAATAACAACTCAGCAGTATTACATTTGGTTTAATCGTACTTGACAATGAACCTGAACAATTAGAGCCCTGGGATTCAGATTGGCGTACAAGTTACCTGCTGGCAAGATTTACCAGTCATGCTGACAATTGCCAAATTGCTTTTACTTTGTACAACACTGACATAAAATGTCTTTGCTTCCTGCATTGATGCATTGCAATGGTTGATTTGGCATCATATTCAGAGGTGGCCCAGATATACTGTTACCACCATTCCAACAGTAAGAGGCTGCTGCTATTTTTAAACTTCCCCTGGAAAGTAGATGATATGATTCGCTTGCTTATCCATTCTGATGTCACTCAAAGCTCTGGGGAGGAAAGTTCCTCTTTACATCCTGCTAAAATTGCTTCTACCTTGTATTTGGAATGTTTCTCCTTACAGGTCAGATGACAGCTGATAGGCAAGGTTTCTGCTCCAGTGCCTGCCAGTGTTCCTGGCTGAGTAGACAGCGCAGATAAGAGAACGTAAGCCACCCTGTGCTGTTAACACAGACCGCACGTATACAGGGACTGGTTAGCACTCTCATCTGAGCAGTGTTCAACAGGCTTACAGAGGAGTTGCATACAGGGGTCATTCTGTTGGTTTTCTGAGTGCAAAGAGTGACCTAAAATAGCCAGAATTTCAAATTTCAACTTTCCACTTAAGGAGCTTGCTTCAGGTTCATACACTTATCACCTTCTCTAGACGTCTTCCCCCCCGCCCCCCCCCCCACACACCTCCCCCACCTCCCCTCCCTAATCTATAAAATAAGCCTGATAATAAAATAGCTATCTTTGGTGTTTGGTAAGTATAATTCAGGTAACACTTCATATAATGCTTAGCACATGTTGGACAGTAAATATTACAAGCATACACATGCACGTGCATACCTCCCAGGGCTGTGAGCAATCGTTCTAATGGTTAAATCAACATTTGTGCTGTGTCTTTTTGTTTGGGGACTCACATTTGAAAACACTGTTTTTTGTTTTTTTTTTTCTGTTTGTACCTTCTTAATCCCTCTATTGATTATTTGCAGCCCTGGACAAGCTCTGAGGACTTCCTGATATCTTCCAGTCCATGCAGGACCTCCCAAAGCAAATTTTTCACTCCTGGCTATAGCTTGGGGCTTCCCTGGTGGCTCAGAATGTAATCTGCCTGCAATGTGGGAGACCCAGGTTTGATCCCTGGGTCAGGAAGATCTCCTGGAGAAGGGAATGGTTATCCACTCCAGTATTCTTGCCTGGAGAATTCCAAGGACAGAGGAGCTTGGTGGGCTACAGTCCATGGGATCACAAAGAGTCAGACATGACTGAGCAACTAATACTACCACCAAGTATTTTATTAGGCTATCCCAAATGTGCATCTTGAATTTGGTGAAAATCAGTTCTTTCAATACAGTAATACAGGTAGTAGAAGGAAAGAGAGAGAGAATTTCATTTATGCATATGGAAGATAGCAAGAAGGCAGTGGATAACCTATCTGCCTCTTTCTGCTTCTCATCAAAATCTTTTAATCTGTATAGCATCTTAAGGAAAAGAAACCTTTTCGATCACAATCATCATTTTAGATTTCTAAGTCAAGACGATGATGAACTTGCTACTTGCCACTTAAACAACAACAACAACAACAACATAAGGGACTTCCCTGGTGGTCCAGTGGCCAAGACTCCATGCTCCCAATGCTGGGGGCCAGGCTTTGATCCCTGGCCAGGGAACTAGATCCCACATGTCAAAAGTAAATAGTTCACATGCTGCAACTAAAAACTCCCATGCCACAGCTGAGACCTGACACAGCCAAATAAATAAATATTTAAAAAGCAATATAAAGTAGCATTGCGCTGGTTCTACCTCACCAGCTAGACTGTGATGTCTTTACCAGTAGAATCCTTACAGCTTCTAACCTCTAATTAGGACTTTGTCAGCTTCGTGGTGAATATAGAGGAGCTGGAGGAAGTGATGGGAAATGCATGGGTCTTTCCCTGTCTAGGAACATGGCAGAACGGGATTTACTCTGCATTCTCTGGAATGCATAGTCATAGGTCCACCTGACCCCTAGATACGATGACTTTGAGGGGGCATTTCAGCATTGGCATGCTCACTCAAGGGTTCAGCAGACTCCTAAGCTGTGTGGAGCACACAGTTCAGGGGTCCCTGGGTGGGTCCTCAGAGAAAGTCGCCGACTTGCTTATTTCTCATAATTCTCCCCATCAGAGAACTGTGTTGACACAAAGGAGAAGTTGTCTCTGTGGGTCCAACTGTTTGCTGCTACTGCCAGCTTTGACTCCTCCTGCCTCTTTCTTGGGATGGGGTCCAGACTAGGGTGATAGCTTTGATAAGATGGGGAGGGAAGAGGAGGGGGGCAGCTCTTTAGAGCAGGGCAATCTGGTAAAAATTTGAACCCATTAGGATGCACTTAGGGGGCTTGACCCACAAGTCTGCCCTAGTTTCAGTGCTGCCAAAAATGCTTGGTGAAGTAATTAAAACATACATTTGTCTAACAACTCAGACTTTTCCAAAATTCCTTCCCACTCAGAGCCCCGCTTTGTGCACAAATCAGCCCAGGTCTGCAATGAGTCTCATGTTACAGCTGAAGACAGGGATATCAGAGAAGTTAACCGTCTTCTCCAAGACCACATAATACTTACGTTATCAGGGACTGGAGTCTCTCAGTGATATGTTCATGTCTTTTAATGTTTTGATCCTAGTACCTAATACAGAGCCAGGCTATCAGAAGTGTGTTGAATAAATGAGACTGGGCTGGAAGCCAATTTTCTCTCCAGGATTAGGGTCGCCAGATTAGGCAGGTAAAAACACAGGAGTCTCAGCTAAATTTAAATTTAAGATAAACAAGAAATATGTTTTCAGTATAAAAGTGTCCCATAGTCATCTCATGAATATCTCTCTTGCCCTCACTCTCTCATCATTTTTTCAGTCCCCCTTTTATTTTAATAGAATACATTTCAATGTCTTCCCATTTGTAATCTTTGTTGTCAACAACTAAAATTCACTAAAATCTCCAAATGCTGACATTTAGCTTTCTACTCATTGAATACTTCAATAAAATACTTTCAATATATTTTGACTCAAATACAAAAAAAATTAAGACAGTTTGCTCACAAAAACTGTAAAGTTTCTTAAACTGATTTACTAAGTAATTCCTTAGCAGATTAAATATTTCTAAAATGTGACTCGTGAGGAGTAGCAAAGAGTAAATGCGTGTTCTGCCATGTTAACTTGTTTTGTATTAAATGTCAGCTTTGTCACAAAAATTTGTAGTTGGATTTTTCCGTGTGTTTATTAAAATACTTCTAACATTTTCCACTACAGTTGTTATGTTTAACAAGCTTATTATTTGAGAATAATTTGAGAAAAATTATTATCAGAAAGTTGCAAAGATAGTATACAGAGTGCTCCAATACTGCTCACTCAGTTTGTCTCATTTTTAATATCTTACATAATTGTGGCACATTTGTCATATATGAAACCAACATTACTATTAACTGAATTCTATACATTACTAACATTATTCTAGTCTTTCTACTGAGGTACTTCTTTTATTCTAGGATATTATCCCATCTAGGATACCACATGACATTTTGTTTTATCTCCTTAGTCTCCTTTGGTCTATGGCAATTTATTTGTCTTTCCTTCTGAGTTTTGGGACCAATCATTTGGTAGAATGTCCCTCAATTTGAGTTTGATGTATTTCTAATGATTATTCTGGGGTATGGGTTTTGGGGAGGAAGACCACAGGGGTGATGTCTCCTTCACATCACATCATACAGGGACACATGCTATCAACATGACATCACTGGCGAGGTTAACCATGATCGCTTGATTAACAGTCTTGCTGGGGGCCTCTACTCAGAAGGCATCTTTTCCCCTTTCCATAGTCCACGTAATCATATATTAAAATATGGTTCACATACTATACATGACCACGAAGGAAGCTGGGAGTCCACAATAGAATTCAAGGAAAGCCCTATGGCTTATTTTAAGGAATCTATTGATGATGATGCTTTGTTGGAAGATGAAAAATGTAAAACAAATGTTAAACACTATAAGATACAAGGACAGTAAGCACCACAGGAGCTGTCCTAGGCAAACTAGGACAAATGAACAACTTACTTAAGTCTGTCTGCCATTGTGTACGTCCCTTCCCTTGGAGGCCAAGGTTTTGGTAAAACTCACAGAAGTTATCTTCTTCAAGATGATGAGAATCCTGTTCAAGATCATACACTGGTAGAATTTCTCTCTCCACTATCCAGCATCTGGTACCTTGTCCAGTTAATCTGCCATGCTGGGTTCCTAAGAGGGGCCACCCAGGGGAATATCCAGCTACATGCAGCTCCATATGACTAATATTTTGTCCCAAACCATATGAGCTGGGCTGGATCACACAGAGATTTTGAAAATGTCTCTTTTTTCTTTGATTCTCCTCCCTTATAACAGCATCTGCCATACATCTTAAGCCGTCACTCTTTTGTCCCTTTCTCCAGGGGTTTTAGGGCAAAGAATGGGCCCACTGAGAAAATTTCCAGAGTCCCATTCTTCCAAGGAGAAAGCCAAAGAGGAAAGTGAGATGAGTTTTGCAGTCTTTTTACCATCCACTCGAGAAAAGCTCCATTCCTGGGGAAGGTGGTGGGCAGAGCATTGCAACACACTGGCCTCATAGTGTATGCATGTGTGAGGCTGCCATTTTGTTCTTTGCTTTGAATATATATCAGAGTCAAGCTCAAGCCAGGCAGAGGACAGTGTGTGTGTGTCTGTGTGTCTGTGTGTCTGTGTGTGTGTGTATGTGTTGGGGGTGCAGAGAGATGGCAGCTTATACCTCTGATACTCATAAATTCACTTAAGTTATTGAATACTTGTAATGGGGTATGCACTGGACTACTTGGAGATAAACAAAGACAACACAAAACCCCTGGCCTTATGGAGTTCTTGGTTTCAATCAGACTCTTTCTCTCTATAATAGAAAACTGAAAATTAGACTTGCTAAGTCCAATCACAGTAATGTCCATATTTTCAGGCAGTCCATGGCTTGGATTCTGAATGGGAGCCAAATAAACCCACCAGCTGCACACTTCCTGTGCTCAGAGTTTTGGTCCAAATTCAAATGCAACCTGGAAATAGCTACCTAGGAGGAGCAGTAATGCTGAACAAGGGTGTCTTGGTTTACAACTGGCGCTTGGTGGTTGGGAGAAATCATGGATTTTGGCTCTTGTGGTATTTGCTCTCTGAAGTGCGTATGATGTTACGACAATCAATGGCATCTTTATGACAGACATAAATAGTAGTAAGAGATATATACTTTTGTTGGTATAATTTTCTCTTATTTTCATCTTTAGGCTTGAGCCTTATGATGACTTGGTGCTGGGCCCAGATCATGTTTCACTGAGGGTTTGTTTTGGGAGTTAAAGATTGTTCCTTCACCCCACTAGGAAAATTAAACCCTTCTCACGGGAAGCAAGGGTCTAGAAAAATCTACTTTGCAAATGTGACTAACCATATCTTAATGTAGGTAAGTGGACCCTTGCCTGCCTGTGTATCCCTTTTGTTGGAGTCTACCATTTCTCTTAGTCTGAGCAGGACTCCGTGGAGGGTGTGTGGGTCCCCTAAAACCAAGAGGCCAGCCTTCACACCCAGAGAGGGGTCCTATGGGCAACTGTAGAATCACAGAACATCAGTGTTGAAAACAGAGGGGTGACCTGAGCTAGGGCTTCTTACTTTAGCCAGTGGAGATCAGTTCAGTGGTGGAGCAGACTCGAGTATCCAGGCATTAAGACTGCTAACCCAAGTTTCCTTCTGCTCACCCATAGACTATGGGTGCTGTTCTACTCTGCTCTCAGCTGGACCCAGATTAATGTTGGCCTTCAAAGGATTGAGGGGAAATAAGAGCCACAAAACTTGAGTGAAAGAGAAATTGAGATTTTGAGAATGAAGAAATGATTGACAGAGGAAGAATTTAATAAACCTCTTGCCTGTATAATATATCCCCTGATGACAAACAAATTTACTCTGGAGGCTGGCCGAGAGACTACCCCATCTATGAAATAACCCACCAACTCCCTGACCACTATCCATGGAAGGTCTTGGGGATGGACCTCCTTCATTCTCCTTAACTTCCTGATGGACCCAGGGTGGGGATATCAGCAAAATGAGGTTTCTGGTAAAAATTGTTGTTGTTCAGTCTTGAAGTCATGTCTGACTCTTTGCAACCCCCTGTAGCATGCCAGGTTCCTCTGGTAAAAATAGAGTGGGTTAAATATTTAAAAGACCATTAACAAAGGCGGTCCTCTCTGTGTTCTCTGACAAATTTGGGTTTTCAACACAGGAACTTTCATCACTGTCATTCTTTCCCTCATAAAAATAAGCTCCATGTTTAATTTCGTATACAATTAATATTTAATTTTTCCATATATAATTAATGCATGAATGGCAAAAGTATATGATTCTGGAGTGGTGGATGGACTTACAACTGATAAAGTTGCATGTTGCCAAATGAGTGGGTACTTAAAATTCCTTCTTCCCTTTCCTCTACAACAGAAACTTTATAAACTTCATTTAGCTGAAAGCTAAGGTTGGGGGCAGAAATCGTTGACTGTCTGAAGTTTGTTTCAGAATTGGGAGCTCAGAAAGAAAGTCGGTGCTCATAAAGTGTGTGTGGCGTGTACTGACTAGAGACATAGAGGCCCATGCCTATATTCTAGCCTCCTGAACATCCTTCCTAATTCTCCCTACACCGGTTCTCCTCATCCTAATTAGAAGTTTCTGAACGAGGCAAGCTGAAATTTCTTTTGCTGACCCCATATAGTAAAATATAGGCTTGGTTGCAAGAGAACCCTAAGCTGGACCCTAGAGGAAAAGATCAGGCAGTGTTGGTAGTCCTGAGGGTCAGCTGGTTGGGAGGGGCCACCTGTGGCCTGATCAGTGTAGGCAGGTTATGAGGGGTGAAGAAAGGATGGCGTTAATTAGTGTCTGTGATTTTTGACACTCTCAGTCCATGATCTGGCATGGCCTTTCTGCAAAGAGCCAAGTAAATTATGTTCCTGGTGACCCAGGATGGTCACAAATGGAAGATTTTCATTGGCTGCAAACCTGCTTCGTTACTCTCCACTGGGGGGTTCCAACCTGAATCCATGGGCTCAAGTGTGAAAGTAATATTGTTTCTCCATTTTCCCACAAATTAAATTAACTTCAGTTCCTACCCTGTGGTGTCGAGATTCAATCTTATTTTTCACCCCAACCTCCATTCGAGGGTGAGTTTTTAGAATCTCATATAGGACCCACTTCTTGAAGAGACGCCCATGGGCTTCAGTGGGCGGTACACTCTCTCATGGAAGAGGCGTCCACCATTGTGCTACCTTCTTGCCCTCCTCTCTGCTACTTTCATAGTGTGCTTGGGGCTATGGAAGGAGCTCTAGGTAGGGCTGTGAATCTCAGGCCGAAGACATGTCGCTCCCTGCCATGTTTGGTTGTTCCTTCAACATCCTCCCACCCCTTCAGACATCACCAGGAGCTGCCCCCAGACCTCATTCTTACCCCCACCTCTTGCCCTAGAGAATCCCACTGCAAGCAAGTCAACCTTTTCTCCCTCCACATTTCTCTCCATGGTCTCTTGCACTCTGTCATCAAACCCAAATATCTTCAGTGGGTCTAGCTTCTGAAAACAACAGCATGAAAATCATTCTCCAGAAGCAGCAAACAATAAAGCCTGCTATATACCTGAGCAGTAGGAGAATAAATAGGAAATCTTGGGAGAAAAACAAAAACTGCACCAGCTACCACTTAGAATAATCAGAGATAGGGACACAGCATGATTGTCTCCTTCCTCCCTCCCTCCCTTTCTTCCCTGTATTCTTGAGGTCTTGCTGGCCATTGAGGGCAGGCCATCATGGCTGCCCATCCCATTTCCTGTGGGTCCAACAACATATACAGCTTAATGGTTTGACTGCCAAGCTCTGGGGCCTGCGCCAGGCACTTTCTTCAGATGCACTGAATCTGACCAGAGCTCCTCCAGGCCACCTCAGTGGCTGAAATCTTTGTCTCCCTTGGTGTTGATTTGCTTTGTTTTGTTTTTGTTTATTTGGTCAGGAACATCTTCCAAAGGCCTG
This sequence comes from Cervus canadensis, assembly GCF_019320065.1. Classification (NCBI taxonomy): domain Eukaryota; kingdom Metazoa; phylum Chordata; class Mammalia; order Artiodactyla; family Cervidae; genus Cervus; species Cervus canadensis. The sequence continues at coordinate 29,511,668 of NC_057409.1, read as the reverse complement.
CTGTCTCTAGGTCAAGGCTATCCTTCTTAACCTCCTTCACTAACACTTCTTGCCTGGTTCCTTAAGGTATTTGAGTTGAAATGTCTGACTCAGATCTACCTATGGAGGGAGGGACTGTTGGGTGAGGCAATGAGCTTCCTGCTATTGGACCATCATCTGCCCAGGACCTAATGGAAGCTTTTTCTAACTGGACATAAAATTATTATGGATTTGGTCTCATTTATTTATTTTTGCTTTTGTTTCTCTTGCCCAAGAGACAGATCTGAAAAAATATTCCTAAGACTGATATTTTATTTATTTATATTATTGAAATATGATTTAGGTACAGTATTATGTTTGCTTCTGGCACACTACATAGTGATTTGATATTTACATGTATTATGAAATTATTACCATGGTAAGCCTAGCAACTGTATGTCCCACACATAGTTATTACAACATTATTGGCCATATTTCTTGTGATATATATTACATCCCTGAGACTTGTTTATTTTATAACTGGAGGTTTCTACCTCTTAATCCTTTTCATTTATCTTATCCCCTCCACTCCCTTTCTCTCTGGCAATCATCCCTTTGTTTTCTGTACCTGTGAGTTGGTTTTCATTCTGTTTTATTTTTTAGATTTTACATATAAATGAGATCATTTAGTAACTCTCTTTCTCTGACATCTCTCATTTACCATAATAGCTTCTAGATCCATCAGTGTTGTCACAAATGGCAAGATTTCTTTTTTCTTTTTTGGCAGTGGGGCTGAATAATAGTCCATTGTATATGTACACCACATCATTACCCAGTCATCTATTGATGACTTTAGGTTACTCTTTTTTTGACATCAGTCTTAGGAATAATTTTTCAGATCTATCTCTTGGGCAAGAGAAACAAAGGTAAAAATAAATAAACGAGACCAAATCCAACTAAAAAAATTTTGCACAGAAAAGGAAACTATCAAAAAGTGAAGGCAGCCTACTGAGTGGGAAAAAATATTTGCAAACAATGCATTTGCTAAGAGTTTCCCTGGTGGCTTAGTTGGTAAAGAATCCACCTGCATTGTAGGAGACTGCTGCAATGCAGGAGATGTGGGTTCAATCCCTGGGTTGGGAAGATACCCTGAAGAAGGAAATGGCAAGCCACTCCAGTATCCTTGCCTGGGAAATCCCATGTATAGAGGAGCCTGGCGGGCTGCAACCCATGGGGTCACAAGAGTCAGACACAACTTAGTGACTAAATCACACAACAACATATTTGATAAACAGTTAATATGCAAAGTATACATAGAACTCATGCAACTCAACACCCAAAAACAAACAAACAACCTGGTTAAAAATGAGCAGAGGCTATATTTTAAGTAGGTGTGTTGGTTATATGCACATATTTATTGGAAACCACTAAACTATGCTCTCAAGGTCTGTGCATTTCACTATATGCAAATTATATCAGATGAAAATTATAAAGGAGCAACAGGGACATGGAAGCAGGTTTTGAAGAAGCTAAAAAAATTGAGCAGAGGACCTGAATAGACATTTTTTCATAGAAGATGTGTAGATAGCTGATAGACACATGAAAAGATGCTCAGCATCACTAATCATCAGGGAAATACAAATTAAAACCATAATGAGATATAACTTCACACCTGTTAGAATGACTATTATCAAAAAGACAACAAATAATAAGTGTTGGTGAGGATGTGGAGAAAAGGAAACACTCCAGCACTGTTGGTGGGAACATAAATTGGTGCAGCCACTATGGAAAACAATATGGAATTTCCTCAAAAAATTAAAAGTAGAACTACTTACAATTTCACTTCTGGGTTTTCATCCAAAAAAAAAAAAAACCCCAAACCCTAATTTATTAAAAGATACGTGCACCCCAAGGTTTACTGTGGCATTATATACAAAGCCGTGATATGGAAGCATCCCCGTTTCTGGACTTTTAATAGTCATTCAGAGGCTGCTTAGGGTCAAATATCATTCTACCACTTACTAACTCTGACCTTGAACAAGTTAACATACCTCTCTGAGGCAACTTCACCCTTTCTGTGGGGGTACTAATCATTCCCATCTTAGAGGATTGTTGGGGAGATTTGATGATATATTACATGTGAAGCATATAGACCAGTGCCTGGCATAAAATAAGCTCTCAGTAAGGTTATTTGCTTTTCCTTTGCTAATTTGCTCAACAGGGTTGGCCCATCAGAAGTACAGGTTTCATGGAGTAATTTCAAGGTTCATAAAACACAGAATGATGTGAATGTCTCACTGAGGATTGACATTTCTGTAGAGATTTCTTCCCAGGCTTAATGCCTGGTTCCCCTTGATCTCCCTATAGGCTTTCCCAGGGAAGACAATACTACCATCAAGGCCTTTTCTGAGTAAAGTTTTCCATAGGGAGCATAGGAAAGAGGAAATATATTAGTTTCCTAGGTCTGCTGTAACAAGCTGCCACAAACCAGGAGGTTTAAAAACAGCAGAAATGTATTCCCTCACAGTTCTGAAAATTGGAAATTCAAAATCAAAGTGATAGCAGGGCCATGCTCTCTCTGAAGGCTCTAGAGGAAGATTCTTCCTTGTCTCTTCCTAGCTCTGATGGTTGCTGGCAATCCTTGACTTTCCTTGGATCAAACTTTTATTACTTTCCTTTGACTCTCGTCTTTTTGTGGACAGTAATAAAAATTGGAATCTTGCATTTGGATAATTTTGTGCATCATTCCAATGCCAGCTGTGTGTTTGCCCATTAGGAAGTGGGCAAGAAGAAATTATAGGTCTACTGTTCTATAGGATTGATGGTGGCATTGAAACGGGGCAGCTGCAAAATTGGCCCATGGAACTGTTGTTTTGTTACTAAAGCCACTCCTGGTGGCTCAGATGGTAAAGTGTCTGCCTGCAAGCAGGAGATGAGGGTTCAATCCCTGGGTCAGGAAGATCCCCTGTAGAAGAGAATAACTACCCACTTCAGTAGTCTTGCCTAGAATTCCATGGACAGAGGAGCCTAGTGGGCTGCCATCCCTAAGGTCGCAAAGAGTTGGATATGACTGAGCCTTGTTACCAGACATGGTGGATTCTCTGAACTTAGTTTTCAGTCTGATTCTTTCCACTGCTCATTTCACAGTATTATCTGACTACTGAGATTTAACCCTTGGAGATTTAGCCCATGACTTCCTCTCTTTGAATCCCCACATTTTCTAAGTTTGGTATTTGTCTTCTTCTAATCACTTGGGGTTGGAGAATGTAGCGATCTCTCTTTCATCCACCAAGGATGCAGCTATTCATTGGGAGCAATATTGGCCAGGTATTCAAAATCTCATGAGGAAAATGAGATAGCTGGTATTGTCCAACTGCCAAAGTGAGAATGGCTTCCAGGCCACCCGAAGTGTCCCATCCCTGGCTTTTGATGGACACCTCACCACAAATGGAATGCAGAAAGACTGGTCAAGGACAAATGGCTGTCAGCTACAGGGGATGTGAGCGGTGGGAGAGATATTGCACTGATTCTGTCAAAGCCGCTGTTTCCTTTTATCCTAGGATGTAGTTTTCTATCCCTTAACCCTGATGGAGAGGAAGCAGGATATTGGAGTCCCAGTACACCAGATTCTTCTTCCTCTTTTCCTTTTCTTAACCTGATTTTTCTTTTCATAATGCCTATTTTTTATAGGGAAAGATTTATCTTGGTGTGCTGCAGTTCATGAGGTCACAAAGAGTTGGACATGACTTAGCAACTAAACAATAACAACAAAGATTTGTCTGGCTTTACTCACAGATATGGGTAGTGTCTATGTGTGAATGTTTCCCCTGAGATCTGCTTTTTCTCATTAATACCCTGCCTGCTTGATATGCTTACAATATCTCCAGCTGATTTGTATTTGGCCTTAAACTCTGGGCATCTACTGAAGATGGTCCTCGTCTGACCCTTTCTGAATGTTTATGGGCTAATCGATCAGATTACATAAGTAGTTATTATCCCTCATCTCTATTGTTAACATTTCAGCTGTGATGAGAAAGCCCATGGCATTAAACTTTCAGATTCCTAAGAGGGTGGTTCCTCCTCTCCACCATTCACTCAGGAGGACTGAATGAGACCTACATGGCCTGGGAAGCATCTGTACTGCAAAGTCTGGGTCAGGACAGAAGTGGTTCCATTCTGATCAGCTCTCTTAGCATAATTTGTCCAAAGTGGGCAATACTGCTGTTATAACTACCAGCTGCCCCTCTAATGCCACCATGGCACCTAAGGAAACCTCATGTCAATGTGTCAGCATCTTCTTACTGGGCTGGGTGCAAGATGATGAGCGAGCTGCAGTGTGACCATATTTTCTTCTGTTTCCTTCCCTTTTTCCATCATACTGTTTCCTCTGCTAACTCACTATTTAGGCTTCATGAAGTTCTTGTTTTTATTTCTTATTCAACTCTGACCATCTCTATTGTATTTGGGTTGTGAATGAAGTACACGCTAGTTAAAGATGATAGCTCTGAATGTATTTTATTGTCAGTCACAATCTGGGGAACCATCAAGAAAATCTCTCCATCCTTCTCCCTTATATACTGGAAATTATGGTACAGTGTACCCTAAAGATGGTGCATGATATCATCCAAGATGCAGGCAGAGGACAGAAACCATTGGAGGCCCAGAGCTATAGGCAAGAGAAAGGAGTGAACTGACAAAACCATAAGTCTTCTAAATTCTCTGTAGTAACTTTTACAGCTCTTCAATTTCTTGAGTCTTTGAAGATGGCCATTCTAACTCTTCTGGTTTGATGACCTCTTAGTGTTCCTAATAGCTTGATCCATATCAACTGGGCATGCACCCATGCTAGATCTCTTCAGTCATGCCTGACTCTTTGTGACCTTATAGATTGTAACTCACCAGGCTCCTCTGTCCATAGAATTCTCCAGGCAAGAATACTAGAGTGGGTTGTCATGCCTTCCTCTAGGGGATCTTCCTGAGCCAGGGGTCAAACCCACTTTTTTACATCTCCTGCATTGGCAGGAGGGTTCCTTACCACTAATGCCACCTGGAAAGCTCATCTCAAATGGGATGGGAGTCCAAAACCACATGCTGATTGACTGAAAACCTATGTGATACTTCTACCAATGGGGCCTTCTGGTTTTCCTTAAGTACCATTTGGGCATTCATTGAGATTAGGATGCCAAGTTTTTCTTCCCAGCTTCATACGCTTCCCTACAACCAGTCTTTCTCTTCTGTTTCCTTGTTGGGGTAAATACACTGCCCTGACCTGTACATCAATAGAAAACCTGTTCTCAGAGTCCAGATGTATGTGCCTACACTCTTCCAGATATATATACATGAAAACCATCGTATCACCAGCCACTGATCTCAGCTGGATTTTGCTGTCACTTTTGAACCAAGAGAATTATAATTTCATAACTTCATCTCTACCTCTATGGCTGGATACCAACTAATACCTATATTGGTGTGATTTCTTGTACACATGTAGAAAGGAGAATTCAGATGTCCTCACCCCAATTCTACAAATAATTTCCATTCTTCTTAACTCTCCAGCTATAGGTTGGTTGGCTTTCTCTAACTACCTAAAGCACCATATCTATACAGTTCAAGGTCTCCTTGAGCAAATTATGAATTAAGAGAATTTGATGGAGTCTGTACATTAAAAAAATTTAAATTAGAAACTTACAATTTGGGAGTTATAAACAGTATTTGTAGTCTAGAGTGGAAAAAAGAATTTGAACATAGATCTACAACACACTTGCTCATTTGTTTTAGCAGGGATACATTTTGTAAACCTTAATTTTTCAGACCCAAAGTATGTACCTATCTCCCATTCCAAAATTCCTACCTCCTCAGCCAATGAGTTGTCACTATGCAGATGCCTTTAATTGATATTTAAAATTCTGTGTAGTGATTTAACTTGGATGTATCTTAAAACAATGCCTTTCTCCAAATAATCATTTACTTAAATATGCAATATCCAAAAAGCTGCTGTTCATTTTTGGGGAAATGTGGATCTTTTGGTCTCAGCAGTTTCTCACAGGAGGCCAAGGAGAGGAAACAAGAGCATTTATGTTTATCTGATGCAGGAGAAAAGAACATAAATGGGAGGCGGCAAGGGAGACCCTCAACCTGGCCTTGGTCTGGTCTCATTTAAGATAGAATAAGTCAGAGTTTGATAAATATACTGTGGTCCATTGCTACTGAGCACAGATCCAAGACTTGGAATGGAGAGATGGCTGTGGGGAGGCATGGCGTTTCCTGTGAAGGAAATGGACATTCCTGCAGAATTACTTATCATTTTGCTTTACTTGCACTATTGGTTCCTTAGGAAAACACTTCCTGTAGCCAATTTAGGGAAAATCAGGTTCCTCATGGAGAGTTAAGTATTCAGGAACCAGAACCAGTACAGCCACAGTGAAGACCGGCCAAACCATAACCATTTGGCAAGTTATTTCATGAGCAGAAGTCCTATTCCTGCCATACCCTCAACTTCTATTGCAGGAAAAGTATCAACTCTACAGAGCAACAAAAATGGGCTCTTCTGGCTATGATTTGCTTAATAGAGAAAATTCTGAGCAGACTAAACCTTTTTCTTTTTTTTTTTTGTTTTTCCAGCAAGATTTCCATGTGTGAAGCAGAACTCCAAACTGTGTAAAGCTTCAAGAAAGTAACTTTTATAGGTCTCCTTCTTTTCCTTAACAAGTGCCTCCATCACCAATAAAGAGTGTTTTGGTGGAGGTTGGGGGACAGAATCAATCAGTGAGGACTTATTCTACTCACCACCTCTGGAAATATCTGATCATCTCTGCACAAGAAATGGGATAAAAAATTAACACATCTAACTTTTATGAAAGATATACATCCTCTACTCTCTGTAATCTCAATCTGGATACATGTTATGTGCTGTGAGCAGTGATTTATGTATGTGTTTTATATCCCTTGATACCAGAGAAAGCCATTCTATCTATACCTTCATTCAAGTGAAACAGTGCATGAGTGAGACAGAAAAGGCAGTGCAGATGGAGAGAGAGAAGCAGAGATCAGTGATATACCAGCTGCACTGATATTGAAATAAACACCAATAATCACCAAACATCCCGGCAGATAATTGAGCCAGCTGCTCCAGTGTAAGATGGAGATGGGTTTCATTCATCTTGCTCTCCTCCACAGCACCTAATACAATGTATGCTGTTTAAACAGCTGCTCAATAAATGTTGGGTCTTGAATGAAGTCCCTTAGGAATGGAAACAGGCAGTTTGGTGGATGGGTGGAGGGATGCTGGGAGAAGAGTGTTGATGAGCAGGCAAATACACTCAGTAAAGGGGATCAATAGAATGACTGTTAGCTCCTCCCATCCTTCTCCACCCACACCTGGTGCTTGGGTGTCCAAATTACTTCAGCAGTATCACCTTCCCCTTTCATTCAGACTATGAATGGGGATGCATTCTGTGCTGTTCCCTTATCCTGTCTCCACAGTAGGGGCTCTTAGGATAAGATAGAAAACCCAGTTGAGGACCCAACAAAGGTTGGGAGGGCAGAGGGAACAATAGGGGCGCAAATACTTTATGAATTGAGAGATGATTTCACCATGTATTTTCCTTTAATTGTTAGGGTCCTCCACTCAAGTACACCCCATGGTGGAGAGCGGATGGTATGTAGAGGGGCTTGGGAGCAAGGGAAGGCAGGGAGAGAGAGCAGAGGAGAAAGAGACAGAGAGAGAGAAGAGAGACCTTATCATAATAGACAAGCTTGAAAAAGCACTTAACACCAGAAATCTACCAAGAGCAAGAATAGGTGCCTAGACCATGTCTTAGTTATAATCTAATATTATTTGAAGGCATATCTTACAGGTCTTACTTAAAAGCCATCTCCTTTCTTCACTCTCTCATTCCCTAAAGTGCCTTCACTTCTACCATTAATGTTTCCCATGGCTGCTCTTAACCATGTTCACCATATAATTCAGACCAGTTTAACGAAGTCCCTTCTTATGCATCTGATTTTCCACCTCTACTATCTGAACAGGACTTTGTCTACCATGACATGGGAGACCAGGACTTTAATTCTTGTTGAAGTAATGAATAATCAGCCTAGAAATCACTTAACACCTAAGATACCCCACCCCCATCTAATCTCACTTCATCCATCTAACTTGACTTCTCCCAGCTTTTCTGCTCAAACTCTGTGCCTCCCTCCTCCCCAACACCCTGCTGCAGATCAATCCTTTAGCAGCTCTTCCCATCTTTTAATTTCTGCACTAAAAGTGAAAGTGAAAGTTGCTCAGTCATGCCCAATTCTTTGCGACCCCATAGACTATACAGCCCATGGAATTCTTTAGGCCAGAATACTGGAGTGGGTAGCCTTTCCCTTCCCCAGGGGATCTTCCCAACCCAAGGATCAAACCCAGATCTCCCACATGCAGACAGATTCTTTACCAATTGAGCCACAAGGGAAGCCCAGGAATACTGGAGTGGGTAGCCTATCCCTTCTCCAGCTGATCTTCCCCACCCAGAAATCAAACTGGGGTCTCCTGCATTACAAGTGTATTCTTTACCAACTGAGCTATCAGGGAAGCCCAAAAGCCTCACAAAATTTAGTCTCCATTCAATTCTCATTTGCTTCTTAAAGTTTCTCAAGATGTTTCAAAGATCTTGAGCTCAGAGAGCATTAATTCTCCACTCCTTGTTCTGTGCACTTAATCACCCATAGCCTTGCCTGCTTTATGCTTGTAATTAGCCCTGCCTTCTTAACTCAATCACTCCCTCCCTCAGGGCAAGGGGTAAAGCCTGCATTCACATCTGATGTTCATAACACCCAGCATTGCTCAAGCTCTTGACAAATGAGCAATAAATCTACTAGAAATAGACTGCCCATTTTCTTGCTCAAAGGATGGTTTGACAGGCTCATTCATGGAAGTTAATGTCATTTGGACCCACTTGGTTAAAACACAGGTGTGAGACACACACAGCCGCATGAAAAAAGAATCATTGCCCGTGGTCCCTGCCAGCTCAGAAGGTAAGAAAAATGGATCGATAAGAAACAATGGATAGAATGTGGAGATAAAACATCTTCCTATTAGGAAAGGAAGCATTAAAAATTAGCAGACATTTGGAAAGACATCTGGCAATACCTATTAAAATTTAAAGTATAGATAGCCTGTCACCCCCTATTTCATGTTTCATTCTCTTTGTAGAAATAAACTCATAGGAGGCACCAGCCACAGTATTTACTGAAGCCCCATTTACAAGAAACAACCTAAAATCCATCACGAGGGTCAAGGCTAGAAGAGTAATGGAATGTTCATATAATAGAGTGCAATCTAGCTTTTTTTTTTTTTTTTAAATAAAGCAGAGCCTTTGACTGTGGATCACAATAAACTGTGGAAAATTCTGAAGGAGATGGGAATACCAGACCACCTTCCTGCCTCTTGAGAAACCTGTTTGCAAGTCAGGAAGCAACACTTAGAACTGGACATGGAACAGACTGGTTCCAAATAGGAAAAGAAGTACGTCAAGGCTGCATATTGTCACCCTGCTTATTTAACTTATATGCACAGTACATCATGAGAAACGCTAGGCTGGAAGAAGCACAAGCTGGAATCAAGATTGCCGGGAGAAATATCAATAACCTCAGATATGCAGATGACACCACCCTTATGGCAGAAAGGGAAGAGAAAATAAAAAGCCTCTTGATGAAAGTGAAAGAGGAGAGTGAAAAAGTTTACTTAAAGCTCAACATTCAGAAAACTAAGATCATGGCATCCGGTCCCATCACTTCATGGGAAATAGATAGGGAAACAATGGAAACAATGTCGGAGTTTATTTTGGGGGGCTCCAAAATCACTGCAGATTGTGATTGCAGCCATGAAATTAAAAGATGCTTACTCTTTGGAAGGAAAGTTATGACCAACCTAGATAGCATTTTAAAAAGCAGAGACATTACTTTGCCAACAAATGTCCACCTAGTCAAGGCTTTGGTTTTTCCAGTGATCATGTATGGATATGAGAGTTGGACTGTGAAGAAAGCTGAGTGCTGAAGAATGGATGCTTTTGAACTGTGGTGTTGGAGAAGACTCTTGAAAGTCCCTTGGACTACAAGGAGATCCAACCAGTCCATCCTAAAGGAGATCAGTCCTGGGTGTTCATTGGAAGGACAGATACTGAAGCTGAAACTCCAATACTTTGGCCACCTGAGGTGAAGAGCTGACTCATTTGAAAAGACCCTGATGCTGGGAAAGATTGAAGGCAGGAGGAGGAGAGGACGACAGAGGACGAGATGGTTGGATGTCATCACCGACTCAATGGACATGGGTTTGGGTAGACTCCAGCAGTTGGTGATGGACAGGGAGGCCTGGCATGCTGTGGTTCATGGGGTTGCAAAGAGTTGGACATGACTGAGCGACTGGACTGAACTGAACTGAACTGAAGAGCTTTGTGAAGACGTAGTAAAACCTCAAATTAGTTAAAAAACTGGTGAGCAATACATATACTGTGGTATAACATTTTTTTTTAATATATAAAACCAGCCCTAACTAACACATGTTGTCTGTATATATTTTCATAAACTCAAGTATATGGAAATGCTTCTTGAAAGATTCACATAAAACGATAACAGTAGTCACATCTGGAGAGTGTTCTGGAAGGAGAGGGTTCCTGGAGAGCTCTAGCTTTCTGTCTGTAGGGTCTTCATTCTCATTCCTAAGAAGGAAAGCATCTTCACATATTACCTCTGTTCATTAAAAATAGCTTAAGCTAGGAGGGTTTCTCTGGTGGTCCAGTGGTTAAGAATCTGCTGGCCAATGCAGGGGACACGGGTTCAATCCCTGGTCAGGGAAGATTCCACATGCTGTGGGGCAATTAAACCTATGTGCTGCAACTACTAAGCTCACATGCCTAAAGCCTGAGCTCTACGAAAAGAGAAGTCACCCGACATGAGAGCCCTCACATTGCACCAAGGGTAGCCGCTGCTTGCCACAACTAGAGAAAAGCCAGAGAAGCAAAGAAGACCCAGCACAGCAAAAAACTAATTAATTAATTAAAATACATTAAGCTATGAGAAGAAATCACCAGAGATAACACCTCAGACTGACAAGTGGGGGCAGATGAAGAGATTTATGCCTGTGGTTTCCTGAATCATACTCACACCTCTTGGTGGAGTTCATGGTCAAAGTGCAGACATAGGGTGTGTGGGTTTAATTGAATGCAGTGGATGTGATGTCATTTGTGACCCTCTCTCTCTGGGGAAAGAAGCTTAAGTCAGTGTTTTGTTTTTTTTTTTCTGGATTGAGCTCAACATATTACAGAGAAGTGGAGAATTTAGAAAGCGAGAAGGTGTGTTGGTCAAGTAGAGCATGCCCCCTTCACTCCAGCCAGTTCAAGTTCAGATCAAGTGCAGAATCTAAGTTCATGACTCGAAGTCAGTGACTCTGGAGCTTGAGTGTGCACACGATCCCCTGGGAACCTGCATTTATAAAAGACCTCAGAAGACTCTGGTAAGGGTGTCATATCTGCCACACTCTCAGAGCATGTAGAACATATGAGGATGGCCACCTCTCAGGGCAGCACCCCCTTCCCATTCATGTCATGAAAAACCTTGTTCATCGGTCTTTCTTTCCACCTGCCCTTTCTTCCAGTCCTAGCTTCTCATGGTTAAATGTTCAAACAAGCATAGAAATTAAACCCTGACTTCCCAGGTAGGCACTGAAGGTAGAGGAGGTGGAAAGGAGGGAAAGGAGTCAAGAAGGGGAAGTGGGATGAGAACCATGGGCCAAAGGGCGAAGACACCTCAGTTTAGTTGGATTATTGGCTTGAAATGAGAATTTTTGAATAAAAGGTGGCTGTGTGGGCCTCAGGCACTGACAGAGTCTGAAGCTCTGAAATTATGCAGCCAGAATCAAAGCTGTTGGCTGAATCTTGTAGAAATAAATTGAAAAGAAAAGAAAAGCTACCCCTTCCAAGACCCTGCACAGAAATATGTTTTGGGAAAATTCAATGTCCCAGGTCTTAGCTTGGAGGAGAGGTCAGGCTGATCCTGAGGCAGACAGAGAGAGCAGTGATTACAATAAGAGTGGCTGACATTTATTGAGCACTTAACGTAAACATTACGCCAGGCAGTATTCTGAGCATTTACTCTTTTAATTCTCTGCACAAACCCCTGGGGTGGGTATGATTTTTTAATCCCCATTTTATGGGTGAATGAAGTGAGAAACAGAGATTTAGGTAGCTTTCCCAAAATCACATAGTTGAGACAGTATTTGAATCCAGGCAGTCTGACTCTAGAGCTCGTAACTCAGTTATCAAGCTATTATAGAGACCTGGGTTTGATCCCTGGGTTGGGAAGATCCCCTGGAGAAGGGAAGGGCTACCCTCTCCAGTATTCTGGCCTAGAGAATTCCATAGAGTGTAGAGTCCATGGAGTCTCAAAGAGTGGAACACAACTGAGTGACTTTCACTATCACTTTCAAAGATAAAAAATCCAGTGACCGAGTCATCATAAGAAGCAGAGAAAACAGAGGTGGAATAGGTCAGAGGTGGTAAGGAAAGGAGCTATGAAACAGATGATGTTTCAGTTGAGTTTTGCAGAATGACTAGGAGTTTTATGGGAGGAGGCGGGGAAGAGATTCACAGCATGCCCTGGAAATGGTAGGTTATAAATGCCCAGGGACTCTGTTGGAAGAATCACAAGAGATCTGTAGATGGAGAATGAGCATACAGCCTAAGAAAGAGGTCGGAAGGTGAAGACTGTGATAGTTGGGTGTGGGGAGAAGGGGAGAATGGTAGGAGCAGAGGGTGGAGGTCTATATATTGAATAAGTGGTTGGGAATTGGGATCAGGTGGTAGGAAATGTTTTAGTTTGGGGAGTGAATGATCAGATTTGTTTACTGCTTAATACAGTGGAGGAAAAATGAGTTCAGGAAAAGACTGGAGACAGGGAGCTGGTATTTGGAGTCTATATCAATGCAGGCCAGGACAAGTGGACCTCTGGGGAATCAGGGAAACCAAATAACAGGCTTTTCTCACTTTCAAGTTTTTTCTGAGTTAGCCAGTATTATGCACTCAGTGTTTGCTTCACTTAGTCATTATAGACACAGCATATGGAATGACCAGTAGACATTTCAAAACCATAAGAGCTCACTTGTCAGAGAGGACTCATTGGAAAGTTTATTGCTTACATCTTCAGTGACACTCGGTGCCCTAAGAGAGTAGGGAGCAAACCCTTTGTATTAAGCAACAGCGGGTCATCAATAAGTAGTTGTGCCTTTCTTTGTATTCTGAATTGAATTCAGCTTACTTCAATGGAGACAGATCTAGGAAATGGAACTGTGGTCAGTAAAGAAAGAAAATGAACTCCCCTCCCCCCACCCCAGGGGATGGGGTGCTGGAGGAGAAATGGTCCCTTCCCTATCTCACATCTGCGGTGTGTAGAAGGCTCTGAGCTTCAGAGTTGTAAAGTAATCCCCTGTTCATTTGTCTAGTCAAGATTTTACAATTTGCAGTGTTCACATGCATGATCTCATCTGAGTTGGATGGCAGCTGCCATCCACACCTCTGTCATCGGGACCAAAATATCGTGTGACTTCACTAAGCAGCTGGTGGAGCGGTGTGAAGAGCTCAGCTATGTAGGTGGCTGGAGGAGTCGGGAGTGGGGAGGGGGCCCTGGAACTGTCTCTGTGTTCTGGGGGAAGAGGGAACGCACAACTATGGCTAGTGAATGGGAGAAAGACAGGGAGCCAAGCCTGGGAAACTGTCAAATGGAAAATGCACTGAGACTTCTTACACCGCTCATTTGATGTACCTTCTGAAGCCATATCCAACTGAGATGGACCAGGAGGGAAAGGAACTCCAGACTGTGAAACTCTTAGGGGAAAAAAAGTTGATTCTGCCTCCATTAAGGAGTTTTGATGCTTAACAAATTTACAGTAGTTTTTTTTTTTTAACCTAATCTGATTTCCCCTGCTGTTTTCATTTTTTCTTCAACATAGCATTCTGTACTTTTTTTTTTTTAAGCTGAATTATTCAGTTCAGTCCCTCAGTCGTGTCTGACTCTTTGCGACCTCATGAACTGCAGCATGCCAGGCCTCCCTGTCCATCACCAACTGCTGGAGTTTACCCAAACCCATGTCCATTGAGTTGGTGATGCCATCCAACCCTCTCATCCTCTGTCGTCCCCTTCTCCTCCTGCCCTCAATCTTTCCCAGCATCAGGGTCTTTTCAAATGAGTCAGCTCTTCACATCAGGTGGCCAAAGTATTGGAGTTTCAGCTTCAGCATCAGTCCTTCCAATGAACACCCAGGATTGATCTCTTTTAGGATGGATTGGCTGGATCTCCTTGCAGTCCAAAGGACTCTCAAGAGTCTTCTCTAACACCACAGTTCAAAAGCATCAATTCTTCGGTGCTCAGCTTTCTTTATAAGTTCTCTCAAATCTCTTTTCCAGGGGAATGTTCATATCTGATACCTCTTGGGGATATGCTATAACTAGGAGTTAGAGATGAAAGCAAAGAACTAAAAGAAAAACTAGAATATGAGCCCCTTGAGGGCAGGGAGTGTCCATAATCACCTTGGCATTTCTTACCCAGAGTCTAGTCCCCAGCACAATTTTGCTTAACTCACACATGTTACATGGGAAATGAACAAATGGATAGAGCAAGAGGGGTGGGGAGAAAGAGGATTAGGGTAGAGAATACACATATTATATATTTAAGTTCATAATACCTTTCTTTCAACAAGTTGCTGCTCTCTAAATGGATTATCTCATTCATCACCCTTAATTCTCTAAATGTAGTCCACACAACAGAGGAGAATAAGAAGACAACAAACCTAATATAATACAGTCCCACCTCTGAATACCCACTCCAGGGCTAGGAACTACACCAACAAATGCACGCTATGCACACATTCAGAAGCTGAGTGCCAATCTCCAGTCTGCTCAAATCCCTTTCTAGTGTGGAAGACATGTTGCTGTCCAGAAGAACCTTCCCACATCTCTCAGGGAAGAGGAATAAGGATCAGTTTATCTCCACTGACTCGAGGATGGAATCCAAATGACTGGTTCTTCACAGGGCAAGTCAGGACAGGATTGAGAGAGCCAGGGGCATGCCCTTGAGAGGAAGTGATCCCTGCATGGGTAAAGGTGTCACTACAAGATCCTTGTGACTTCTTCCACCTCTAAATTCTGGCTTAGCATTCTCAGAGCACTGTCCTCGGATAACTTCAGCAAAGCTTAACACATCCAGGGACTCTTATTTTGCAAAGGAACCTCAAACCCCGAAGTACATTTCTTCAAATTTCTTAACTGGTGGACTATCTTTATCTCTTTAGGGTGATATTTGATTCTCTTGGAGAAAAGAGTCATTCAGAAACAAAGTTGGTAAATAGCATCCATGACTGGGTGGTGAGTCTCACTTCTGGGCAATGAATGTGTGTAGGTGCATGTGTTACACTGTGTGCAGGCACATTTGCACTCATCTCATACTCTGATGAAAGATTTGGGAAGATTCAAAGAATGAATTTCATCACAGCATTATGGAAAAATTTCCCAAGTGAGATTGAGGAGGGACATTTGGAAGAATGTGTTACAAAAAGCAAAACTAGTTCCCTGACCCAAGCAGAAACACAAGAACACATGAGCAACTATAATATCAATTATTTTGCACGCAGTGCAGCCTGGCCGTCCTGCAGCTTTCAGAAGCTGACAGCCACGCTGCTCTTGAATGTGCCTTGCCATTCTCCTTTTTCTGATACCATCATGTCTGCCAGGGTAAGCCCACCATCACCGAGTCTTTCCCTTCTTTCTGTTCCAAATATATATATTTTGTGGCAGCCCTAAAGAGTCTATTAAGGATCTATGAGGAAAGCCACAAGTATAATTTCTTCAGCAGCCTTTCTCTCTGCCCTCTTCACATTCCATTTTCTCGTCTCTGAAAAGTGCCAGAAGAGGTTAGGTTATTATTTTACTAGATAATAATTCCCGACTTTCAGTTCTTGCTTTTCGACCATCTTGGAGATCGAACTGTGTTTGCTCAGGGAAAATGGGTCACAGATTGCTGAAGTAGTTCCTCACCGTGCAGTGGTTAAGAGCTGTTTGTTTTTCAAATACCTTAATTGTATGGTCTACCAGAGAAGAGCAGCACTGGAAATTATACCTCCAGACTAAATGCAACCAGATGGACAAAAACAACAAGGCGTTTGAAAAAGATAAATGCCCCACAATCCCCCTGTGGTTGGTTTTATCGCCAGTTAATTTTATAATGGCTTCTTTTGGAGCAGGGGGATATTCCCCAAGGCTAGGAGTGATCCTTCAGCAAAAACCAGGCAGTCTTCAGAGGGAAGGGTCCTCTTAGCCGCCTGTTTGGGTAGAATTGGAGTAAACATTTTGGTTTGGGGTCTAAAGTAATGGGTGGAGCTGATGGGAGGGTGGAATTCAAAGCCCAAGAGCAGCAACACATCCTTCTTTGTTTTATATTTATTATTGGTTTTAATTTTGCAGTGGTTTTTTTCTGAGATATAAAACAAGAGTTTTAGTCTGGAGCTCCGGACTAGCACTGAGAATGTGGGAAGCATGGTGTTAAATGATATTGTTGGTTACCTGCAGGTTAAAGTTCCAGAACCCAGAGTTGCAATCGGAAGAATATCCTGTGTTGAGTGAGGGTCATGTGGGCTCATCAAAAGACTCAAGGTGAAATTGATTCCTGAAGCTTTTTTACTCTTCCCAGGATCCTAGCATTCAAGTTAAAACCCAGTCCTTATGGGCATTGAGAGAGTCAATTCCTAGGCAGGTTGATAAGAATTCCGGGGGTCCCCAAGGAGAGAGGAGTCTGGAATTCTCAAGGAGGAAGAAAGGACAAACTTTTTTGTGTACATTTCTTAGTCTTAGTCAATTACACAACTCAGTTTAAACTCTGTACTAGGGATTATACAACAACAATGTATCCTGCTTGAGGACAATTTTTCCTTCCTGAAAACTTTCTCGCTAATCCTGTTATCATAAAATGTAGGGAGTGGATCTAGTAAGATCTTTACAAAATTCAGACATTCTTTTGATTCATTGTAATAACTGATTAAAAGGTATATAACTTCATTGCTAACACTAGCAAGGGGGTATTCTTTCCTCCCCCTTCTGATGTCTATGTCAGAAGTTTTCTTTATGTCCTTTATACTTTAATAAAACTTTATTACACAAAAGCTCTGAGCAATCTAGCCTCATCTCTGGCTCCGGATTGAATTCTTCTCCTCCGGAGGCGAAGAATCCCGGCGTCTTTTGTGGTTCTGCAACAACCTTTCAGCATGCCTTAAAATCCAGACAAACAGGCTGCTAGACTGTTTTCAGGCCATAAGTGATCGTGTACCATTTATCATAGAATATAATAAACATATTGGATTCATGTTTGAACAGTGATGGAGATGTGGGAGAAAGTCCAGAAAGAAATGTAGATTAAGGGAGTTCAGGATCGGGGGACACATGTGTACCCATGGCTAATTCACGTTGATGTATGGCAAAAAGCATCACAACATAGTAAAGTAATTATTCTCCAATTAAAACAAAAGAGTTAATTAAAAATAAACGTAGAAGTGCTGTTCCCAGATCTCTTAAAAAAAAAAAAAAGCACCTTTGGTCATGATTTGAGTTTTCTGAAATAAAAAGGATGCTACTGACAAAAAAATTAAAAAGACCTCATTGACCCTCTTCTCTTGAGATGGTTGTGATTTTTTGGTATTGGTTGAGAGATCTCATCATTTTGGTAAAGTGTTATCCCTTTTACAGCTCTTGCACCATAGCCTCCAACAGGAGTCCTTGAAAGATGGTAATGATGACCTTATTTGCAGGGCAGCAATGGAGACACAGAAATAGAGAACAGACTTATGGACATGGAGGAGGCAGGGGTGCGGGGGAGGGTGGGGAGGGGGAGAGGGTGAAGTGAATGGGTGGGATGAATGAAGAGAGTAGGATGGAAACATATACACTAACATATGCAAAATAGATCCAGTGGAAATTCTCTGTATGTCTCAGGGAACTCAGACTGGAGCTCTGCGACAAACCAGAGGGGTGAGACGGAGTGCAAGGTAAGAGGGAGGAGGTTCAAGAGGGCAGGGGCATATGTATACCTACGGCTGATTCATGTTGATGTATGGCAGAAATCAATACAATATTGTAAGACAATTATTCTTCAATTAAAATAAATAAATTTTAAAAAGAGAGACATTAAAAAAAAACTCTACAGACATACCACATGGAGTTTTGAAGCTGTCCTATAAATAATAAATATTTTGTTTTGTTCTAAACAAACAAACAAAAAAGAAAAAAGAGGACAAGGAATTTAAAGTGCTTTAAGTATCTGTATTATAAAAGAGAAAATAGATGAGTTGAAAGAGTGAGGCCTGGAATCTCCTGAGTCTTGAGTAGAGTTAAAATCAAATGATTAAGTAAGTAACATTTCTTCCTCTTTCCTTCTAGCAGAGTTTCAGCTACAACCATTGAGCATTTATGCCTATGAAATTTAGTAATCATAAGTTTCCAGTGATTAGTCCATGTAAACTCATTTCTTCCGTAAGATTTCTTCCTTTCCCTGAAATCTCCCTTGAAATCCTCACTCACGAGTTCTCCTCTACCAGAAAACATTATATTAAACACTTTAAACATCTCTACTTTAATATATGCTGATTAAATATTAAACCTGTTTATAAAGAACCCTCCAGCTTTCTTATCGGTCTTATGTTTGGTTGCAGTCCTTTAAATTTTTTTAACTTTTAAAAATTTACATAAAATGAAACACACATCAGTTCACTATAAAATTTGATGAGTTTTTGGCAAATGTGTACATCCATATAGCTACCATTCCAATAAATATTCAGAACATTTCAGTCACCTTCAGCATTTTCCTCCTGCCTCTCCAACAAACCCTACACCTCATAAGAAAAACACCTTTTGTAGCACCATGTAAGTTAATTTTACCTGTTTTTAAAAGTCAGGAAAGTTTATTATTAATTATATAGAATTTGCTATTCCAGCCCATTTTTTCTCATTCAACTTCATGGTTTTTAAATTTATTCTTGTTGCTATAATTTTTTTTTAATTGCTGGATAGCATACCACTGTATGAATATCCCAGAATTTGTTTATTTGTTCTTCTTCTTGTGGCCTTTTGGACTGACTCTAGTTTTTGGATGACATGGACAAAGCTGCATGAACATTCTCATACAAGTCTTTTTGCAGATGCATGCTTTATTTTATCTTGGATGAATATTTCAGAGTGGAATTGCTGGGTAATAGGAAAGATGTACAGTTAACTCTTTTTTTAACCAAAATATAATTTACAAGCCATAAAATTCACACTTTTAAATGAGTCATTCAGTAGTTTTTAGTATATTTACAAGGTTGTATAATGATCATCACTATCTAATTTGGAATATTTTCATCACCCCTTAAATAACCCCATACCAAAGGCTACAGTCCATGGGGTCACAAAGAGTCAGAAGAGCTGAGAGGCTAATACACACACACACACATACACACACATACACACACGTGCACACACACACACACACACACACACACACAGTATCGGTCAGTCCTCATTCCTTCTTCTCTCAGTCCCTGGTAGTCCCTTCTTTTTTCAGTCTTTAGACAACTACTAATTTACTTTCTTTCCCTATGCATTTGGCTTTTCTGGACATGTCATATAAATGGAATAACACAATATGCGCCCTTTTGTGTCTGGCATCTTTCACTCAGTATAATGTTTTCAAGATTTATCCACGTTGTAACATGTATAAACACTTCATTCACTTCATGGCTGAATAAGATTCTAGTGCATGGATAAACCATCTTTTGTTTATTCATTCATCAGTTGACGAACATTTGGGTTGTTTCCACTTTGGGGCTATTTTGAGGTGGACTGAAATGAATATTTATGCGCAAGTTTTTGTGTGAAATCTATTTTTTTCATTTCTCTTGGATATATAACTAGGAGTGGAACTGCTGGGCCATATGGTAATTCTATGTTTAACTTTTTGAGGAAATGCCAAACTGTTTTTCAAAGCAGCTGTACCATTTTACATTCCTCCAGCATTGTATGAGGGCTACAATATTTTGGTAATAGCTATCCTACTGGGTGTGAAATAGAATTTCATTATGGTTTTGATTTGTATTTTCCTAATGACTAATGATGTTAAGCATCTTTTTACATGCTTATTGGCCTTTTATAAATCTTCTTTGGAGCCATGTCTATTCAAATATTTTTATTAGGTTAGTTGCCTTTCTGTTGTTAAGTTGTTATGCGTACTTCATATATTCTGAATATTAGACTCTCATCAGATATGAGATTTGCAAAAATTCCTCCCAATCCATGGACTGTATTTTTAAAATTTATTTACTTTTTAATTGAAAGATAATTGCTTTACAGAATTTTGCAGTTTTCTGTCAAACATCAACAAGAATCAGCCAGAGATACACCCATGTCCCGTCCCTCCCAAACCTCTCTCCCATCTCCCTCCCCATCCCACCCTTCTAGATTGTTACAGAGCCCCTGTTTGAGTTCCCTGAGTCATAGAGCAAATTCCCTTTGGCTATATGGATTGTACTTTCATTTTCTCGGCAATATCCTTTGAAGCAGGCTTCCCTGGTAGCTTAGCTGGTAAAGAATCCGCCTGAATTACAGGAGACTCTGGTTCAACTCTTGAGTTGGGAAGATCCCCTGGAGAAGGGATAGGCCACTCACTCCAGTATTCTTGGGCTTGCCTGATGGTTCAGACGGTAAAGAATCTGCCTACAATGCAGGAGACCTGGGTTCAATCCCTGGGTTGGGAAGGTCCTCTGGAGAAGGGAATGGCAATGCACTCCAGTAATTTTGCCTGAAGAATCCCCATGGACAGAGGAACCTGGCAGGCTACAGTCTCTGGGGTCATAAAGAGTCAGACATGACTGAGCGATTAAGTACCTCCTTTGAAGCAGCATTTTGAAGTCCAGTTTATTTATCATTTTCTTTTGTTGCTTGTTTCTTTGGTGTCATATATAAGTAAATATTGCCTAGTCAAAGATAATTAAAATTTATTCATATTATCTTTTAAAAGTTTTTTAAATTTTTAGCTCTTATATTTAAATTATTATCCATTTTATGCTAATTTTTGGATATGTTGTGAGGCAGAGATCCAGATTTACTTTTTTTGCATGTGGATATCCAATTGTCCTAATATTGTTTGTTAAAAATACCATTTTTCAGATCATCAGTTTCTCATAGCAAAATGCAGGCTTAAAGAAAACCAGGAAAAACAATAGGCCAGTCAGGCATGACTTAAGTCAGATCTGGTATGAATTCACAATAGAGGTAATGAATAGATCTAGTTAACAGTATACCTGAAGAACTATGGACAGAGGTCTGTAATATAGTACAGGAGGCAGCAAACAAAACCATCCCAGAGAAAAAGCAAATCCAGAAGGCAAAGTGGTTATCTGCAGAGGCTTTACAAATAGTGGAAGAATGAAGAGAAGTGAACAGCAAGGGAGATAGGGAAGGTACATCCAACTAAACTCAGAGTTCCAAACAATAGCTAGAAGAGACAAGAAGGCCTTTTTCAATGAACAATGCTTAATAATAGAAGAAAACAACAAAAGGGGAAAGACTACAAATCTCTTCAGGAAAATTGGAAACATCAAGGGAGCATTCCCCCCAAAGGTGGGCAAATAAAGGATAAAAGTAGTAGAGACCTCATAGACGCTGAAGGGATCAAGAAGAGATGAAAAGAATACATGAAAGAACTGTATAAAAAAGATCTTAATGAACTGGATTAATATGATGCTGTGGTTAGTTACCCAGAGCCAGACATTCTGGATTTCAAAGTCAAGTGGGCCTTAAGAAGCAGTGCTGTTAGTAAACCTAGTGGATGCGATGAAATTCCAGCAAAACTCTTCAAATCCATAAAGAATGATGCTATCAAGGTTTTGCATTCATTATGTAAGCAAATCTGGAAGACCCAGCAGTAGCCACAGGACTGGAAAAGGTCAATCCTCATCCCAATTCCCAAGAAGGGTAGTACCAAAGAATGTGCTAACCATTGGACAGTTGCACTTATCTCCCATGCTAGTAAGCTCATGTTTAAAATCTTGCATGCTAGGCTTCAGCATTATGCAAGCCAAGAACTTCCAGATGTCCAAGCTGGGTTTAGAAATCTAACATTCACTTGATCATAGAGAAAGCAAGGGAATTTGAGAAAAGAATCTATCTCTGTTTCATTGACTACACAAAAGCCTTTGATTGTGTAGATCATGACAAACTATGGAAAGGTCTTAGAGAGATGGGAATACTAGAACTTCATACCTGTCTCCTGAGAAACCTGTATACAGGTCAAGAAGCAACAGTTAGAACCCTCTATGGAAAAACTGATTGGTTCAAGATCCAGAAAGGAGTATGACAGGGCTATCTGCTGTCACTGTTTGCTTAACCTATACTCTGAGCACATCATGAGAAATGCCAGGCTGGATGAGTTACGAGCTAGAATCAAGATAGGCGGGAGAAACATCAACAACCTCAGATATGTGGATGATACCACTCTAATAGCACAAAGTGAAGAGGAATTAAAGAACATCTTGATGAGGGTGAAGGAGGAGAGTGAAAGAGCCAGTTTAAGACTAAATATTAAAAAACTAAGATCATGGCATCTGGTCTCATTACTACATGGCAAATAGAAGGGGAAAAGATGGAAGTAGTGACAGATTTCCTCTTCTTGGGCTCCAAAATGACTGTAGACAGTGACTGTTGCCATGAAATCAGAAGAAAATTGATTTCTGGCAGGAAAGTGATGACAAACCTAGACAGTGTGTTGAAAAGCAGAGACATTGCCAACAAAGGTCCATATAGTCGAGGCTATGGTCTTCCCAGTGGTCACATATGGTTGTGAGAGCTGGACTGTAAAGAAGGGAGAACACAAAAGAATTGATGCCTTTGAACTGCGATGCTGGAGAAGACTCCTGAAAGTCCCTTGGAAAGCAAGGAGATCAAACCAGTCAATTTTAAGGGAGATAGACCCTGAATATTCACTGGAAGGACTGATGCTAAAGCTGAAGCTCCAGTATTTTGCTCATTTGATGTGAACAGATGACTCATTGGAAAAGTCCTGGGAAAAACTGAGGGCAGAAGGAGAAGAGGGCATCAGAGGATGAGATGGCAGGATGGCATCACCAATGCAATGCAGTGAACATGAACTTGGGCAAATTCTGGGAGATGGTGAGGGACAGGGAGGTCTGGTGTGCTGCAGTCCAAGGGGTCACAAACAACAACATCCACTTGTCCCAATACTATTTGTCAAAAAGACCATTTCCCCCCATTGACTTGTTTTTTAGTATGCTAGTTAAAAACCAGTTGGCCATAAACTGATGGCATTATTTCTGAATTCTTAAACTTATTTCATTATTTATGTGACACCACTTATGCCCTTACCGCACAACCTTGCGTAGTCAATTTTCAGTTGGTAAGTGTAAGTCTGCCAGTTTTGTTCTTTTCAAGATTGTTTTGGTTATTCTGGGTCTCTTGTACTTCCATGTGAATTTTAGGATTTTCTTGTCGATTTCAACAAAAAAGAACCTGGGATTTTGATAGGGATTGCATTGTCTCTATAGATCAATTTGGGAAACATTGACCTCTTAGCAGTATCATCTTCCAATCCAGGAGCATAGATATCTTTTCACTATTTAAATTGTCTTTTATCTTTCAGTGATATCTTGCAGTTTTCAATGTACAGTATTGCATTTATTTTGTTAAATATATTATTAAGAATTTACTTCTTATAACGCTACCATGAATAGAATCGTTTTCCTAATTTTATTTTCATATTGTTTATTGATAGTCTAGTGTTTAGCACTACAATTAATTTTGTGTACTGATCTTATGTCATGAAATCTTTTGGAATTAGTTAATTAACTCTAATAATTTTGAGGTGTATGTAGGGATTTTTAAAAATTTTCTAAGTACAACATCAAACTAATCAATCCTAAAGGGGAAATCAACCCTAAATATTCATTGGAAGGACTGATGCTGAAGCTGAAGTTCCAATACTTTGGCCACTTGATGTGAAGAGCTGACTCATCGGAAAAGACCCTGATGCTGGGAAAGACTTGAAGGCAGGAGGAGAAGGGGACAACAGAGGATGAGATGGTTGGATGGCATCAATGACTCAATGGAAATGAGTTTAAGCAAGCTCTGGGAGATGGTGAAGGACCTGAAGCCTGGCATGCTGTAGTCCATGGGGTTGCAAAGAGTTGGACACGACTGAGTGACTGAACAACAACAAAGTACATCATATCATTTGCATATAGAGTTTTACTTCTTTCCAGTCTAAATGTATTTTTTTAATTATTTCTTTTTTTTGGATTAATTTTCCTGGCCAGAACTTCCAGTGCATTGTTAACAGAGGTAGTAAGAATGGACATCGTTGTCTTGTTCCTAATCTGAGAAGAAAATCTTCCAGATTTCACTATTAGTGTGATATTAATATAATCTTAATGTTCTCCTAGATGCTCTTGTTCAATTGACTAAGTTCCCTTTTACCCCTAGTTTGTTAAGGGTTTGTATCATGAAGTTGTTGGATTTTGTCAAATGATTTTTTTCATTTATTTACATGGTATGAAATTTTTGTGTTTTATTCTATTAATATTATGTTCAGTTCAGTTCAGTCACTCAGTCGTGTCTGACTATTTGTGACCCCATGAACTACAGCACGCCAGGCCACCCTGTCCATTACCAAATCCTGGAGTTTACTCAAATTCATGTCCATTGAGTTGGTGATGCCATCCAACCATCTCATCCTCTGTCATCCCCTTCTCCTCCCTCCTTCCATCTTGCCCAGCATCAGGGTCTTTTCAAATGAGTCAGTTCTTCACATCAGGTGGCCAAAGTATTGGAGTTTCAGCTTTAGCCTCAGTCCTTCCAATGAGATTTATTGATTTCTGTATTTTGAACAAAGCTTGAGTTGAAGGTATTAATCCTATTTCATCATAGTGCATCATATATTTCATTCTTTGTTAAAAGTTTTTTCTTTAAATACTTTGAATATGTCATCCCATTGACTTTTGGCTTCCATTGTTTCTAATGAGAAACTAGCTGTTAATTATACTGAAGATAACTTGTGCATGAGGAATCACTTCTCTCTCCTCCTCTTTTCAGTATTTTCTCTTTGGTTGTGGCTTTCCACAGTTTAATTATATGTCTTTGTGTGGATCACTTTCTGTTTATCCTTCTTGGAGTTCATTAAGTTTCTTGATTGTGTGCATTATCATTATATCTGCCTCTCTCTATATATAATCTCCTTTTGCAGTTAATGTTATTACTGGTGTCTCATGGGTCTCTGAGTCTATGTCCTTTTTCTTCATTCTTTTTTGTTCTCTCCTTTAGGTCAGATAATCTCAGTTGATCTATATTCAAGTTTCTGATTCCATTCTCTGCCTGATCAAATATACTACTGAGGCTCTCTAGTAAATTATTTTATTTCAGTTTTTTTAATCTTCAAGCTCAGAATTTCTACTTGGCTCTATTTTTTAAAAAATAATTTACATCCCTTTATTAATATTCTCTATCAGTATAAATTTGTTTAATTTTCTAAAAGTATGCTTTTCTTTAGGTTTTGTTTTTGGATATATTTCACACAGTTGAAATAAAGTCTTTGTCTAGTAATTCCAATATCTGTACTTCTTCAGAGACAGTTTTGATTAATTGACTTTCTAGTGCATGGACCATAATTTCTTGTTTCTTTGCATGTTTCATAATGTTTTGTTGTTGAAAACTGATATTTTAAATAATATAATATGAAAACTGTGAAAATCAGATTCCTCCCTCTCTTGACAGTTTGTTGTTTTTGCTCTTTGTCATTTTTTGGTGTGTTACCTTTTGTGAACTAATTCTATAAAACCTATATTATTCTCAGGTGTAGGCACAAAAGCCTCTGTTCGGTATGCTAGTGGTCAGCTAATGATTAGACAGATTTATTTAAGTGCCTAGAACCAAGGAGCATCCCAGTGTTTGCCAAGACGCTCTGCATGCCTATTGGGCTATGCCTTCCACACACAACCTGGAAGATTGCAGCTCTACCCCAGCTTTCACTTCCTCCGGGCTCAGAGCCTCAAGCTCAGCCAGAGGTGAGAGCTTATGGTCTTCTTATGTCTATCCTGAGCATGCACACAGCTCTCTGCACATGCACAGTTATAGACATGCATTCAACTTTCTAGATTTCTGAGAATGTGTCAGAGATTTTCAGAGTCTCATAAGCACATCTCATTGCCCAGATTTTTCTTTTAAATGTTTGGATTAGCCTATGGTTTGCCCCAAATCTTATCCACTATAGTGGATATTTAGTGGAACTGCTAAATAATTGTTTCTAATTGTTTTCAACAAAACACCTTTGGGGAAAGGCTTTTTGTACTATAAAAGCTCCAAGTCAAGTCAAAGACACTCAACCTAGCTAGTGGGATCTTCCAGGGAATCACCCAGGCACATTAAGGACACTTCTTCGGGAATTAGGTTTGAAGGAGTTCTAACTCTGTTCTGCCCTCTCTGGTTGCTGCCAGATTACCAGTTTTTACCATGAGTGTGGGGTGTTGATCTTCATGGCTACTGTGATGCTAGGGAGACAAGGATAGGTACAGGGAAAGGGGTAGCGCTTCCCTGATGGCTCAGAGAGTAAAGAATCTGCCTGTAATGCAGGAGACCCAGGTTCGATCCCTGGTCGGGAAGATCCCCTGGAGAAGGGAATGGCTACCCTCTCCAGTATTCTTGCCTGGAACATTCCAATGACAGAGGTGGGCTACAGTCCATGGGGATGCAGAGTCAGACACGACTGAGCAACTAACACTTTCACAGGGCAAGTGAAAACAGGACAAATTTCATTGTTCTTAGTCAGGATTGAGCTATTTTTTGTGAACGATCCTGATATTCTTTGAATGTTTTCTCTTTGCTTTTATGAAGGAGAGAATTTTCGAAGGTCATTACTCTGCTACTTTTTCTGCATCATTCTCTCTGTGTATAATTTTATGAGAAACATCCAACCATTTTTTCAAGGGGATGTACCTTTTTACACTTCCACTAGCAATCTATGAGTGTTCTGGATTTCCACATCCTCACCAAGATTTACTGTTGTCAGTATGTTTTAATTTAGTCTTTAATTATTTTCCCATTTTTATTGGGTGATTTGTATTTCAATCCTGTTGTAAAATTTCTTTATATATTCTGAATGAGTCCTTTATTGGATATATGCATTGCAGATGTTTTATCCTATTTTTCTTTGATTAATGATGACTCAAAGTGCAGAGGTCTTTTGTTTATTTGTCTTCTGTTGGTGGTGTGTTATGAAGTCCAGATGATCATTTTTTTCTTTATATTAGACTTTTTTGTGTTCATTCTAAAAATGTATTGTCAACCTAGAAGTTGCAAAGATATTCTACTATGTTCTTTACAGAAATTTTACCATTTAGTTTTTATGTTCAAGTCTATGATGCAGCTCAAATTCTTTTGCACGCTTGTGAGGTAGGTATAGTAATTCATTATTTTCCACATGTTTGTTTATATGTTTCACCACCATGTTTTTTATAATACTATTCTTTTTTCATTAAATTTCCTTGGTACTTTGTGTGAGTATAAATTGACATATGTGTATTGATCTACTTCTGTGCTCTCTAATCACTTAGATTGATTGAACTGACCATCCTTTCATCAAATACCCCACTGTAGTAATTACCAAAGCTACACAGTAAGTCTTGAAATAACGCTATGTTAGTTACCTAACTTTTTTTTTTTTTTCAAGTTTTTTTTGGCTATTCTAGCTATTTGTATCATATATATGTATATTAGAAATGAAATTAATGTCTATACAAAGGTTGTTGAAATTCTTTACTTGGAAATCAATTTGGAAAGAATTGATATCAAATGCTAAGTCTTTCAATCTATGTATAGAGAATATCTCTCCATTTTTTTTAGGTCTCATTTCATTTTCCTCAGCCCTGTTGCACAGTGTCCAGAATAGTGGTCTTTCATGCCTTTTGTCAAGTTAACATAAAAATATTTTATGCTTTTATGTGCTGCTGGAAAAGGATTTTCGAACTAACATTTTCTTATTTTGTTATGCTGCAATTGATTTTTTGTATTGGCCTTGTATCCTGTGAACTTGTTAAGCTTGCTTATTAGTTCTGGTACTTGTTTTATAGATTCCTCAGGGTATTTTTAAAAAATGTAGGCAATTCCATCACCTGCAAATAAAGTGGGTTTTACTTCTTTTTCATCTGTATGTTTTTAAATTCTTTGTCTCGTCTTATTGTACTTGCTTGGACCTTCAGTATAATATTGAATGAAAGCAACTATTGCAGACATTATTACCTTGTTTCCAATCTTAAGGAGAAAACGTACAATATATCATAATTAATATGGTATTAGTAGCAGAAATTTTTTGTTTTCTTTTGTTTGTTTGTTTGTTTTTACCTTATTTGGGAATATTGGATGAGGAGATGGCCTTTATCAGGTTGAAGAAATTCTCTCTTTTCCTAGTTTTCCAAGAGTTGTTTTTTCAGTCATAAATGAGTAATTTGTTGTTGTTCAGTCACTCAGCCATGTCCAACTGTTTGTGACCCTGTCGACTGCAGCACACCAGACTTCCCTGTCCTTCACCATCTCTTGGAACTTGCTCAAACCCAAGTTCATTGAGTTGGTGATGACATCCAACCATCTTGTCCTCTGTCGTCCCCTTTTCCTCCTGCCTTTAATCTTTCCCAGGATCAGAGTCTTTTCTAATGAGTCAGCTGTTTGATGTCTTCAAATAATTTTTCATCTATTGAGATGACTATATAATTTTTTTCTTTGTTTTGCTAATGTGGTAAATCTGAATGTTAAACCAACCTTGCCTTCCTAGGATAAAGATCACTTGTTATTTTTGTATATTTCTTATTTGGTTTACTAATTTTAAATTTAATTTACCTGTTTCAAGGATTTTTGTATCTATATTTGAGGTTGGGGGTTAGTAGACTTTCCTATCAAAGTCTTTGACACTTTTGACAGTTTTGATATCAGAGTTACACCATCCTCATAAAACAAATTAGAGAGTGCTTCCCTTTATCTGTTTTCTAAGATAGTTTGTGTGATATTGATACTATTTCTTTCTTAAATTTTTTGATGGAATTCACCAGTAAAAGAATCTGGGCATGGGAATTTTTTTGGTGGAAGTTATCATATTATGAATTCATCTTTTTTAATAGACAAAAAGCTATTCAAAATTTTTATTTCTCTTTTTGTCATTTTTTAGCAGGATATATTTGTAAAGATATTTGTCCTTTTAAGTTGTAAAATTATTGGTGTGCCTCTCTTCACTATATTCTTATTGTATTTTTAACATTCGTAACATCTGTAGGATGTCATCTCTTTCACTGCTGATTTTAGTAATCTGTGGCTTTTTTCCCCTTCATCAGTTTGGTCAAAGGTTGACCAATTTCACTATATCTTAAAGGATAAACTTTTAGCTTGGATTATTTTATCTTTTGTTTATGTGTTATTTTTTCACGTCTTTTTGCTTTCCCTGAATGGAGGGACCCTGCATCTTAGTTGGTTCATTGTCTAGACAACCCTAAATGAATTTCCAGGATAAACTTTGCTTCACCCAATACAATTACATGTCAGTTCTTCATACAGAATCTTTTTTGTTTGTTGCTTTCTTTGGTTTAGGACATGGAGAAGCAATGTGATGTAGTAGAAATCCTCTGATCTTGGATCCAAACATTGCAAAACTGTTATCTAACCTTTCTTATCCTCACTTTTTATCACACATAGGTTAGGATAATAGTGATAACATAAAATTTAAGTGAAGTACCTGGAATGCAACGGTCATTCTCTGATGATTGACCTCAGGGTCATAGATGTCCTTCATTGTCTATGCAGCCTATTTGACAATAGCTTTTATTTAGCATGTAACCCAATTGTATATACTCCAAGTACATCTATTCTGTGATGGGAATAATTCCTAAGATGAAAAACTTCCCAAAAGTGTTTATAAATACTCTTTATTATTTATCTTTTCTCTAGATGCCAGGATGCTTAAGGAACTTTGAAAGTGAAAGTGTTAGTCACTCAGTCATGTCCAACTCTTTGTGACCCCATGAACTGTAGCCCTTCAGGCTCCTCTGTCCATGGGGTTCTCAGGCAAGGATACTGGGGTGGGTTGCCCTGCCATCCTCTAGTGAATCTTCCCAACCCAGGGGTTGAATCTGTGTCTCTTACATCTTCTACATTGCATATAGATTCTTTACCATCTGAGTCATCAAGGAAACTATACTGAGAGTTTAACAAACATCAACTTGTAGTTCAAAATGACTCTGTCTTCTTTTCGTTTAATAATTGTCATGAAAATCTCTTTCTTTGGGAAAACTCTGCTTTCTGTAAGCTGGCTACATCTGTCAGCTTTTCACCTCTAAACTGAATAGATCAAAACAATACCTACCTATTTAACTGAATTATGGCCCAGCAGTTTAGCTCAAGCTCAGCTAGGTTTTATACTGCTGTCTCAGAATTTTCAGTCAGCTGCTGGTCAGCTAAGTTAGTCTGCTTCTGGGGTTTGGCTGATTGTTGACTGTGGCAGTGATGGAGACTGTGATACTTGTCCCTAATCTTCCAGCAGGATAACCCTGGTTTGTTCATACAGCAGCTTCAGATTCTAAGAGAGCAATCTCTTATATGCAAATTCTTTTTTTTTTAATCAAGTTTCTTTTGTATCACATTTGCTGGTATCTGATTGGTGCAGTGTCTCATTGGTGAAAACAGACCACCTGGCCAATCCTAATTTAAGGGATGAAGAATGGACTTCACCACTTGATGGGAGACAACTGCAAAGAATTTTGGCCATTTTTTATCATCTACTGTGTTGGTTCTGGAGGCAGTAGAAGGAATATGAGGCCTTGAAGAAGGTGTTTCTCACCAGTAGCTCCAGGGTGTGAAAAAAAGTCATGCCATGTGCCAGGATGGTTGGGACACACCCTACATCACCGTCCAGTTAAGGCTTTAATCTGTGAAGAGTTTTCCTGGCAAACCAACAAATACATTCCACTTAGAGACTGTTAGAAAAGCATTTGATTCTCCAGATAGCAGAAATATAAACTTTGCTTTGTTATCTTTCCCCTGCCTTTCTTCCTCTTTTTTTCAACCACCCTACTCTCCAAAGCATTTGATGTCTTTTATTAAAGCCTTCCACTGACTGTCCTGGATGTGGTCCCTGTAAATGGTTAGGAAAAGTGCCAAATATCCGCTGCTTTATCTGAAACGGGGCATGAGGCTTATAAGCCCCCAAAACAAGATCAAAGAGATCTGACAGGCCAGGCTAAATTCTCTAATCCAATTTTAGATCCTTTTAGGGTGAGCCCACGGCCTGATTGCAAGTGTACATAAGGAACTCTCACCATATCTCTGGCCATCAGTACCTTCAAATACACACAAATTGAAGCATATAAAGATTTATTTCAGCAAATATGTTATATAAGATGAGGTGAGAGTGGATAAGCAGAAAGGAAACAAAAGGATCTGCTTTCTCTAGTACCACATTGTCCAATTTCCTTCTGTCACAGACACTGAGGCAAGCTGTCTTGCTAGCATTGGTGTTTACTCCCCAGTGTTTCTTTTCAACCTCATCTCATCATTATCAGAAGTTCTATCATTAGCTATCATTTAGCAAACCTCAGAAAAACTCAGTTGCCTGAAACAATAAATATTTACTATGTATCATGAGTTTATGGGTTGGCTGGACAGTTCTGTTGATCTAAGCCAGCTTCAACTAAGTTCCCTTAGACTCACTCATAGAGTTGTTATCAGATTCAGATCACACTTAGAATGATCCTGGCTGAGAAAACTC
The DNA here is from genome assembly GCF_019320065.1 of Cervus canadensis. NCBI lineage: Eukaryota > Metazoa > Chordata > Mammalia > Artiodactyla > Cervidae > Cervus > Cervus canadensis. Next base: position 29,479,850 of record NC_057409.1, on the reverse strand, counting down.
AGCCTCCCCCCATCTATCTCTCACATTCCTCCAGCAGTTTAGCCCAGGGATAGCTTCATGTTCATGGCCAAGGAACAAGAGTGACAAGAAAGCGAATACCAATATAGAAGTGTTTGCAAGACTCTTGGTGTCTTGCTTGCTAACTCCCACTGGCCCAAGCAAGTCACATGGCTAAGCCCAGAAAAAGAGTCTAGTTAGAACATCTTGCCCACAATGGTTATAATGAAAAACTAGAGACTTATGAAATCAATTTATCTCCCTAGTTCTATAAAATTGTGGGGATTTTAAAAGCATCCATTGAATTATTTCTCACATTATTGAATGATCCACAGTTCTATCTGCCCTTGATGGTGCTCATCTGGTTCTGTCATTCCTGGGGTGGTTTCTTTTCACACCTCAGTGTTGGTATGCTTTTCTGAGACGGAACTCAGCCTTAGTTGGTTGGTGGGGGAGTGGAAGGAGGGAAGTGGTGGAGGTAGCAAGTCTTTTAGTATTCCCTTGTGGGTAGACAAGTGTATGAGTCTTGAAAACTGGTGTTAGTCCTGGGTCTTCTTGCCTTTGACCACATACTAGATTGCACCCCAGAGGATTCATTTGTAGAAGAAATGCTCTTAACTTTTGAGTGACAGAACTAGTCTTTCTGACTCACAGACTTTCTTTACTTGGTCTAGGGCTTCCCATCTTGCCCCTCAGTTTCCCTATGTGGATAATAGAAAGAACCGAGTCTCAGAGGGATCTAGAGGTATATATGTGTATACTGGGGGTGGGGAGGACGTTAGCCTGAATATAGGATACTGCACCAAATGTAGAAGAGTGGGGCACCTATAAGAATCTACCCTCTGAACTATTTCTCCAGTTTATTGATCAAACAATGTGACCATGATGTATGTAAGTATATATGCAACAAGAAGGAATTAGACTAGGTGGTAAAAATGATCTTGAGGTTACAAAGAAGCACTTAGTGCAGAAATTCGTACTGGAACGTTGGAGGTTTCTCTTTGGGTGGGTTTGAACCCTGAGTCCCAGCCGTCTGTCTATGTTAGAATTGGCACAGGGGTGGTTTAGACAAAGGGGACAGTTTGACTCAGATCTTATGAACTGCATACATTGTGATTAAGTTATTCTGCCTTCAGCAGCTGCTTTGTTCACCAACCACTGCTTCTGACCTTTCTGGGACTCTGAGTTACCTCTAGAGTGACCCTTCTTCCCCCTTCCAGAGCCCAGAGAGGCCCCAGGGTCCCCACCCCAGCCCTCAGATAAACGGCGCAGTAGCTGAGATTCTCACATCTTTGGCCTGCCTCTGGAATGAGGCCACAAGGTATTTCAGCCCTGTGACTGAGGTGTAAACCATAGCCAAAAGGGAAGGAAGTGCTTTCAGAGCCTGGGTACCAAGGTGTGATAAGATTTCAAGGTTTCAAAAGCTTTTTTTTTTTTAAATCCTAGTTTTCTTTTTGTATCTCTCTCTCTTGTGTGAAAATGGTTTGCCCAATTACTTTCAGGAAACCATTTCCTTTAGAAAGTGCTAAGGTGTTTAACTTATCTTTAGCTCAGAAATAAATGCATTTAAAGATGTGCCTAGAGTCTAAGCATATCTTTTTCATCTTCTTGCACCTTGGGAATTGGGAAATTTTGTGTGTGTTGGAGGGGGGTTATTCCTCAATGTCCTGAGATAGATATTCCACAATAACTACACCAAAATACCACAACCATCATCAATAAACAAATAATTACTGAGCTTATTTTGAGCTCCACTCTCTAGTGGATGCCATGAAAAATACACGGAAAGTCAATACATGGATGCTACTACCCTCAGAAAGTGCCAGTGCTACTGAATACATTATTATATTCAGACCATAGGACACCGGAGGTGAAAGGTATCTTATACTTTCAAAGCACGTACTTTACATATGAGGAAGCAGAGTTCCAGGAAGTTCACCTAGCAATTCACTTTTGGAGTCAGACCTAAAAGTAAGTCTCCTCACTCTCAAGTAAATGGTGTGTCTAGAGGTCATGCTATTCTGTGAAAAGAAGCAATATGAACTTCTGTAACAGAGGGAATCGCCATTGGAAGTCTTTTCCTAACCTCAAAAACGCTTGACTCTATTCTAGGTCTTAACAGTGAGGAGAATTAACACAATTATAGGGTACAGGTATATCCTCGATGCAATTTTTCGGTCTGCTCGCACACCTCAGGAGAATGAGCCCTTCCACCCATCCTATCTCCCATCCTCTCCAGATGATTCACTAATTAAAGGGTTACCATGGAAGCATCATATGGAGGTGATTGAACTTGACCTCTAGGCTGGAGCAGTTGCCTTAGAGGTGGCCACATGAACACAGCCATTGGAACTGGAACTGAACAGTCAATTTCTCTTCATTACACACAAAGCTCAGAGGTTGTTGGCTGACAATCGTAAGTGTGTGTGTATTTCTTTTTATTTATTTTGTTTTGTGTCTAGAAGGAAAGAAAATATTATCCACCAAATGAGAGAAGGAAACAGATGTGTAGGAAAAAACAGAAACTAAAGACAGGAAGGCAAGCCTATGCATTAAAGTTTTTGCTTTAAATTGTTGCTAATGTCTAACCATATTCCCATTTGGAGATTTTTTTGTGGTCTCTATGATATATTGCATGTTGTCTGAAAGGACAATTAGATATTGTATTAGGTTAGAACTCAGGCTCACTGGCAAAATAATAGTAGCAATAGATCTTAAAGAGATTTAATAGGCTTTGTGTTTTGTTTCCATTATTTATTTCCTTGAATTATGTATTTGGTAAAATTTTATTACAGAGCCTCGTCAGCCAGCATCATGTCTCTGTGAAATATCTCAAGTACGGCTTTCAAATGTAGATTTTGGTGTTTAGAAGAGAGAGAATTTCTTTATCTAGTGGTAATATACATGCTAATCATTTATTCAAGAATGTGTATTTCAGTACAATATTACTCTTACTTTTTAGCAGTTTATTCAACAGACATGCATTTCTGTTGTAAAATGTAAAATGTGTCCAATTTTAGACATCTCCTTCCACCTTGAATAAATATAATTTTCTCAATATCTAGGAATTTACTTGGCATCTACATAGAAACTCTTATAAAATCCATATATGACTTATAATTCATTACTTTTGCAGGAAAATCCCACTGAAAATGACTTGATAATGCTTGTCAGATAGTTAAGAGTTCTATCACCTCTTGAGCTGAGTCATTCTGAACAAATAAGAATGAAATACTTGTAGTAATTTCTTTGAATTTATTGTATATACTATAAGAAGTTCTAGGAATGAATTATGCTCATGTATTCAGAAAATCATATCACTAAGATGGAATAGAAATGCATTTCTTTTTAGCAACAAGTCATAATTTTGAGTCTGAAAATCTTAAAAATAAGTATTTGTTTAAAAAATTTACCAAATATTCATACTGATGAAATCTAGACCAAATATTTTTTAAACAATATAAAACACTTTTTCCAAAAAGCTGATAAAATCACAGCCACATAACAACTGTTTAATGTAGTTGAAACAAACAAAAATGCATCTCCTTTTTATATCCCAGGAATAGATTTTATTTTGTATCTTGATAATAAGTTGTTAGATTTAACTTCAAACTTGCTTTCATATATCAAGTACAGTAAGAAAAACAAATGTGGATACAGGTCTCTTCATTCTATTTGAAGGAGTTGTTACAGCGACACCAAAACCAGGAGATGGAACATTTCCATAGTGAAGTATTTTCCATTACATATTTTATCTAGATGGGAATTTATGTGGTGTGGATTCAGGATAAGGGATATTATTAAGACAACTGATGATGGACAGAAGGAAGGAACTGATGAGCTGTGTGTAAAGACTCCTGTGCTTCCAAATGCTCTGCCCTGGGGGGGATAATGGCTATCTGTTCTCCTTGTCCACTGGGAATGAGCAAGGGAATACTGGTTAATAACATGGCTGAGGAGATCTAGGATATGCAATGAATTTCATAACTGACAGTTTCCTTGGACACTGGAACCATTGACCAAGTGCTCTGTGAGTGGGGTGAAATGCCCTTCTCCAGGGGCCATCAAATGCATCTGTCCAGCAGAATATAAATGCAGTGCTACCCAGAGGGAGAAGAATGGACAGTTGATGGCTGGATTCGTGCTTTCTACTTTGGCAATATTTATTTTAAATCCCATTCCAGTCCTGAGAAGGAAATGTAGATATTCCACCATGAATTTGAAGATGTCCTCTTTTCATTTCGTTCTCTTAACAAAAGAGAGAAGGGTGAAGGGAACTTTCATGGAAGAAAGGTGTGATTTCTTTACAGAAAAGGGCATGTGGCTCATACTTCAGTTATTTACAAGAACACCATGTATTTAAAGACACAAAAATTCACCTTGGAAATGAACAATGATCACAGTTCTTTCCCCTCACAAAATGTGTGTGATGTGGGCAGTTTTGAATTTTCTCTTAATGAATTTTAATAATAACTAAAGAAAACAGACTTAAACCAGAATTATAGACTGGACTGGCTTGAAAACACCTTGAAAATTATCTGGTGGATAAGGAAGCGGAGTCACAGAGGGTGGAATAAACTGAGGTCACAAGAATGGTTCAAGGTTGGTGGGAAGGCATTAAGACAATCCTGACTGTTTTTACCCAGGGTGAGGAAGAATAGCAAGAAATCTAGTCTCATAGGAGGAGAATTAAACTGTTGCTTTAAAGAACCAATTGGGAGAAATGGTCCAGTGGATAGCAGTGATTTGCAAGCACTGTGACATAGCTACCCAGAGATTCAAGATAGAGAATAAGTAATAAAAGCAATTGAATCGTGTGCCATTTACAATTGGGGGTGTCCTTTAAAAAACTTTTTTGGCTTAGCGTGGCAAGAGTTTATTTTTTTAATTGGGGTAAAGTTGCTTTACAATGTTGTGTTAGATTCTGCTTTACAATGAAGTGAATCAACTGTAGGTATACATATATACCAATTCTCATATATCTCTACCTTCCATTCCACCTTCCCCTCACATCCCACCCCCTAGGTCATCACAGAGCACCGAGCTGAGCTCCCTGTGCTACACAGCAGGTTCCCACTAGCTATTAATTTCACACGTGGTTGTGATTTACGCCAATTCTAATCTCCTAATTCACCCCCCTCTGCCCCCTTGTCCACATGTCTGTTTTCTACATCTGCATCTCTATTCCTGCCCTGCAAATAGATTCGATAGTTTACGATGTTCACGTTTATCTTTCTGACTTACTTCACTCCTTATGACAGACTCTGGGTTCATCCTTTAGTTAAGACATGCCCAAGCATCTGTTCCTTTGGGAATGATCATGGTTCCACTATACGCACATTTTAATGCAAACTGTGCTGGGTTTATTGAGAGATGACACAGTGATCTCCAACGTAGAAACTTCCCAGAGGATTTTCTATGCTAATTTTACTTTATACAATTTTTTACATATAATGGCAAACATTTCACAACTGAATTTCTTAACTCTTGTACAAAATTCAACCTCTCTCCAACAGCTAATTTCTCTAACTGAACTGATTGCCAAATGGCTACCACTAATCCATTCAATGTAAAATGAAAATAAGAGATTTTTTTCCACTTAATGAATCTCTAGTTTGTCCAGTCTGTTCACAGGGCTACCATTGATAGTATTGGTCTATGTTGATTGGTACTGGTACTCTGATTTATACTAGACAATAAACAACTCTCTGCTTGATGAAGATCACTGATCCAGGGACTTCCCTGGTGGTCACTGGCAAGGACTCTGCACTCCCAGTGCAGGGAGCCCAGGTTCAGTCCCTGGTTGGGGAGCTGGATCCCACATGCCACAACTAAAGATCCTGCATGCCACAACTAAGACTATTGTGCAACCAAAAAAAAAAAAAAAAAAGATCACTGACCCGTTGCTGGGCTTCAGCTGTAGCTTAGGCTGCCTGTGTTTACATGCATACACCCTAATGCTTTTTCCATGATACGATGGCTCTCAAGAGGCAGGTTCAATCATCAACTCCCTGCATGGTTCTGGTAAACAATTAACTAGAATAAGGGCTTCTCTTTGCCTACTCATCATCTGAAAAAGTTCTCAAGTATTTTATGAAAAGTCCTAGCTGATGATTAGACACCTTTTATCAGAGGCCTCTGTGGGGCCCATTCAAATTCTGGTTGAATCTGGGTGATTTCAAATTTGAGTGCAAAGTAAAACCAGACATTGTATACAACATTGGACAGGGAATAAACTTTGGAATCAGATCATCCTGTTGTCACTTACTGGCTGTGCTATTGTGGGTAAATATTTTACCCCCTCTAAGCCTGTTTCCTCAACTGTAACCTGGAAGAATAACCTCTCTTCATAGATTTGTTGATGTTTTCACCGAGATTTGTTTAAAAAGTGCTTAACATAAAGTCTGGCACACTGTCAGTAGTCAATGAATAGTTTTTGTTATCCTGATACTTAACTGATTTTCAAAGAGATGAGGCATATTACTCCACATGCTCCCCTGTTGTCAATTCTCATTACAAAGACCTTTAAAAACATGATTCAGATCATACCAGGTCTTGACTCAGATTTCTCCAATGACTCTCCATTTCACTCAGACCAAAAGCCAAAATCCTTACAAAGACCTCTTACCCGCTCTTCCTCCTCTGGCCACAGCTCTACTACCCTTTCTTTCAGGTCCCTGTATTCTGGCTACCTTGACCTCATTGCTTCAGGTCCTTCTCCTTCTCTAAGGAACATGTTTCCCCAGATAGCCTCAAGGTCAGTATCCTCAATACTTTCAAGAATCAATTTTAAAATCTCAGTATTATCAAGGTCATTCATCAGCTTATATAAAATGATAAGACCTATCTATTCCAGCACACTTTACACCTCTTACCTGGTTTACCTGTCTTGAAATCACTTACTACCATCTAACAGATTCTATCTAACTGCTTTGTTTCTAGTCTCTCCTGAACTTAAAAGTAATTCAATAGGGGCAGGCACTTTGCTTATTCCCCATGCTTTGGCCATGCCTGATATGTTTGTGGCACTCCATATATATATATTTTTAAAGGTAATGAATGGTTTTTCTAGCAGGAGTATGGTTCATCTATGCTTCCAGGCCTTGATAGACTTAGATACAACTTATTCTGGAAACTTCCCTAGTGGTCCAGTGGTTAAGAATCTGCCTTGCAATGTAGAGGATGTAGGTTGGATTCCTGGTTGGGGAACTAAGATCCCACAGGCCACAGGGCAACTAAGCCCGAATACAGAAACTACTGAGCTCCAGTGCTTGGAGCCGACTCACCACAACTAGAGAGCCTGCATGCCACAATGAGAGATCCTGTATGATGCAACGAAGATACCAGGGGCTGCAATTAAGACCCACTGGACACAGCCAAATAAATATATATATCTTTTAAATGCAATATACTCTGAGTTGACATCTCCCCCACCCACACTCTGACTCCTGCCCAGCAAGTGGGGTAAATCAGAGTACAAGAAGCCCAATGAAAAGAAAGGTGGAACCATAAACACTTGGTCAGGCAGTTGTGATGGTAAGAAGAAAGCTGTTGTATAGCTATCACATATGGATGTGACAGCTGGACAATAAAGAAGGCAGAGCATTGAAAAATTGATGCTTTTGAACTGTGGTGCTGGAGAAGACCCTTAAGAATCCCTTGGAAAGCAAGGAGATCAAACCAGTCAATCTTAAAGGAAATCAACCCTGAATACTCCTTGGAAGGACTAATGCTGAAGCTCAAGCTTAAGTTCCAATGCTCTGGCCACCTGATGTGAACAGCTGACTCATTGGAAGAGACCCTGATGCTGGGAAAGGTAGAAGGCAGAAGGAGAAGAGGATATAGAGGATGAGGTGGTTGGATGGCATCATCAATTCAATGGACATGAACTTGGGCAAACTCTGGGAGATGGTCAGGGACAGGGAAGCCTGGCATGCTGCTGTCCAAAGAGTCACGAAGAGTTGGACATGACTTGGTGACTGAACAGCAAGGCTCATTCTTCTCCAGCTCCCTGTCACCTGTGACTTTATTATCATTTGCCTAGTTTATTACCATCTGAGCCACCAGGGAAGCCAGCATTGGTTTTCATTCTGCCATGTGTATTTGCTACAATCCATCCTTCTTCTGCCCTCAGACTTGAAATTATTTTCATTACCTCTCTTGTCTGTTTGCTTGTAGCTTCAGGTCTGGACCTCACACTCTGTTCACGAACATTCTCTACATTGTCCCTCCTTTCTATCAACCCGAGTATGTTCCAACTTCAGCTCTGCTCCAGCTCCACTCTGCCTTTTGTACATATTTTGTGTATTTCTGCCTCTGTGACTTTATTTCTTCTGTCCTTCCAGAAAGTTCCCTCTCTCCTTTCGCCTATCCAAATCCACTCCAAATCTCAAATCTTAATCACACATCAACTGAGAAGAACTCTCCCACTGATTACTGCACCAATTACTGCAATTACTTCACACCAATGTTTTCTTTCTTCTGATAATTTCTCTACCTTGAGTTACCTACACATTTCAGCCTATAGCTAGTCTCTGACTGTATCACATAATAACAGTAATAATTGCAACTGCAATTATAATTTATTCAATTATTATTATGCCCTAAATATGCTAAGTACTCATATTAATCTTGCAAAGCAGAAATTATTATTCCCATTTTGTCAACTAAGAAACGAAAGCTCATGGAGGTTAAATGCATGCATGCTTGCTAAGTAGCTTTAAGTCCTGTCTCTTCGTGACACTATGGACTCTAGCCCACCAGTTTCCTCTGACCATAGGATTCTCCAGGCAAGCATACTGGAGTGGGTTTTTATGGCCTCCTCCAGGGGATCTTCCCGATCCAGGGCTTGAACCCACTTCTCTTATATCTCTTCATTAGCAGGCGGGTTCTTTACCACTAGCGCCACCAGGGAAGTCCCATAGAGGTTGCGTGTGCTGTGCTTAGTCGCTCAGTCGTGTCCGATTCTTTGCAACCCCATGGGCTGTAGCCCATCATACTCCTCTGTCCACGGGGATCCTATAGGCAAGAATACTGGAGTGGGTTGCCATGCCCTCCTCCAGGGGATCTTCCCAACCCAGGGATTGAACCCAGGTCTCCCGCATTACAGGCAGATTCTTTACCATCTGAGCCATCAGGGAAGCCCATAGAAGTTACATGGATTATCCCAAATCATACTATTAGTAAATAATGGAGCCAAGATTCAATTCCAATGTGCCTAAGTATCTTTTTTTTTTCTTATATACATATAAACTCCTGGGAGATTTAGCAAAATATGTGCTTTCAGTAGGTACTCAATAAATACTGGGTGGTTGATCAAACAGCCAGGAGAATGCACATTGATTTAAAAGAGCCCTGACAATGCTTCACCTCAGAGATGATGAGGTGATGAATGATACACTCCCTCTCCCTTTCCTCTGCACCAGAAGAGCTAGAGGCTGCAGAACAATGAGGTCAAGGCTGTCTCAGAGCCCCAAGGAGGGGAATGTGTTCCCCAGGCTCAATTCCATTTCCTTCCAAAGAGCCAGGCTCTGCATCTTGCCTTCCCTGGCCATCCCCAGGATCAGGTTAGCTGCGTCATTGCCACCTCAGATTGAGAGCTTCCCAGGCAGCCTGGGCTTGCTGAAGGCACCAGTGGCATACTTCTGGACTCCAGACCACGAGGCCCAAGACATACACCTGACTGAAAGGGGAGCAGGGCAGAGCCTGCCAGGGTTGCTTGAGCTGCCTCTCCCCAGCAGGCTGTCGCCCCATGTCCTGAGGTTGCAGCAGGAGCTGGCACCTGTCGGCTCCCTTCCCTCCATCCCCAGTGTGCCAGGCGCCATGTGAGATGCTTCGCAGGCATGATCGCTTTTCAGAATCCTTACCACACTGACGAATCTTTTTGCGGGGAAGGGATGGAGACACAGGCTTGGAGAACAGACTTGGGAACACAGTGTGGGAAGGAGAGGGTGGAACCAATTGGAAAAGTAGCATTGACATGCTGACATACATATATTACCATGTGTAAAACTGATAGCTGGTGGGAAGCTGATATATAATGCAGGGAGCCAGCCTGGTGCTCTGTGATGACCTAGATGGGTAGGATGGGGTGGGCGTCAGAGGGCAACTCAAGGGGGCTGGGATATATATGTATATGTGTATATATATATATATATATATATATATAGTCATTGTTGATTCATGTTGTTGTACCACAGAAATCAACACAATATTGTAAAGCAATTACTCTCTAATTAATTTTTTTTTTTAATGCTCACTACTACCCCACCGAAGCCCACTGACTCATCTCTGAAACGGTCCTATTAGGTTGCATCTCACCCAAAGTCACCCAGGCAAGAGGAAGACTCTGATGTGGGCCCATCTGTCTTCAACACTCTATGGGCTTTCTAGTCATGCCACAGCATCCACAGATACTGGGAGCCAAGAGACCTCAGCCTCTATTCCAGCTCAGCACTCACCTTGGGAGACGTCAGGGTCTTTCTCTCTGTCAAACGCATATGCAAGCCCACCCCTGCCACTGCCAGTTCCTTCCCACTTCACAGGTTACTTTTGAATCTCTGTATGCCATAATATGTAAATACATCAAAGACCTGGTTGGAGTAGGAGATGGAAGAGATTATTGTTAATTTTCTGTTCCTGTATCTGCACATTTACATTCTACTGCCTCAACTACCCAAAGATATTCGAGGTAGAGATTGCAAGTACACCCTACTCCTGGCCTCCTTCCACTGCCTGTAAGTCCCTAATAGCTGAGAAATCCTGGAAGTGCTCAATAAAGAAGTACATGCTCAGAATCATGTGTGCGGTAGCGGTTTTTCAGACCAATTCCTTCTCCTTGGAAATCAAAGCTCAGAGGGCCAGAGCAGCCGGGCTGGAAGCAAGAGTCCTTGCTTGCTATTTTTAAGTAAAGGACTCTGTGTAAAACCATATTTGTCTGCAGACTTTTCCAGACAACAGAAAGATACATGAAGATGCAGCTAATTTCAGATGTGGGCTGATTTCCCAGTCTGAGTTAGTAGATTTCTCATTTTATAAATTTTTTTATAATCTTTACTAAGATTTTGTAATACTTTATAAGCTAGTACCAGCTAAGATACCCAGGGAATATTGGTAAGGAAGCCAAATAAAACCAGGTGTCCTGATCTTTTTAAATTTTAGCTTATCCTGGCCTTAAAGAGAACTCAAAAGTTAAAGTTACTTAGGGTCTGATATGATGATGCTCATACTTCAAATCCGAGAGTATTTTTTAACATTATGAGGCATTTTTGCATTACTGCAGTTGCTCTTTTAGGAAACTCTGTAAACTAGGCAGGGTGTGGATTATCTCCATTATACAGATAAGTGCCACAGTGTTCAGCGATACAGCTCTCTGCCTATGGCCAACTTCTCCCCTGATTTCCAGCCCAGGTTGTTAGGCAGGTGGAGTAGCCTGGATGGGGTTGGTCAAGGAATGTGTGTGGGATGCACTTGAGAAAAATAGAGAGTCCTGCAGTATGCACGCTGCTGGCTGAGCAGGACTCCTCCTTTGCTCCTCCTCCTCCCAGCCTGCCTGCTTGCTTTGAGCCCAGCCTGTAAGGGCTCTGCCAGCTCTTAAGCTGGCCTGTTTTACTGGTAGGAATCAGGTGCCAGAGTTTTCTGCTGGTGACTGCTCTTTCCCGGCTCTCTCTTGTGGTATCATATTTTCTCAGCTTGTTCTTAAACTCATCTTCCTGACCCTTCCAGTCTCAGGTCATTGAAAGTGAGGTCACTAAGGACTCCAACACCACCTGGCCCGTGCATCTCTCTGGAGAGAGAAACTTTTCTTTATTTCGTGCCCACTCCCTCCTCTGGAAAAGACTTAACTCAGTCCCTTCCGCACCTTTCTCGCTTCTCCCCACCCCCACCACTCCATTTTTAGCTAATGGACCTCACTAGAATAGCCAAGATGATCTGTTCACCATATCTTAAGGTCCCACTTCTATAACCAGATGAGCTATGTAGGTTGACTTAGTCAGTACCCCATACTCCCTTCTGTTTTAAAGCTGAAATATCAGAGCCTCAGGGATGTTAACGCTTTGTTGCCTAAATCTAATAGCCAGTCAATGGTTGAGTTAGTAGAGAACCTCTCATTTTCCACTTTAGTTCCATTACTAGGACTCACCAGCCCCTCGCTATCCTCTCTCCCTGCCTTGGTCCAGGCCCTCATCATCTCTGAATAGGACCTCAGTGAAATCCTCCCAGCTCTTCCTGCTTTTGTGTTTACCCTCTTTTGGTGCATCCCACTGGGAAGTGACCACACCAGATTTGAGATCAAGATGGATAATTTCTTATCTCAAACTACTTAGTCATGTCCTGCGGATCCCAGGATAAAGTTTCCGCCCCTCTTCCTGACTTATGAGCCCCCTCCCTCCACCATCTTGAGGCTTCTCCAGCTCTGTCTCATTCTAATTCCCAGCACACATCTTCTGCATTGGTCATGCCACCTTCTTTGTGAAAACGCCTGGTGTCCCCCAGGTATGACCTTCCAGTGCCTTTGCCTGTTACTGCCTAGAATTCCCTCCTCTGTATTTTCTTTGTAGAAAATTCCTGTTTAAAGATTACTCTGTCACCACAGTTTGTCTGAAATCTCCACCTACAAAGTGAATTATGTAAACTTCTCTAGCTTTTAAGTGTATATGTTTCGTTGCACATATAGCATTTTCTCACACTGCATTTTGTGAAGCATTGGCTTGTTTTTCTCACTATGTTGTAAGTATATTGAAGGCAGAATTTGAATCTTATTTTTTTTCCTCTTATACGCCTCTAGGTCAAGGTTGGCTAATATTTGGAGTTCCATATGTATCGCTATCTGGCCAGCTGGCTAAGCAGGACATGGAGGCTGCACATTAGAAAATTCAGGAGACTCTCCATTGAAGGAAGTCAAGTCACTCAAGGCCAAAGCTTTCACCACTATCCTTTTAGGAACATCCTATTAATGACTAACCTTGGTAGTTAACACACAATTACAAGTGACTTATAGACACATCATTCCAGTGTGGTTCAGGAATCACTGTTTGCTATAGTATAAATGTATTAATTTTGTGTAATTTGAATAACTGATATTCATTGGTCTCTGTCTAAACAATATATAGGTGTTATTTCATTGAATTATTGCAACTACCCTGCAAGGTGAAAATTACTATCCTTATTTTATAGATGAAGAAAGTGAGGCTCAGAAAATATAAGCAACTTTCAAAAGAGAAGTATCTGAAACACAAAGGACAAGATGATAATTGTATCCAAAATCCTGGTGCTCTGAATGAACAGAACAGGTTAAGAATCTCCCTTTCCATCTGCTGCCTAAAGAGCACTCATTTCTAGTTTTTATATGATATTCTATGTGCAGCATGCTCATAGCACTTTATTAGCTCTATATTATTTCCAAATGGAGATAAATTTGTTGATTATAAATGTGACATGCATTCACTGCAAAACATCCCAACAATATGGAAACATGTAAAGAAAATTACCATACAATGATTTCAAAAGCATGCAACAACTACTGTTAATATTGTGAGGGTGTCCATTCAGACTTTTTCCCATGCACATGCACTCATATATACATACGTTGTCCTCAAGTTGAGTAACGCTATTCCTTTCTGATAACTTTCTCTTTTTTTCTCATTGTGTGGTAGCTGTTAAGACATATAGATCCAAGTCATCATTTTTAATAGATGATAGTAGTCCAATAAATGGATATAACATAATGAAGCATATACATTGTTTCTCTTTCCAGTGTTCTTCTATGATAAACGATGCTATTATAAATTGTGAAAAATTCATCTTTTCCCTTTTGACCAGGCTCAGAAGTCATCATGAGAGATCGTCTTTTAAATTTCTTTGATCATCAGTGTGGTTGAACATCTGTTCACACATTCACTGACCTTTTTATTTTGTGAGTTCTTTTCATCCTTTTGTGAGTTCTTTTTTTATTCCCTTGTCTATTTCCTTATGTGGAAGTTCCCTGTTTTCTGCTTGATTTCTAAGAACAATTTAGAGAAGACAGTCCCCTCTGTTCTGCCACATAAATTATAAAACATGGGTAGAAACAACCTCAGAAATCCTTTAGTTTAACCCTCCCATTTTACAGATTAAACGCTCTGGAGAAAGGAAGTGACTCATCAAGTTCTCATGGTTATGCATCTGATTTTTCCAGTGACTCAGTAAGATTATTGACTCAGATCACTTGTATTTCCAGTATACCAATCTGCCTTTCTCATAAAGCAAAATAAATTTCTAAATTGACTGAGATTTGTTATCAGTGAGTCCTTTCTATGAAAAAATATTTTTTAAAAATTACTTTTTTAAACCTTCTCTGCTATTTGCCCTTTTCTACCCAAGAATTCTTTTCACAAGGATAGAAGAAAGAAGAGAGGAGGAGAAGTCAGTGTTACAAACATTGCTAGAGATGTTTTCCTCTTTGGAGAAAATGAATTAGACATGGCAACCCTCAGAGGTCTTTGTAAGCCTGATGAAAATTTCTTGGATTTCATAATTTTTTACTTAATGAAAATTTTGATATTCTTTGTCCAGTTATGTAGATGGTATCTTGGCTGATGTTTTCTGGGGTGGATAAGTGTGGCTCTAAGAAGCCGCTAATTGTGTGGTGCCTCTGGCTGGGAGGCTATTTAAAGGCTGCTATCTTGATGTGATGCATATTTGCATTTGTTTTTCATGCCTTTCCAAAGTGGAATTCCATTTGCTTCCCCTTTTGGTATGGAGAGGAGAATGGCAAAACCCCAAATGATAAATTCTGATGAACATAATACACACTTGTTTATCAGCTTTTATGGATAGACTTCTTATGCCTAGTTTATTCTGGGAGAAAAAGTATTATTAGTACAAGGAGGGAAAAAGCTGGGTTGAGGAAGCAATAATAGAAGTCAATTAGAAGAGAATTAAAAAGAATAGAGTAAGTGGTAAGGAACCCATCAAGGTGTATCACTTACTAATATATGGTTTCAGACTTCCTCTCTCAAGGAAGATCAGGACATGTGGAAAACCTGCTTGTCTATTTGTGCCCTGCAGAGAAGGGAGGAAGGGTCTCAGGGGAAGATTCAGCAGAGAAGTAAAGCAGGTGTTTCCTGCTACCTGGGCCTAAGAGAAGAGCTCAGAGCCCCAGGAGGGAGTTCCCACAGCGGCACAAATCATAGGAAGCCATACGTTTCAACCAGCCTTAATTCAGAGGTCAGACACATCTGCCATCACCTCCCAGACTTCCTCTGTCTCTCTCAGTCTCTGACAGAGTGTCTCTAGCTTCAAATAAGGAAAAAGCTAATGTGGATATATCATATAGACAGTTTTTTTTCTATCCTCCTTTCTCAGGTTGTCTGCTTTTGGAGGTTTAGTATCTATATCGATCTTGGTTGTGTCATTTCTTCTCCTAAAATAAAAATGAAAACAAAATGTAAACTTGAACTTGCACACCATGACACTAAAAGGTACTGGGTCATTTAGCTCTACAAAACAAGTTCTTTACTTCCATAAAAATAAGTTTGGAAAACCAACATTCATGGGAAGGAAATTTTAATATTTACATTAATATATTAGCTACAGTCTTTATATATCTGTTTTGTCTCTGCTTTCTCTCTCTCTCTCTTTTTCTTTTCTCTCTAACAGTGAAGTATCCAGGAGAAGAATAATACAATTGGGATGTGGTATGTTTGTGTGTGTGTGTGTGTGTGTGTATGCCTTACATCTAAATGTTGGAAAGCAACTAAAAGAATTTAAAATATATATATTTGCATACTTTAGATTAAGGGAGAGTTAAAGGGGAAAAAAGAAGGGCAGGAAAGCGGAAGTATGAAGGGAATAAGGAAGGGAGAAGATGAAAGAAGGAGAGAAGGAAAGGAGAAGGAAGATGGATGAGCTGAGACGCTCAACTACAAAGCAAAGACGCCATATATCATCCAGGTGTTTTGTCTACAGCAGACCAAACATCAGGCTTTGGGAAGCATTTGGAAGACACAATGCTCCTTTCACTGCACGGACAACTGTTGACGGTGCTATCGCCTCTTGCTCTGTGTGTATGTGTCTATCCCTTTCAAGTCTTTTTGTGGTCAGATTATAAAGGCCTGTTCAGTGGGTGGGGTGACGTCACACTGACCACAAAAGCTTATATTTCCTGCTACTAAATACACAGCCCCTGCTGACGAAGTGGTCATTACAGAGCAAGCTTGTTCTGCCAAGGTCACCATGAGTGGGGATAAAGGCAGGGGGAGGGGGCCCAGTCGAGAGGGCAGAGCCATTATTCCCCTGTGCGTCTGTCTGCCTGCTGATCCTCATCTTGTTAGAACTGAAAGATGAAAATAGAAGTCCCTTTGTGTTTCCTCCAGACCTTTGTCTTTAAGGATGCTGGGGTATCCTGGGACGCAACATGGTGGAGAGAAAGGAACGGACAAAAATCCAGGCCAGATTGCAATCTCCTCATTTATATGCTGAGTGATTTTACCTCTTCCTTAGGGTCTCATCATTACAATCCTCATTTTACCAAAGAGGAACGAGCCTCATGTAGGAATCAAATGAGATCATGCCTTTTAAAGCAATCACAATTGGTTTTATTTTGAGGGTGTCATTCAAATCTTCATATCATTTCTTTGATCCTCCTACTCACCTTCCTTGTGATGAATAAGAGCCGTGGTTCTCTCCTCTTGAGAGGAGAGAGTAAAGGATAGGTTTTATTTTTGAAAATTTCTTTGAATTTTATTTTTGCAGAGGTCACAGTGAGGATAATTTTTTTTCTTTTTAATGTAAGAAACTAAACAAATTTACATGGTAAGATAAGACTTAGCAAATTAATCAAATAAAGCCATACCAATTGCTAGAGGGGCAGAAGGATAAGAGAGGACCCAGGTGAAATCTCAAAGAAGAAATGGCATTTGGGATGGGAATAGTGCATAAGAACTTGGCAGGCAGAGATGGAGAAGGTGATCACCATCACGGATCATGCCCATGAACTCCTAGGTACCACCTGACTTGAACCAGAATGATCTGAGGGCTTATGCCATAAGTCTTTGGCAAAGAGTATTTCATGCAGTCATGTCAATTTCAACATTGAGAGAAGTGGAAAACCACTGCTCAGCCAAGACCATACAGAATTTTCCTACTCTCAGTTCTGAGCTCTTGACAAAGCAAGACTCAAATTCTCTACATTTTTCTTTCTTTTTCACCCTTCTGGTGAAGGACTGTTACACATTTGGGCCTCAGACCCAAACAGGACTTTGGAATGAGTCCACATGACATTCAGTAAAAGGAAAACTTTGCTGTTATCCATATAATTTAGGTGACCTGGACAACCAGTCTGGATATTCCAGCATCTGATAAGTTTCTGTAGGCCAGGGTTGTCTAGGTTGGTTCTCCATACAAACCAAAAAATCGGAAAATTGCCATGTTCCTTTGGGCCATGTGTGTCCCCAGCCCTTACTGGGACACATTTTCTGCCAGGGCCACTGTTTAACTTTAAGGGCCTCCAGTAGGCCTAAGGCCAGGCAGTTCACCTGATCCAAGGCTATGGCTGGGTTGGCACCTCTGAGTTCCTCCCCACAAACTGCCACCCCCTGGCTCAGGCATAAAGCTTTAGCTCCATTAATCATCCTTTTCCTGGAGCACAGCAGACAAACGCCTGGCTTGGAATAGAACTATCATTTTCATTTCCTAATTTTAAAAAGTGTTTGTTTGGTAACAGGAAAGACAGGCCAAAAAGGCAGCTTCAAAGTCCCACCATAGGGGAAAAAAATGCAGAGAGAAGGTCCTGGGACACTTTCTTCTGAACTCACCTCCCCTGTAATGCTGGGGACTATGCCAGAAAATGAGGTCTCTGCTGGGCATGGAGCCTTGCAAAAGGGATGGCCACCATCAATTTTCGGGTAGGTTTAGTTATTAAATGTAGAGCTCTGAAAACAAACCTGAAGGAGTCAAGATAGAATTTCAAGTGCCATGTTAAGCTAACAAGAGTCAAGAAACAGAATACGCAGAAACAGGTGGCCAGAACTTTAGCAAAATAAAAAATCATGAGAAAAAGTATGACCTAAAAGATAGAAGCCAAGCAAACAAGTTCAGTAAAACCAAGTCAAGTAGCCAAGATATCCTTCACAGACTCAATATACCTGATGCTAAAAAGACCTAAGAACTGAAGCAATGGCATGGATAGATCAGTTCCAGGAAAAGCAAGGTTCCTGGGAAGAACATTTGGGAAGAAACTAGAAAGCAAAAAGCAAGAGTTCTCACTGATCCATGATAGAGTAAAGGAGCCACAGAGACTGGGTCAGCTGTTAGAAGGACCACAGAAGTAGGAGGATCAAAATCAGAAGGTTCTGGCATAATAAAAAGTGAAAGTCACACATCCAGAACTCCACATGTAGGTAAATTAAAAAGCGATGAGAAAGAGGAGAGCATCCTCCTTAGTGATTTCAACCAGATCTGCTAAAAACCACTTCTGTGGCCAGAAACTTCTTTCACAAGGATCAATTGCATTTGTAGGTGTTCACTACTTCCAAAGAACTAAACTCTGCCTCAGAAAAATGACCCTCTCCTATCTGCCTTGCTGTATTGTAGCAAGAAGCTTGGATTTAACCCATCAAGTAATTCATTTCTGTGAAACAATCTGAGCTAAAATAATTCATTAAAATAATGTATCAATCTCTGTATCTGTCTTCTATCTATCATCTAAGGATGTCTCATGCATAATTATGATACCAAAGGAGTCATTTTCCATACAATATTCAACATTATTGCTAAGAAGTGAAAAATTCAAACCCTTCAGCCTAGGGTTTGATTTCCATGATTCCAACAACATACTTAACTGACAACTTTCCCTGTGTTGATTCACATTTGGCTGAGTTACCTTAATTGATTGTTTTGTAGACACTTCTTCATAGATCCAAACAGTCTGTTGCTTAATGTACCCAGAGTAACCTGCCTCTTAACTGGGTGGATTTTTTTGCTGTTTTCTAATGGAGTGACGGCGTGGTATAGACTCTTTTTGTATTTGTAAGAGGCTTTTCAGTGTACCTTAAGCCTGAGACTAGCTTTCCTGAAATATTGTTAAGTACAGAGTGTTTCTGAAGCAGAAACAGTACCTTGGGTGATCCTCTGTGTAAATCTCACAGTCTGGAGATTTACAGCCAAACATGAACCTTGTCAGATGTCAGGCTTTCCAAAGTTAGATGTGGAAATCTCCCCTTTGTCTAACTCCTGCTGTGTGCCCCTGACAATCACCCTATTACCGATGTTGTTTTCAGAACTCACAGCCTAAATAACCACCTTACTTTTTCTCGGAAGGTTGGGGGTAGACATCCTTTTTATTTTTTTAAGATTGCATGTGAATTCTACTGCATTTAGTGTGGCCCAAGCTTAGTATCTGAATACTTGTTTCATAGGCAATTTCTCTGTACATCATTCATGATTACCTACTGTGTCTCACATACAGGCTCTGGACATGCAACTGGGGCAACCATCTATAACTGCCTGAGTTGGTGTAATGTCAACACTGACCCTTGCTTTATGCTTTGGATGAGAAGTAGAGTTAGGTCCATGTAGTAGTCTAGTGCCCTCTTGTGGCTTTCAAACTAAGAATTTAAATTCTTGTAGAATTAAGAGCTATTTGTGGAATCACAGACTTAGAGAAGGCCATTGTTAACTCATACTTTTGTCTTCTCTCTGTGTGTGAAAGTCACTCAGTCGTGTCTGACTCTTTGCGACCCCATGGACTGTAGCCTGCCAACCTCCTCTCCCCGCAGAATTCTCCAGGCCAGAGTACCGGAGTGGGTAGCCAGTCCCTTCTCCAAGGGATCTTCCCAACCCAGGGACCTAACCCAGGTCTCCTGCATTGCAGGCAGATTTTTAACATCTGCGTCACCAGGGAATACCCCTCAGTAATATTGCCCTCTTCCTGCAAAGCACAATAATTGTTGGTAAACCCATTTTACTCTGAGCTAAGAACACTTTGGAGTGTGTGTTGGATTTTAAAAGGAATCTTTGAACTTGGTACACTGTGGAAACATCATGTATGACCAGCAAACGTTGATTGAAATCCCTTCACCAATCTTGTAATACCTGCCAATTTTACCATTTACTGTTATGTTTACTCATTTATTTCAAAGAATTTGGTATGCTTAATCTGAAAGAAATTATTATAAGAAGAATTATGAGAGACATAAAAAGCAACCTGAAAAGTATGAAGATTTGTCATATGAAGAGCTCAGTCTACACATCTCCAGAGGAACACAAGAGATTATAGATATTGGTTTATTATAAGAACTTTTAAGTTGTTGCAAATATATAACTCTGGATCATATCTGGGGTTAAGTTTCCATTCCTTGAAACAATTTAGGAAAGGTGGATTAATTTGATATGAAAACTTTACAAGGGAATTTCTCCATTGTACTAGATGATCCTCAATAAAAAATGTTAGAGTTTTAGAATGCAAAGAGTTTACAAATATATCCAAGAAAGGTTAAACAGCTTCTTTTGACTATTCAAATCATTCTCATAGTTAAGAAGTCCTTTAATGTTCAATATGGAACCTTCTCAGTACATAGTAAGTTCATACCTAATATCACTCTTTCTAGGAAATCAAACTGTATGTGAATGTGTGTGTGTTTTTGTGTGCAAGTGTATATTTATCCAAACCCATTCTAATAACTTACTTGGTTCTGATTTTCTAGATTGTAGTAAGATCTTTGATATTTTCTTCTAAGTCTGACATCCTGTCACTTAACTGATTTTTGTTTTTAGCAGACCTTTTACATTCATGCCTAATTGTATGTGGTGGAAATTTACATGTTAGAGAAAAATATTCACACTTGCTTGACTCAGGTTATATGGCATATAATGAGTATATTAGCATACTAATTAATATACTTAATAAAGGATAACTATTTATTAAAGTAGAAGATTAGTCATGAAAGATATAAGTTTGATTTTGTTATGCCAAATAGTAGGGACAATGGAAGTTATCGCCCCTCCCTAGTTCATGTTGACTTAACTAGAAGGAAGAGGACACAACTTATGTGTGTTTCCAGAATTATCTCTCACTCTTTTAAAGAGGTAGAATCATTTTAAAGATACTGATTGCGTTGCATTTTTGTTGCTGCTGTCATTTGCATTATTTTTCATGTATAGTCAATGAAATCTTCTCTATTTCTTTTTTGTCTGTACCCTAAATGCTAGAGAAGGTAAACAGTTAATTCATCATGTCTTGCAAAGGATAAACATTAGGTTAAAATGAGAAACCATTGAGTCTAATCCTTTAGACCTAGTGTAAAGATAGGTTTGATAGCTGTCTACCCCTTGCTCTCTCTCCTGCAAAGATTTTATCACACTCACTGCATTGGGATTGTAGGGGGTTGAGGGTTTTCAAAGGCAAAAGTTTAATCCACGCCTTCTAGACCCAAACTGTAAAAATCTAGAGGTTCAAGGACATTTCAGGTCAGGGATTCAAGCTGGTATGAGATTGCCCTCTTTTCTGCCTCACAGCAGTTCACCTACATGACACCTTGACAAAGGAGCTGATAACTCATGTCACATACCTTGCCGACAGCCCTGGGCTACAATGGAGGAATTCTCATCCCTTCCCAGCTCCATGGGAGAGACTATACTGGACTGTCACCAGCCTGTGAAATAAACTACTCACCTGGTTCATGGAACCATTTCAAGGCCAGAAATGCGAGCCTTACTCAGCTGTGCCATATGGGAGAAAAGAAACAGTGTTTTTCCTCTATATGGATTTGTCACACAGTAATAAGAGGCATTTGCTCTCTGTATCAGCCAAATGCCTTGATTCCTAAAACACATGAGAAGACGTGCTTGGCTTAACTTGCCAGGCAATTGGATATGTACTTTATAAAGTGAATCAAAACTAAAGCTGTGTTGGGCCATTATGTCCCTACCTCATTGGAGAGACATCCCTGCAAATGGACAGCTAATCCTTTTAATGAGCAAAATACCCCAAGGCTTTTCTGGGGGAAGAGGCCAGTGTTTAACTACCTCTTGCTGCGCAGCTACAGAACACAGAATTTTAGAGTGGAGAGGGATCTCAGAGATCATCAACACCCCCCAACACACACCTGATTTTCCACTTAAAAATTGAGCCCAGAGAAGCAACGTTACTTATGTAAGACCTCTCAGCTGTGGTGTAGCATCTAGGATTCATATCTAGATATTTCCACACTTAACTCTCTTCTCGTGGGTCACAGTTCTTGTCATCCTTTTTTCTTCTGGTAATTCCCTTACAGTGCATTTATTTGATTCTGTTTTTTCCCCAGGTTTCTGACCCACTGCTCATAAATTCAATGAATGAAGAATTATGAGTTCCTTACTAACTTCTGCTCAATGATAACATTTCTGTTGACAATTCTGTTCTTTTCTTAGCTGCCACCATTTTTATTCATCACTATGACGTGAAATGTGAGACAATGGGACAAAAGCTCAGCCTTGGTATTAGAGACCTGCATCCTGGCCATAGAGTGTTCTAGAGTGTTCTTCAGATGACACAGGAAGGTCACACCCTTTGACCAACAAGAGAAAGAACAAATTTCTAAGTTGAGTGCTCAACTGTTGGTTCTTTTGTATGTATGGAAAATTATTACATCCTTCAAAAAGTCACGCTAGAAGAACAAAATGTGTCATGGAGAGATCAACATGCAACTTTCATAGCTATTGACTTTCCAAGGAAACAAGAGGGATCTCAGAATTTTCCAAAGGTCCCTATCATGTGCGGTTCCTAAATACTAGCCAGAAAAAACTTTCTTTGGACTTGTTCTTGAAGCTGTGTCTATACAGAATAGACTACCTATGGATTTACCATAAAAACCTTTGATTTGAATCTATTCTGCTGTGTGTAAAACCCTGATCTTTATTCACTATTCATAAAATAAAGATATTTTTATAAAATTTATTCATAAAATAAGGATATTATTCATAAAAATAAGGATATTATTATCTACTTCTTAGGGTTGCTGTGATTAAAGAAGATATGATATGTAAAACAATTAGCACAGACTGTTCAAAATATGTTATCTGTGTTATCTAGCTTCCTTTTCTTTTTTCTAGAATAATCTAAGCTTAGTGGCTGCTTCATCAGGGCATATGTGTGTGCATGCTATGTCACTTCAGTCATGTCTGACTCTGTGCAACCCTATGGACTGCAACCTGCCAGGCTCCTCTGTCCATGGGATTCTCCAGGCAAAAGTTTTCTTTAATAAGGCACCCCAAATAAGGTATCTCCCAAGAAAAGCCACAACCCACTCCAGTGTTCTTGCCTGGAGAATCCCAGGGGTGGCGGAGCCTAGTGGGCTGCCGTCTATGGGGTTGCACAGAGTCGGACACAACTGAAGCGACTTAGCAGCAACAGCGGCAAGAAAAGCCTAGTAGGAAGGAGGCCTGAGCTCCAGTGAATTGTCCCAGAAAGTTCACTATCTCTGGGATTATTTTTACTTACCAAGTATTCCTACAGTAATTCCTTGTAAGAAGGTTGGTGTAATTGAGAGGTAGGCCATGAAGGTAGGGAAAGAACAATGGCAGTTGGTTAATATTAATAAATACTCCCACAGTCGTCTAGGCTGCTTACTGATACATGTTGTGCATATGTGTGTTGCACATACATGAGTGTAGGTAGTTGTGTACATGTGTTTATTTCTCATCTGCCTGTCTTAGAGTTACTCTCAGAACATTTTTTTCTCTTTCTTTGTGACATAGTTGGCTCCCACTAAATCAGGGTTAGTGATCATGTTCAGCCTCTAAAGAGAATTAGAAGGGTTAAGTAATTAAATACAAAAATAAAGTTTTAGGTGCCTAGTCAATTAAGAATCTAAAATTAAGAAACAAAGATATACAACAACATAAAACTCAGGCTCAACCCTTGGAGCTGAATAAGATGCTATCATTTCTCCACTTTATTCAGAAATGCTTTGACCTAATCTCATCAGTGGAAACTCTAGTTTTCTTACTTTTTTTTTTTTTTTTTTGTCCTTTTCAGGGACTCACAAAGTGCTGAGGACATGGTTGATGCAGTGTGAATTCACCTAATGATATGGTTGATAGATGAAGGTAAATGGTGAAAGTACACCAACCAGCTGGTGTCCATCCATGATACCCTATTAGCAGATTGTAGCTGTGCTGGTAATTGAGCCTGCACCCAAGTGGTGCTTTCATTTATGAAATACTGACATCTCCTTACCGGAGATTTGTCTTAGAAGCAGAAGAATGATAAAATTCCAATGCCTCACTTTTGAAGTTATCTCTATCTCTCTCATTTCTAAAAGTGAAGTTTGGAGAAAGTAAATGAATAGCTTGTCCAAGACCATACACCTAAAACAGAGCCATCCATCAATGGAAATCCACAGTTATCTATCCCTGTGGCTTACAAAGTAGATGAGTTGACAATGTATGAAAATAGAGCCAGAAATTGAATCAAAACCATGTATAGTTTAGAGATGGAGAGGAATGAGGAGCTATTCTGTCTAGAATAGGACTTTGAGCATATTCTATCACAAAGAAATGCAGGGAAAAGACTTGGAGAAACAGTCTAAACCAGTGTCTAAAACAGTGCTTCTCAAATGTCAAGGTACATAGGAACTACTTGTATGTTTTGATTCAGTATGGCTGGGATAGGCTTTGAACTTTTGCATTTCGAACAAGCTCCCAAGTCATGCTGAAGCTACCAGTCCACACTGTACACTCTTGAGTAGCAGGAGTCTAAGGCACAGTTAGCAGGGTATAATCAAAGGAGAGTAAGCTATTCCTGGAGTGCTGGGCATCACAGACTCACTTAACTTGTTGTGCAACTGTGTCAGCCCAACCAGAAGGTGGCC
This sequence comes from Cervus canadensis, assembly GCF_019320065.1. Classification (NCBI taxonomy): domain Eukaryota; kingdom Metazoa; phylum Chordata; class Mammalia; order Artiodactyla; family Cervidae; genus Cervus; species Cervus canadensis. The sequence continues at coordinate 29,455,023 of NC_057409.1, read as the reverse complement.
TGTATCTCTCAGGGGTTGCCCCCTTTGCCTAAGCCCCCAGGCCCATCTAGAGAGAGAGTCAGCAAAAGATGGAGAAAGGGCATATTTCTACTTCAGGGAACCCAGCCCTGAATAGACATTTTTAAAGATGATGGTTTGCCAAATAGCCTTGAAAATACATTTACCTTGATCATCTGTTCAGTACCGCCATAGTGAGATGTGACTCATTGGCCTCATGGATACCAAACATCAGCAAAGGGCTAGGAACGGAGAGCACAGTGAGCTCTTTTTGTCCACAATAGCTGAAAGACAGGGTTGTGGACACACCTGAGATTTTGCACCACTTCCAAAATGAGTCAACAAGTAGGAGATGATGAGATCTGAGGAATCTCAGGTGACATATAGAAACATAGAAAGAAAAAAAGATGGGCAAAACATATTAAAATGTTAATTATGACAGTCTTTGAGTAGGGGCATTATGTGCAGGTCCTTTTTTTGACTTGAACTTTTATTTGGTTGTGATCATTCCTTCTATATGACAACTGCACTTTTTTTTTCCCACTTAGAAACATAACTTGGGTATTCCATAAGTAGATTTCTAAAATGCAATGTAGTATTCTACCAAATGAATATATTCTATTAATAGATGTCTGGCAAAAGGGAATTTACTGGCCAATAATTTGCTTTCAAATTTTTGTTCTTAAAATTAATGTTGTAATGAACATCTCTGTGTAAGACATTCTGGAAGTCCCAGAGGTGGATTTGTTGGGGTTTAAGTAAATGAGTCTAATACTTACTTCCATACTGCTTTCTTTTACTGAAAGTGATGTAAACTGATGTTAGAAGACTTCCTGCCTCATCACACCTGCTCCATCAAATCTAAAGTTCTAAGAGGTTGTCTTATTTGAGGTTTTGACTCATCATGAACTGGAAGTTGAGGAATATGAAGATACTCAACTAGATGATGGCAGAACTGTAATTAGAGCCTGTTTAAATGTTGGCCCATGATCAACAATTATCTATGGTTAATGATCCATCAGGTTCTGGAGCCCTGAGAGTAATATGGTACCCATTTTTGTTTTCCTGTCACTATTACTGGTACCTCTTATTAGTTTTCAGATAGAAGAATGCAGTGAAAATTACAAGATTGGGAAAATACAAACTCTAATGCCAGCTCCACTTCATTTGCTCTGAAAGAATTTGAATGTGTCACTTAATCTCACAGAGCCCATGGCATTTATGTGTAAAAATGATGCCACCTCTCTTGTGGGACGCTTAAGAAGAATAAATGAAGATTTGACTCTGTGTGGCACAGTTCCTGATTGCATAAAATGTAGATGTCATAGAACCTTTATTAGAGAATGTTTTTGAAGATTAAGTGGCAGCATTTAAAGAGCTGAGCACCATCCCTTTTTTCCTGCTATAACATTCCCATTCCTTCCCTCAGACTACAGGTTTCTTTTCATTGCTTTACAAACATCTCCATTATAAATATCCAAGCATAAAAAACTCAGTGGAACAGCAAAATCATTAAATCAATGCATTCATTGAACTACAGGATAAAGACTTGTTTTTTCAAGTGGCTATCAATGTGTCTTTTTAGAATATTTATTAGTATTATTTGATGAGGACACTTTTTTCAACTTGATGCTTCTTCGCTCATCCCAAATAGATTTTGGCATACCAATGGTACAGAATTTCATCATATTTTCTTACTGCTTGAGAGTTCCTAACCAAGGTGATTCTGGAACTCATCTGTTAAAAAGTTCATTAAAAAGTGTGCAATTAGAAAAGGAATAAAATTTTTTTCTTTAGTGGTGATGTTCTTACCTGTAAAATATTAAAAAAAGATTGTTGTCAGCTTTAAAAATGTGTTCTGCCTAAAGTAGTCTTCATAGGGCCCAGTAATAATAACTACTGCATCAAAAATAATCATTGTTATTACTTGGTGCCTTTATGTCTTCCTTTTTTTAAAATGTCTAAAATTTTGAAGACTGTAATTAAAAGTTGCACTTTTTAACAGGTTTAATGAAGTGTAATTGATATCCAAAAAAATTGTGCACATTTTATGTAACAGAATGATGCTTGAACATTCTGCATATAATTATGAAACCATTACCACAATCAAGATAATGAACATAGCCTCCAAAAGTTTCCTCTGCCCACTCCTTTTTGTAGTAAGAACACTTAACCTGAGATCTACTTTTTTAACAAATTTTTCAGTTTGCAAACAGTAAACTATAGTCACTATTATATGGCTGATCTCTAGAAAGTACTCACCTTGCTTAGGTGAAACTTTGTATTCTTTGAACAATCATTTTCCATTTCTCCCCACCCTCCACTAACCTCTGGTAATCACACTTCTCTGTACTTCTGTGAGTTTGACTATTTTGGGAATCTCATATAAGTAGGATTATGCAGTATTTGTCCTTCTGTGATGAGCTTATTTCGCTTAGTGTGTGTGTGTGTGTATGTCTGTGTGTGCGTTAGTCGCTCAGTCGTGTCAGACTCTGTGACCCCATGGACTGTAGCTCACCACACTCCTCTGGTCCATGTAATTCTCCAAGCAGGAATATTGGAGTGGGTTGCCTTTCCCTTCTCCAAGGGATCTTCCCAACCCAGGGATTGACCCTGGGTCTCCTGCATTGCCAGCAGATTCTTTACTGTCTGAGCCACCAGGAAGCTCACTTCACATACTGTCCCCCAAGTTCAGCCATGTTGTTTCATATGGCAGGACTTCTTTCTTTTTTCTTACATTTCCCCCCTTGATTTATTGAGAAATAATTGGCATATATCACTATTTAAGTTTAAGGGTATACAGCATGATAGTTTGATTTACATATGTTGGCGTTGTTCAGTCACGTCCGACTCCTTGTGACTCCATAGATTGTAGCATGCTAGGCTTCCCTGTCCTTTACTGTCTCCCGGAGTTTGCTGAAACTCATGTCCATTGAGTTGGTGATGCCATCCAACCATCTCATTCTCTGCCACCATCTCCTCCAGCCCTCAATCTTTGCCAGCATCAGGATCTTTTCCAATGAGTCAGTTCTTTGCATCAGGTGGCCAAAGTATTAGAGCTTTCAGCTTCAGTACCTGTTCTTCCAATGAATATTCAGGGATGATTTCCCTTAGGATTGACTGGTTTGATCTCTTTGCAGTCCAAGGGACTCTCAAGAGTCTTCTCCAACACCACAGGTCAAAAGCATCAGTTCTTCGGTGCTCAGGTTTCTTAATGGTCCATCTCTCACATCCATACATGACTACTGGAAAAACCATAGATTTGATTATATGGACCTTTGTTGGCAAAGTAATGTCTTTGCTTTTTAATATGCTATCTAGGTTGGTCATAGGTTTTCTTCACAGGATCAAGTGTCTTTTAATCTCATGGCTGTCATATATTGTGAAACAATTATCACCAATAGATTTAGTTAACATTCATAATCTCGTACAGATTTTCTTTTTTAAGACTATAATTTTAAAAATAGTCCTATGAATAAATTTTCATTGTATGTATTTATATGTAATTTTATACAACCATGTAAAATTTTCTTTGTGCATTTATCTGATGAGGGTCAGTTAGGTTGTTTCCATATCTTGGTGATTATGAATAATGCTGCAATGAACATGAAAGCATACCTCTTCAAGATCCTGATTTCAATTGTTTTCTATATATACTCAGAAGTGGAATTGTAAGATCCCACATGATAGTTCTAGTGTTAACTTCTTGAGGAACCTCTGTAATAACATTTCTTTAAAAAAATACATACAGATGGCCAACAGGTATATGTAAAAGTGCTCAACATCACCCATCATCAGGAAAGTACAAATCAATGAGATTATCCCATCACACCTCTTGGGACAGCTATTATCCAAACAAAACAAAACACAACTGTTGAAGAATACATGGAGAAATTGGAACCCTTTACACTGAGGTTGGGAATGCATGATCTGTAAGTGTGTGTGTGCACGTCTATCTGTGTGTGTGTGTGTGTGTGTGTGCGTGACTGCAAAGCTTATAGTTTCATGCAATTATTTTAGAGGAAAAATACCAAGGTTCAGACCAACCTGAATTGCCACAAAAATAAAACCCAAGATAAAAGTGTGTCCCTGTTTCTTTAAACTGATGAGTTATGCTTATTCTCAATTTTTTTCTGTTTTCCTTGGGGAAGTGCTATCATCTCTGCTGTCAAATTCATCTTTGCTGTGACAACACTGGGTCCAACAAAACTTTGGAAGGTTTCTGGTTTCTCTGCTTCTCTTTCATTATCTTGTATATTTTCACTTGCTTCAAGCATACTTTTTAAGCCATCTGTTTTTAATTACTGACTTATGTTGCAGTTGAGATGCAGCTAATCTTTTTTAAAGGTAGATGAAATGTGACAGCAAAATGACTGAGAGTGTTCCATACATTTGGGTAATCAAGGAAATTACCAGGTCATGAAAAGCAAATATACATAGGCATATGTCTATACACAACACATTAAAACAAACACAAGGCTGGCAGGAAGTTGAAATAATTTGTGAAAGCCAATGGTGTTGTTTTGCAATCAAAAGTAAAGAAAAACAAGCTCTGGTTTGTAAGGTGAAAAATTCAAAATATGCTTGTCATGCACACAAACACACACAATTAGCCAACCAGGTGTGTCAGTTAGCTTGTGGTGCATAACAAATTACCCCAAAACTTAGCAGTTTAACACAACAACCATTTATTTAGTTCGTAAATTTGTGCGTTGGTAATTTGAGTTGGGTTCAGCTGGACAGGACTATTGATTTCGGTTGGGGTCTCTCATGAGATTGAAGTCAAATGGAGACTCAACCAGACTTTGAGGATTCTCTCCCACTCCATGTATTCTTAGCTCCTCTCCTCTTTATCTGGTTATGTTTACATGGTTCCACATGGGTGGTTAGACTTCTAACATGATGGTTCATGGTTCACCAAAGTGTGAAAATGGAAATTTCCAGGATTTCTTCATGGCTGTGCTCAGATGTCCTGCATGGTCACTTCTGCTGCATTCCACTAGTTAATGTGAGTCCTAGGCCAGCCTAAGTTCAGCATAGAGGGAAGGGATGCTAATAAAAGCATGAATACCAAAAGGAATAGCTCATCTCATCAGGGTCATTTTCAGAGGCCAGCAGTCACATTCCCCATATTGAGCTAAAATTTATTTCTTTTTCCCTTGCCTCTGCTCTACATTCTATATAACACAGAATAAGTCCATTTTATATGACAAGCATTAAGAAGATTTAAGCAGCTATTATGCTTCCCCTTACTCCCAGATTTCCAGGGGAAAAAATGTTCCCAATTCTCTCAAACATGCCTTACATGATACAACTTTGAGTTTTCCAACCACTATGGTCACCCTCCCATAGATCCACCCCAAGTTAACAATGTAAAGCCTAAGGTTGGCACCCAGCACTGAGCAGAACATTACAGATGCGAGGGCAGTGTAATGGCCTCTACAAAGAGTCCCATGCCCTAGACCCCGGTACTTTGAATATATTGCCTTATATGTACAGGGACATTGCAAATGTGATGAAGGTTACAGATCTTGAGATGAGGCAAGTATCCTGGATTATCCAGGTTGTCCCAATATAATAACAATTTAATAACAAGAGAATCTTTCCTGGTAGTAAAGAGAGAAATGCAATGCTAGAAGAAGGATCAGAGAGATGTGACCTTCAAAGGACTCAGCCTGCCATTGCTGGCTTTGAAGATGGAGAAGGGGCCATGAGCCAAGGAGTGTAGTTATCTCTGACAGCTGTGGATGGTCCTAAGTTTACAGTCAGCAAGAAAATTGGGACCTTGGTCCTTTAAACCCAAGGAACAGAATTCTACTAAAACCCTGAACAAATAGGAAATAGATTGTTCCACAGGGTCCTAGAAAACAATATCATTACCTAGACTTCAGTCTGGTGAGAGCTGACAGGACTTCTGACTGTAAGAAAACAATTTGATGTTCTTTTAAGTCACTAAGTTTGTGGCAATGTTTTATAACTGCAATAGAAGACCAATACAGTCGATTATGATTTCTTTTGAAGAGAAAGGTAAAGACATCTTATATTTTTTAAGAGAAATATAACCTAGGTGTGCCTCAGCTATTTTGGCAATGATTAGTGTTGATTATTAGTGGTGCTTATATTCAACAAAAACACAGGATCTTTTCTCATAAGCAGCTCTGGTTGTGAATATCCTCTCCTTTTAATAATTAAATGTAAAGTATATATTTAGACCAGTTCATTTTCATCATGCTAGATTTAAACTAACTTTCCAGCCTGTAAAGACATTTTGGAATCTAGTTTCTGTCATTCAAATATTTCAGCCATCCCTCGTTCTGTGCCATTTCAACATCTGATCAGTCCTATAGGTGAACATGCCTTGCAGGTTGCTTCCATCACCAGGGTTGACATTCTTCTTTCAGTGGATAGTGCTTATGTCTGGACTCCCAAAGCTTTTCAAGGTGCAGCTCAAACCCCATGTCTTTCGTGGAGACTTGCCTGATAACACAACCCGAAGTGGCTTGTCCCCCTCTGCTCCTATGAGTTCCTCATTCTTGCTGTTGAAAGGGTACAAATTGGCTTCTACAGTAACCATCTATCTACGGTTCTTTCCTCTTAAATTGTAGATGTTTTGAAGACAAGGATTGTGTTTTTAAATTTTATATCCCCTAAAGCCACTGGCATTGTGCCTAGTACTTAACAGGTGCTTTATGGAAAACAATAATCCATTTAGCAGTGCCTAATTGAGCCAAGAGGCAGTACTCTAAAACATTCTTTTTTATTCTAAATGAGTTGAGAAAAAAAAATATATATATATATATATACACCAAGTACATCTTTGCAAATAAGCAATTTGAGACACAAAGAAGCAGAGGTTCTTTTGTGGGAGAAATTATGGCTCAGAGCAATATGCATGTACATCATGGCTTGTGAGAAGACAGAGCCATACACTTGAAATTATGGGAGCACTAGATCTTGGGCTTTCAAAGAACAGAAATTGGGTCTTTAACTCAAGAATCTAGCACAATGCTCGGGACAGAGAATGCACTTAATCCATTTTTCAAGTCATTCAAATTGATTACTGTTTCTTTCCATGGCACCAACTCAGTTTACTTACCTCCCATTCATCCAGGGTCATTTCAATGCCATCACCATGTCAGCATCAACTTTTAAGTGTAGATGGAGAATGAATCAATTAGGATAATATTGGCAGCCAACTATAGAAACTTAAGTCAAATTGGCCTATGTTACAGGGCTGTTTGTAGCTTAGACAAGAATAAACAAGAATAAACAAGAATAAATTGGAGGAGACCAATTTCAGTACTAGCCATTCAGCCACTCTGAGAGAACCTCTTTACTTTCCTGTAGGGGTCTATTTACTCTTCTGATCTGTCGTCCTTAGCTAGTTCCTCTCAGGATCAGGAGCAAGTTGTATCATTTCAGCCATGCTATTTTCCAGCAGAACAAGAGGCTGTATCATATAAATGAATAGATCTCTCCCACAAACCCCCAAGAAGACTTCCTTTCATATATCAATGTCTAACCAAATGTGGGGGCACATGCCCATTCAAAACCAATTGCTGGAAAGTCAATGGGATCACCATGCTTGTGATGTGAAACATATGGCTTTGAGGAGAAGAGGAGAATTCCTAATCTACAGCAGGATTTTATTAGAAAGGAGGAAGGAGGTGACTTGGTGGAGAGGAGCCAACAAAACCTACAGACACTAAAGCCAGTAACTAAACTCAAACGCTACAGAGTCTCCTTTTCTTTCTTTTGATTTTTCTTGGTGCCCTTTTCTAAAGTCAGCCATGCTTCCCTGGAACAGCATCAAGAAAGTAAAAATTACTTAATTCTTTCACCTTATTATTGACTTTTATTCTAAAATGGAAAAACATACTTGCACATACACACACAAACACACCACAGAGTTGTTGTTTGCCAATGCAATTCTCATCATAGTTTTTTAAAAATAAAGAATCTTTGTAAGTTGCCAACCTCTTGAGTTTCTGTCCGGTGTCAGAATTTATTCCTCTGCCTTCCAAGTAGAGAATGATGGCTTATGCCTCAGATGAAACCTTTGAAATTGGGATCATTGAATGGAAACAGACATTTACCCTTCCAGATAAAGGCAAAATGTTTATCCCACAACTGAAATTTAACTTCTTTTTGTAATTTTCAAGGAGTCTGTAAGATGGAATGTGAATTGAAGGAAATGCTCTGGAAGCATTTTTTTCTGGCAAAGAAAGACTTGCAGGAGATTCCTTTACTACTTCTTACATTTCTGAAACATGAATCTTTTAATTTAAAGATTAAATCAATAACCAGCCACTCTTTGCTGTCCTTAAGTCATGACACCAATTTGCATGTGCAAATGTATTTTATAATTTTCAAATAATTTTTAGATTATTTATACAAGGGTCTCAAAGTAGCCATATAGGATAGATGAGATTGCCCTTGCTATCCTTGTCAATGGAGAAATGGAGTTTCAGAGATGTTAATTGACTTGTCATGAATCACACAACATGTTAGTGACAAAGCACAGTCTAACAGTGAGAAATTATAGTTTTTAAGAGCTTCCCTTGGTAAAGAATATGCCTGCAGTGCAGGAGACTCAGGTTCGATCCCTGGGTTGGGAAGATCCCCTGGAGAGGGGAATGGCAACCCTCTCCAGTATTCTTGTCTGGAGAATTCCATGGACAGAGGAGCCTGATGAGCTATAGTTCATGGGGTCACAGAGACACAACTGAGCAACTAACATTTTCACTTCACTCTCATAGTTTCTGAACTGCATTTTTCTGAATTCTAAGTGGTCATAGGACAATGTGTTCTCCCTTTATTATTTTCCAGTTAATTGAGTAAGATGTGATGGAATAAACTAAGAGGAGATCAGATATCAGAAATAACTTTCAACTAATGGGGATTAGGAAATCTCAGAGTACACTATCGAAGTTGTAATGACCACCTTGCTTATTGGTAGAAAAGAGTATTGAAAATAGTCATCTGACAGGAAAAGGATGATTTTGCTCCTGCTTAAAGGAAAAGATAACCTTTCCAGAATCAGTTGACTCATTGGAGGCTTTGAATAAAAAGAATGTATATGATGGAGGATAAAGTGCATGATGGATATTTTCTAACACCTCCTGGGTGATCACATGCATTGGATCTTTATCGTGTACACTGTGATGGGTGGCGGGGGGGTTGTTTTTTTTTTTTTTTGCTCTCTTCTTTTCCTCTAAGTTTCTCCTGGCTCTGCATTCAATTCTGGAGCCTCTTTCAAACCATAGGGGCTAAACATGCTGACCTTGGTTCTCCTTTGTCTGTCTCACCAGCTTGCACACCTCATCTCCAGGAGTCTTGTTTATTCACCTTCGGTCATACTTTCCACGTGAAGTCACCGATTTGCAGTTTGTGTCTTTCTTCATTAATTAGCTTCCCGCTTGTTGAGAGCACAGCTGCACCTTCAGTCCCATTGATCCAAAGGCAACAGGCTGCTCCCCACAGTGCTGGCAGGCAGACGCTTCCTACTGCACCTACAAGCAAATACACAGATCTACTTTATTTCCCAGAAACCAGCCTAGATACTGCCTCCTGTTTTTCAAGACCTGGAACAGGCTGGCAGCACCAGGTCGGATGTTATTCTTGGTTTGGGCTTCCCCCTCCTCCCCTTTTTCCTTCCACACTTGCTTAGAAAACATACCACATCATGAATAGGGTCTGCTCTTTGCAGACATTCCTTTTTTTTTTTTAAGTCGTTACCATTATTAATATTTTTAAAATCTGGTAGCGATTGGCTCTGTGCCTTTCTCCCGTCCAGAGAAGCTTATGGATAACCAGGCAGATCTCTTCCCCTCCTTCAGGGAGGTGTCAGAGGAAGAGGGAGTCAGGACGGACAGGACACTTTGAATTCCACCTGCCGTGCTCTCATCCAGAGGTGACCCAGGGCCATGTGAGTGGAGGTGTGCTGACCAGATTTTGTGCATGACAGCTCATTGAAAAAGAGCCTAAAGACTGTAGTCAATAAGCCAGATTAGGAAGCTCATGGAACTAGGCTTAAATAAAAAATGATGAAAAAAGAAGCTATAGAATTCTGGAAGCTGGTACACATGTGGCATGGGGCATCAGAGTAATATATGAAAAGCACTTTATGGAAGACTAGCATTACAAGCTAAAACATCACCATTTCATCTATCTAGCTATATATTCTAGAATGGTGTTGTACTGATTACAATTCCCATATTTCTCACCAAAATATATCATTTGGCCTTGGTTTCATCCAAATAGTAAAAACACATTCTGCTACCCAAACTCCTCTTGAGCAGGCTAGGGTCATTGGGCAGATAGAGATTTAAGGCATTTTCTGTGCTTTGCTAATCATTTTGGACTGGCACTGACACTAATCTATTAATTCCCTAACTTGGGGATTTCTCCTTTTAGCACTTGCTGATTCATGTGTATGTGGGTTAATCTCTCAGTCATGTCTGACTCTTTGCAATTTCATGGACTGTAGCCAACCAGGCTCCTCTGTCCATGGAATTCTCCAGGCAAGAATACTGGAGCGGGTAGAACCATTCCCTCTCCAGGGGATCTTCCCAACCCAGGGATCGAACCCCGGTCTCCTGCATTGCAGGTGGATTCTTTATCTTCTGAGCCACCAGGGAAGCCCAACAGATCATGCCTGAATCCTATTGTATAAAATTCCATATTGTATTCTCTGGGAACCTACCATTTTCCGTGCCTTTCCTTCTTGAGACACGCATTTGTTACCTTGGTGCACTCTGGAATGTTCTGAGCTTTGTCTTAAGCAACCTAATGACTTCCTTACAAAGAAATGTGGGGAAAGATAAAAGTTAGTTGGGTCCTGCCAATAGATCCAGGGTGGAGTGGTTTCTATATCACTTCTTTCTGATCTCAGAAGTATTCCTCCCAGTACAAATAAGTGAAAGTATGTAAGACTGCCTTTGACTTAAGGAAGAGGGTAGAGAAGGACAGAAAGATGTGTAAGCACTGAGAACTTTGGGGAAGTGTGTCTATAATAGATGCCACTGCTTCAGAGGAACCCTCTAATGAACAATTAAAAAATGAATCATATTAATTTCTGAGTCATAACTAGAGTGGCCATAAAATTTATCAACCAAATGAGATACTTTTTAGAGGAAAGGGGACATTAGCTATAATTATTCTAGACAACCGACATAAGCTGGAAATGCCTCCTGTCCACCATGTAAGTGGATGAACGAGCTTTCGCTGAGAACCCATTTTGTGTCAGAGGCTGTGTCTCTGACAGCCTCTCATCTCTGCCACCATGTTTAACACTCACCAAAGCCTTGTGAGGCCAAGAGAGGAACTCCCGTAACGTCCTGGTAGAAGGAATTGACACATTTGGGACAACCTTTAGCCGTGAAAGCTCAAAGCTTGGATTTGGGATTTCAAGAATTAACAGTAATCCAACTGGGGGCAGAGGAAACATTCTTTATGATCCTAGAACAGATTTCCAAGTATGAAGAGGACGATTGTTTTTATTGAGAGGGGAGATGACAAGGTAGCGTTACCTTCAGAGACTGGATCTTTCTTATATGTTTCACTTTAGTTTCCGTTAATAAGTGGGGTTGGGTGAAAAGAAGAAGAAAAACTTAATCATGGACAGCAATTAATTTGGATCCCAAGTCCTACCCATTATATGGAAGTATATATCCAGATTCTCTCCTGAAGGGAAAGTCTACCACAAAGAAAAGCTCAGTTATGACTTCTGTCTCATGACTTTTCCCTAATCTGCTTCATCCTAATCTGTTCTCAGGATGTTAAAAAAAATAATAATCATGGAGTATTCAGAGGCCAAGAATATCAAATCCTGCTTCCCCCAATCTCTGCTTTTCAGCTAGAATTGGCATAGAAATTGCAGGACTCAATATCCCCCACTGCAACCAGGGCCAGGGATGAGCTGGACAAGCTGGAACAGGATTTTGGAAGCAGGAGGGAGGCTGATCTTCGAAAACAGAATGTACTCAAAGCAGTTCTTGGAAAGTCAAAGGAGGTTAGAACTGTGCTCGGCATTATTTTCCCTCTGGTGGAGTTAATGAACTTTCTCCCTGGCAATTCATGGGATGGATGTGAACATCTGTCCCAGGGTGGGAAAAAGATGAATAAGGATCTGAATTAAACCGCAGGCCCAGAAGCAATGCTCCCTGGTCTGTACTGTTTCTTCATCAGTGTATGTCACATTTGTTCATTATTAATTAATTCATCTAAGGGTCAATTTTTAGTTCCTCCCATGTGTTCTTATTCTTTCAAAAATTACAGTCTGAAGAGCAAGCATAGAGGATAGAGACAATTAAATGAATAATTACACAAAGTGAGATGGAGGTTTTGATAGCACAGAATATTATGGGAGTACCTAGCATGGACTCCCAACCTAACCCAAATGGTTAAGGGAAGTCTTTTAGGAAACTGACATAAGAACTTACATTTATAGCATTCATAGGGATTGAGCAAGAGAAATTGATTCAGGGAAGGAGAATTCTCAAGGTCTAGGAGCCAGAAGCCATGGCTCACTGAGAGATTGTAAGGGATTCAATAAAACTGCATCTTGTAGGATAAGAGGGCAGGAGGATAGGAAGAGACAGAAAATGGGTAAGCTTCCATTTTTTCTTTCCCTTTCTTATCATTTTAGACCATTACTATGATGAGAACATTAGTGCTTGCTAACTCTTCCTCTTAGAAATGGGAGAACACACGTCCAGAGGAGGAAACTCGTTTGTTCAAAGGCATAGTTTTTCAAACTGAAAGAATACACTAAGCTGACTTCAGTTCCATGCTTTAAGTCCAGTGTGTTCTTGTTATTGTCCGGTTGTTTTCCTATTTTGGGGAAATGGTTGAAACCCATTTGACTTAGCATTCTTAGACTAGAGACCTATTGAAAATGGGGGGTGGGAAGGCTTGAGTTTATTGGAAATCAGATTGAATGATCTAACTTCTTCTGTTTATTATTTTCACAGGATTTTGACTTAGTGAGTAATTGGAAGTGTTTATATTCCAAGTAAATGCATCTTTCACTCTTTCCACAATTGGTTAGAACCTCATCATATGCTAACACCTCTGATCAAGATACTCCATGCACAAAACAGAGGGGTGTCTGTGTGTAGGGTTGGGGAGGTAGGGGGAGAAAGAGATGGAGGGAGAGATTGAGAAGAGGGAGGAAGCACCATATATTATTATTGGAAGAAAATGGGAATTTGTAGATAGTCAAAAAAGATTTAATTATCCATTCCATGTACGTTGAAACATAGTGAGAAATTAATGAGAAGGGAGGAGGGCTGACTGCTCCAAAATGCAGGGGAAAGTGCAGGTTAGTTTTAGGTGAAGGACAGCAGTCCAGTTGGGTATAAACAAAAGGAACATATAATAAAATAGCAAAAAATCAGTCTAGAAGTGTAGTTCAGGTGTAGCTGTGTTGAATTCTGAATGCTGATCTCTTTGATGGACAATGGGGGAAGATGGTTTTTAAATAAAGGAAGCATGGACTTAAAGCAGGGCTGTGTTGGCAATGAGGCTGCAGTGAAGCCTGTGTTGTGCTGCCCAGGCCCTTTCAAGACCAAAGAATGAATTCCCCCACCTGCTAAGAGTGCTGGCCCATGAGCATACTCAACTGACCTCAGGAATCACTTCACCTGAGGTCACATCCCTCCCAGGACCTCAATGTGGGCACATCTTCAAGGCCTCCCTAGGTTCTGAGCTCCACATGGGATTAGCTGAAGTCTTTGTTATGATGGTTCCACAGCTCAACTTTCTGTGCCTCATCGTATCATATACCTTTTCCTCCCCCAGATGTTGACCTTGAGCTTACTCCACAATAACCTACCTCCTCACCACCTAGGTCTGTTTCCCAGGGAATCAGATCTGCAAGAGAGGGATAAGCAGGGTAGGGAGACTGTAAGCCAGGATTCCAACTAATAAGCATTAAAAGTTAAAGGCTTTACCCTGGAGGTGCTATTGAGCATTAAAAAAGAGGGAAGGGATAAGAAGTAATTGGGAATTTTCATCTCATCCCTTTCATCTCTAAACCCTCTAGGACTGAACATCTACCACTTTTCTCCAACTTCTTGCCAACAACCTCATAAATTACATCTTTTCTAGACGCTTAGAGGTATAGCTTTCAAAACTGGCAATGTATCAGAATAACCCATGGGACTTTCAAAAAATATAGTTTTGTGATCCCACCCCAGAGATTCTGATTCAGTAGTTCTCTGGGGAGGGCCTCAGAAAAATAAAATATATACCACTATTTTAGTTTTTAGAACATATACTTTCAAGAGCATTTTCTTAGTTAATACACAAACACAGGTGTTGTTATTATTATTATCCCCACTTAACAAATAAGGGAGCAGGGCTAAGAGAAGTTTAGCAACTTGCCGTAGGGTACCTAGCTACATGAAGAGACAGAATTAAGATTAAAGACAAGACCTGGAAGCCTCTTGATGTTCTTTCCTTTACTCCACACTTCCCCTTTTAGCTCTGAGAGGCCAGAATACCCAAAACCTGCCCTTGCATGTGTCTATTCCACTCCCCTGTCTTTGCTGAAACTCTTCCTCCAATCTGCCTCCTTTTCCTCAACAATGCAAGCCCTGAGAAATCTTCAAGACCAGCCCAAGGGGTTTATAAAACCATTCAAAATGGTATCATACAAGGTACTTTGCAATTGGTAATATCCGAGGGAAATTATCAGTGTGATGCTCACCAAGTGTCCTCAAGGAACTATAAACCCAGGAAATGCTAAAGACTCACTCATGACCTCTATCACATCCCTCAGCACTTGATCAAGCTCAGTCACTTAGTCTTATTTACCCAAACTGGTACTCAGACTGGTAGCTTTGAGAGGAAAGATGCAGATTTCCAACTCAATTCAACAAAGTTAACAAACTCCCCTGGCCCCTTTTATGTACCAGATATGGGATTAGTAAAACATGGAAGAATAAGATACTTTGCCCACAAAATGTTTATAATCTCTCCATGGCTTCTACAGCTAGTTTTCACTTCATAAACATGTATGATGGACACAGAGGAAGGCATAGGGTACAATTAGGAGAGTGTCCCAGAAGGAGAGCTATTTGAGCACAAATTTGATGGTAAATTGGTTAAGTGATCAGTAAACCTTAAATTCATGTTTTAAAAAAATAAAGACATTTTAAGGATGTCCATTTGTCCAGACTTAGGAGCAGGGATTCACTTATTGAGTCAATAAATATTTATTGGGTACCAATAATCATAGAAGTTATTATTTACACCTCCCTCTTTCTCTCCCTCCCCACATTCAACCCATTAGCCTCTAATCTCTTCTACTCTTTGGGCTTCACTAATGGCTCAGATGGTAAAACGTCTGTCTGCAATGCAGGAGACCTGGGTTCGACCCCTGGGTTGGGAAGATCCCCTGGAGAAGGAAATGGCAGCCCACTCCAGTATTCGTGCCTGGAAAATCCCATGGACCACGGAGCCTGGTAGGCTACTGTCCATGGGGTCGCAAAGAGTCGGACAGGACTGAGTGACTTCACTTTCACTTTCTTCTACTCTTTATGTATCTCTCTTATCCAATTACTTCTCTTCAATCTCTACAACCATCACTTTTAATGAAGTCTTCGCCAACAGGTTACTAACTGATCTCTTCATCTATTATCCATTCCTTCAAACTCCCATTTTCTACTTTGCAATTGGAATTTCATCTTTGGTAAATCTGAACTAGCTCCCCACTCTGCTTCCTAAGACTCTTATGATAAAAGGTAAAATTTTAACTTGGGCCTACAAGGCTCCATGCATTTTGGCCTCCTTCATTTTTTCCAGCCTCATCTGGACTTTTATTTCATGTTGACTCTATGCTCGAGCCACATCAGCTTTCTTTCATGTTCCCCTCTACCACATGCTCTTTGTACATGCTGTTCCCTTCACTGAGCATGCTCTTCCCTATTACTTCCTTCCCTCTTTTTCTTAACTCAGACTTTCCCTTTGGGATTCAGCAGAATCGCTATTTTCTTAGCTTTCCATCACTCTTCTTATATCTACAACCCCTTTACTTGCATTTTGATGGATCCCTCTCCTGCTACTTTGCAGCATTTATCAAAATTATAATTTTGCCTTTCTGGCTTACTTCACTCTGTATAATGGGCTTCAGTTTCATCCATCTCATTAGAACTGATTCAAATGAATTCTTTTTAATGGCTGAGTAATATTCCATGGTGTATATGTACCACAGCTTCCCAATACAGTATACTAACACATATATATGGAATTTAGAAAGATGGTAACGATAACCCTATATGCAAAACAGAAAAAGAGACACAGATGTACAGAACAGACTTTTGGACTCTGTGGGAGAAGGCG